>NC_140257.1:8368016-8688016 GCF_949987555.1 Borostomias antarcticus | reverse complement strand
CCTATTAAGGCTACTGACTTTCTAACTCCCACATAAACATGCCCCCGCGCACGCGCGCACAAACTCACGCACGCACTAGCTCGCGCACGCTCATGCACACACACACACACACACACATACTGTACGCATACGGATACACACACGCACGCACACACATGCGCACACACACATACACACACACACACACACACACACACACACACACACACATCCACCCACACACCCACACAACCACTCCCACTCCAACTGGAAAAACGGATGCTGCCAAGAAGAAAAGATGACTGGATGAATCTCGGCGTTGGTTCTCTAACAGTACCACAGTAATGGGGCACGCCCACATGGAGCATCGCGGTTCACCGCTGGCCCGTACAAGAGGATTTACCCCCGGATGTAAGGCCAACATATCCAAGAGTAGTGGGTTCAGGTTTCAGTGGGTGGCTGTGAACACAGCAGTCGGTTGGGGAGGCAGTAACGAAAAGCTATGAAGTTTAAAACGAGGTCTAAGGAGACTAGGATACTGACTGCTTCCTTCTCTCCTCGTTAACTCCCCCCTCACCTCTACACTCCTGGTATCCACTCCCTCAACTGGGGTGAGGGGACTGTTTGATTAGAACGGTAGTGAAGGGCGTCGATGCTGTGTGTGAGGGAGGTGAGGTTCTATTGAAGGTCGGGCGGTCTTACCTGATCTCCGTTCGCGCCTGAGGATCCCTCCCTGCCATGCTCGCCTCGAGGGCCAGGCTCTCCCTGTCAGGACAGATGGAGAAATCATCACATTTAATAAAGAATGTGAGAAACAGATTTTCTGTGTGAAATTTATTACTGGTCTACGTCTAATCTACCGGTCTACGTCTATTGAGAAACATTTCAAGATTTTCTGTGTGAAATTTTCCCCTGCGTCCGACTACCGGTCTACGTCTAAAGGTGTAGCGGCCTCTTCCTGGGGCTAGAGCCAGGGTTCCGCATCGTCAGCATCCTCCTCGTCTCTTACCGTCTCTCCTCTTGGGCCTCGGTTACCACGGGAACCCAGTTCGCCCCTCTCTCCTCCTGCACCCTGAGGGAGAGGGTGGATAAACGTTAACACAAACACACACGCCTGAGGTTTAGATTAGGATTTGGCTTTAGTCCCAGATTAGGGTTCAGTCCCGGATTAGGGTTCAGTCCCAGACACACACACACGTCACACACACACACACACACACGCACACACACACACACACACAGTAAATGTATAAGTACTCTCTCTCCGCGGACTCCGTCTGGTCCTGGTAGGCCCTGAAACACACACAGAGATGACGTCAGAATCAGCCTATCATATCAGGAACCTGATATGTGATTCCGCCGGGGTCACCTGGGGTCACTTACGTCGTCGCCCCGCTCTCCCTTGTCCCCGTTGGCTCCTGGCGGGCCTCGGTCGCCCTGTCAAAACACAGTGTATCGACGTGAGACACTGGAGACCACTTACCCGTACCGGAGCTGACACTCTCCATCTAAGGCTGGGTTCACATACCCACAGCCAAGACCAGACCTTAGTAGAACGTCTGTCTCGTCGCGAGTCTTCCCATAAGATTTTGACAGGCCGAATCCTGAAAACGCCATCTTTAGCAATGCCGCTGTGAAACACTCAGCATTTCGTTCTAAAACGGCTTAAAACCGCCTCAACCGTCTCAAGCCACAGCGCGTCTCGCTCGCTGGCCACCTCCTCCTTCTCCTCGCCGCGGTCAGTCCTCTCACGCGTACCTGTAGCCCCAGAGCGCCGTAGTTTCCCGGTCGTCCAGGCTCTCCGTCCTTCCCAGGGTCGCCCTGAGAAAGGAAGCCCACACGTCGCACGCTGAGTCACAGGAAGTGGGAACTATCTTTTCTGCCGTCCAGCCTTCAATTCTGATGTTGTGTGTCACGGTGTTTGCCGCCCCCTCAGAAAACAACAACGATATTACCGTAACAACAAACAAGTGTGAGGCGGCGTCTTACTTGGCCTCCTTTTGTCCCGTAAGGACCGGGGTCTCCCTTCGGACCAAGCTCTCCTTGCGAGCCCTGCGGCCAGAACACACACAGACGAGTTTTCACCATCAACCCTGAACACAAATAAGCAGCAAAACCTCTTAACCAAAACACCTGAGGCCTCTACCCATATGCGGGTGTGTGTGTGTGCGTGTGTTTGTGAAAGTATGCGTACAGCTATGTGTGTGTGTATGTGTGTATACAGCATGAGTATGAAGACTCCTTTAAACAAGCTGCCAGCAGGGAATGTAAACCTAGAGATTAAGATTAAAGAGCCAAATACCCCTGCTGGATTGAGGGCTGGAGATGAGACTGTTAGCACTCTAGACGCTCACAGTTCAGCACCCCCACTCGCTACGGCTGACTGTAAACAGCTGTAAACAACCAGCCCAGGTTGCTAATGAAACATTGTGATAACTGGAACGGAGTGTGAAAGACGGTTTGATGTGGATGCAATCCAGACCCTTGAGTCTGAGGCTCTGTGAAAGCCTGAGGTTTAGATTAGGATTTGTCTGTAGTCCCAGATTAGGGTTCAGTCCCAGATTAGGGTTTAGTACTCACATCTGGCCCCAGAGATCCTTTACAACCGCCAAGACCAGGGAACCCAGAATCACCCTAGGAGAGAGTAACAGACACAAGATTACACACACAAAAACACACAAACATACACACACACACACACACACACACACACACACACAAGGGAGTATTGATCTAGGCTGCTCAGCACAAGTGATACATCAATACATAATCTCTGTTGTAAACACACAACCACAAGCTCATCCTTTAAAATGTTTATGTTTGACTGTATAATGCAAATCTCACCTTCCGTCCGTCAACTCCATCTGTTCCCCTTAGGCCTTTGTCTCCCTGAGAGAGAGAGAGAGAGAGAGAGAGAGAGAGAGAGAGAGAGAGAGAGAGAGAGAGGGGGGGGGGCAAAGACAGAGGAGGAGAGAGGAACAGAGAGAAGAGAGATGAAAAGACCATGAGGAAGAGAGTAGGAGTGAAAGATCAACCATTAGGCTTCAGAGCATCTACCCACCAGGGCTGTCCAGTCTCACCAATACTCTTTGTTCTAGCCTTGGAACCTCTAGCAGGTGCCACACCCAGCAATCAAAACCTAGAGGGAATGGCTATGACTTTAAATCTAGCTATATGCAGATGATATTTTATAAACATTAAGTAAACCCATGCAGTCGATTCCATCAGTGCCAAGGCATATACATATATTTAGTAGATTTTCTGGATACAAAATAAATTGGAGTAAGTGTGATGCAATACTTTTTAACTGCAACACTTGTTCTACTACTAATGCACTATCCGTGTGGAAACCTAATGTAATTACAGCTTCTGCGCAGCACTGGATTGGGACCGGGCATTTTGAGGAGGAAGAGGAAGGAGACTGATAAATACACGAGGGCCTCCTTAAAATGTATTAAATTTTAAAATCTTAAAAATCATGTGTCTGAAATCCAAACAGTACAATGACTGAGTAGGCATTAGCATGTTTATTCTGCATCACCCAGGGGTTGACCTCCCAACCAGACACCAAGGGAAGGTTATGTTCTTGCTTGAACCAAGTGAGAAACACAGACTAACAAGACGGGTGGAAACCAGTCAAACAACCAGTGGCACAGGTGTCCTCTCAATCAGAGTCAATTTAGCCAGTTGTAGTTCTAGGGTCTGCTATTGGGGCGGGGTTCCCAACAACAGTGATTGGTGGAGACATCTGATTGGTGGAGACATTGCTGTTAAACTATAGGTGGAGTGGTGGGTAGCTATGTAGGGAGGACCCATGTGCAAAGTTTGGTGATTTTTCATGCATGGGAAGTCATACTTCCTAGGAAGAAGAAGATTCAGATTCAGATTCATTGCTGAGGCTGCCTGGCCACTAATGAAATACTAAAAGATGACATACAGTAAAGAGATGGTCTTCTTTGCCAATGACTCTGTGGGGGAGGGATGAAGTGCTGAAGATAAATATTCTGCCAAGATTTTCATTCATCATGTCAGTCTTACAATGCAATTATATCTATCTTTGCAATTACCATCAAGCTGGTTTAAGGAGCTAAAATCTTTGTTATCATCCTTTTTGTGGAGTAACAAGAAACCTAAAAGAAGAAACATTTAAGGGTGGTCTTTTAAGGGTGGTCTGGACGTGCCAGACATTTACCAATATGATTAACTTTATAACGCCAGATATCCTATCGCATGGGGTTATGGTAACCCTAATGTAATAGGAGTTGGGAATGGCTGGTGGGACAAAGTATTGCTAATCTTAACAAAGTATCTTTAAAACTGACCATCCAATTATTAAGGTCTCTTTTAAAATTGTAGAAGAGGGTCAGAATTACAGGAACCTCTCCCTTCTTGCCCTCTTTGGCACAATCCTTTATTTTCAGCAGGAGGCAAACCATTGTGTAATGCTGTATAATGAGCTACAACAAGAAGATGTTCAAGGTATTTTTGTCTCAAGTATTTATGGACACCCCCCCCCTCCCCTCCTTTTTGGTCATTTTTCTTTTATTCCATTGTTTGCTTTGTGCAGATATGTTGTTCTGCATTTTTTGCATCTTTTTTTGTATGTGTCTTGTATGTACTGTATGCCATGTACTGTATGTGTGTTAATTTCTAGTCTGTAATGTCTTGTGTACTGTATGTTTGTTTGTAATGTATGTTTTTAATGTTTTGTAAAATAAAAGGAAAAAATATTCATAAAAAAAAACAAAAAAAACAAAAACAAAACTTCAGCGCATCCACGAATAGGAGAGGGGAGAGTTCAAGGCATTCACCAATTAGAGGGACACTTACCTTGAAACCTCTGTGTCCTCTTTCACCCTGCAGTAAACAGAGAGGAGATTGGTCAAGTATTGACAAAGTGTGATTACTGTGGCAACCCAGTCATATCAAATTGCCACAACAATGACTCAAATTGATTAATACTTTGATAAAATATTCAAATGAATCAAATATTCAAGTTGATCATACTGAACATCGTTATAAATCAAGTATCTGATAATAATTGTAATCTGTGTGTTTGTGTTGCGATATTACCTTGCCTCCCTTTCCACCTAGGTCTCCCTAGAAACAAAAACAACACCATTATCATCATCATCATCATCATCCTCACTGTCAGCTTCATCATTTTGAAGTTCATCCTGGCCTTTGCACCCCTGTGTGTGTCGTACCTTCATGCCACGGTATCCCGGTGGGCCAGGGTCTCCCTGATGTCCCTGAAACACAATAGAACAATTCACATTATTAGTGTGTGTGTGTGTGAGAAAGAGAGAGAGAGAGAGAGAGAGAAAGAGAGAGAGATACACTGTAGGGAGGGGGTGTGTCTACAGTGCTAGTATGTGTGAGTATATACGTATGTGTGTGTCTATGTGTGTATGTGTGTGTATATCTGTGTGTCTATATGTGTGTGCCTATGTGTGTGTGTGTGAGTATATACGTATGTGTGTGTCTATGTGTGTGTGTGTGTGAGTATATACGTATGTGTGTGTCTATGTGTGTGTGTGTGTGTGAGTATATACGTATGTGTGTCTATGTGTGTGTGTGTGTGTGAGTATATACGTATGTGTGTTTATGTGTGTGTGTGTGTGTGTGAGTATATACGTATGTGTGTCTATGTGTGTGTGTGTGTGTGTGTGAGTATATACGTATACGTGTCTATGTGTGTGTGTGTGAGTATAAACGTATGTGTGTCTATGTGTGTGTGTGTGTGTGTGTGTGTGACTATATACGTATGTGTGTCTATGTGTGTGTGTGTGTGAGTATATACGTATGTGTGTCTATGTATGTGTGTGTGTGTGTGTGTGAGTATACTGTATACGTATGTGTGTCTATGTGTGTGTGTGTGTGTGTGTGTGAGTATATAAGTATGTGTGTGTCTATCTGTGTGTGTGTGTGTGTGTGTGTGAGTATATACATATGTGTGTGTCTATGTGTGTGTGTGTGTGTGTGTGTGTGTGAGTATATACGTATGTGTGTCTATCTGTGTGTGTGTGTGTGTGTGTGTGTGTGTGTGTGTGTGTGTGTGTGAGTATATATACGTATGTGTGTGTCTATGTGTGTGTGTGTGTGTGTGAGTATATGTATGTGTGTCTATGTGTGTGTTAATGGCGCTCACCACGTCGCCAATGTTTCCCTTCTCGCCTGGCATTCCCTGTCTTCCTGTCTCTCCCTGCGGACAACAAGGAGGCGGAGAGTCGGTTAGTTTAAGGACAGGTTTAACACAATAATAACACAGTAATAACACAATAATAACACAGTAATAACACAATAATAACACAGTAATAACACAATAATAACACAATAATAACAATAATAACACAGTAATAACACAATAACAATAATAACACAGTAATAACACAATAATAACACAGTAATAACACAATAATAACACAGTAATAACACAGTAATAACACAATAATAATGCTGCTATATGCAGAGCGTGTCCGTATCTCACCTTGGAGCCGTCTTCTCCGTCTGATCCTTTGGGACCTCCTGGGGCCTGAAGACAGGACACAGCCAGTGATGTCAACACTCAGAAGACATTCTCAGAGCAAGAAGTACACTCAGATAAGATTGCGCCTAATCTATGGCTTACTTACATTGCAGTCGAACGAGCAACACTGAAAAAAAGAAGAGACATATTTCAAGTTCATATTTCAGTAAGTTTCAAGGCTATCATTAGCTATGCGTACATAGAGATGTTTGTACAGTTTAAACATACAGTATACAAACAGCTAGTAATATACAAACACAACACTATCTCACCACATCCTTAGTCTCGTTGGTCTGAAAAGAAAGAGAGACAAGGCAGAGGTTAGAAAACATGATGTAAGTGTTCTTTAGAGAGAATAGAGGAGAGAAGAGGGGAAAGTAGGGGATGAGAGAGGAGAAGAGAGGAGAGGAGAAGAGAAGAGAAGAGAAGAGAAGAGAAGAGAAGAGAAGAGAAGAGAAGAGAAGAGAAGAGAAGAGAAGAGAAGAGAAGAGAAGAGAAGAGAAGAGAGGAGAGGAGAGGAGAGGAGAGGAGAGGAGAGAAGAGAAGAGAAGAGAAGAGAAGAGAAGAGAAGAGAAGAGAAGAGAAGAGAAGAGAAGAGAAGAGAAGAGAAGAGAAGAGAAGAGAAGAGAAGAGAGTACATACTATCATGTCAATGATGGTGCGGATAGTTCTAATCTTGGGGGATTGGGTGTCGTCAGCTGCCGTGAAGTTCTGTCTGTAGTGCTGGTCGGTAGCGATCACAGACAACCTGGTGTCCTGCAAAGAGAGAGAGAGAAAAATGTGAAAAACTGTACAAAACATTGACAATTTACAGACTGAGTGGACAGAACCTGGCCATAGAAACACACCATCACAGGCCGGCTGTGTTCACTTTGTAATCAGGGAGTTGAGTTGTTGAGTCTCACTTATTACCAAACTGTGAGAAATATACTGTAAAGATTTAAGAGAGATTTTCTGTATAAAATAAATAGTGTATCCTGAGTTTATTCATCTCTGTCATATCTATGTGGAGAGAAAAGTCAGTGTGCAGTATTAGCTGCAAAATAATGTTGACTGTTGTCATACATTAAGGGAAACAAATTCTGTAGCAAAGTTTCTGAGTGCCTACATCTGTAAAAACATAACCTGCTCCCCATGCTATTACCTCTGCCCAGGACGAAAGTCCTGCCAGGAGGTTATGTTTTCTTTATGTTTGGCGTGTGTACATTAGTGGGTTAATTGGTTCGTTAGCAGGATTATACAAAAACTGCTGATTTTCATGAATCCTGGTGGAGGGGTGTAGGTAGCATGGGCCAACTTAGAAATCATAAAATGTTGGCGCAGATCAGAATCACGGGGCGGGTCCACAGATTAAAACTAAACTTTGAATGAAGCCAGCTCCTCATGTGAGGGCACTAGAGACACGGGGTTTGGACGGGGGGGTTCCCTCCGTTCATTGTCAAAAACAAAACTTTGACCGAAGCCAGCCCCCCGTGTGAAGGTACAGACAGAGGGTTTGGATTGGGGTTGTGGGGTGAGAGCCCGGAATGCACCGAACCACCGGCTCTGACCAGAGGGGGCGTCACAGAGCCGTTCGCCCACTGCTGCCCATTCACCTCGGTTCATTTGTGCTTGGGCTCCAGCCTATAAAAAACATTTACACTCCTCAGTAACAGAGTTTTGAGCATGAGTTTTAAGTTCCCCAAGAGGCACTAAAACAACAAGTTAACTTTGATGCATATTCAATGCCTCTGGACCACAATAGGAAAAAACAGACTTGCCTAGATCTGTAAGGGCCCTGGGTGCTTTAAGTTGCAGCCACCTAGTGGATTGTGTCTGATAACGGTTACCAGTACAAGAGAGCAGGCTACTGAGGTAGAGGTGGAGTTCACAGATGAGAGTTTTGTAAACGAAAACCATGAAATGAAGCTGCGTATATAAAGAGAGGACCAACCACCCACCAATTGATACAATAGGTGAGTGAGTGATTTGGCATTTGTGCAAAAATGTAGAGAGGCATGATAAACAGGGTCCAGTGCCTTTAGTACAGTAGACGCTGCATTTATAAAAATACAGAACAATACAGGAGCTAAAACCGAACCCTGGGGCACACCTCTAGTGATCTCCAGGAGTTGTGGTTCTCAGAATGAACACACTGTGTTCTATCAACAAGATAGCTTCTGCAGTGTCACCTGAGAGCTTGTTTGTATCAGCGGTTCTAGACAGGCGGTGATCGGTAAAAAAGTAAAACTACAAAACTTGAGACCTGTGGTCCCATCTTAGGGTTCATCACCCTGTGTTGTATAAAACTACACAGAAGAATTCAGAAACAAATATGCTTCTTCTTTTTTTTTATTGCAAATTTATACCGGTTCCAAATATCGGTCATTGATCTACTTGATTTCTAATAATTGTTAACGCCGCCGCTGAAAAAAACATCTGTCGATCCCTAATGCTGACGACATATCAATTGGGCAGAGGTCTGTACTCTCTGAGTGCCCTTTTAGTTATATTATAAATTTAATTGTTGTTGGATGATTTTAATTGTATTGTTGATATTTGCCTAATTGTATATTCCTTTCTTATTATTTGCCAGTGTTAATAATGTTCTGTATTGCTTTTGCAACATAGGTTTTTCATCTGTCATACCAATAAAGCTTATTTGAATTTGCATTTGAGAAATGTTAACACAAGCTCAAAACGGTTGGTGGGAATTACTGGCTTTTTGCTTACACCTGACCAATCTAAGAAGTACATACTGTAGGGGGTGCATAGCTTGGGCGTAGATTTTGGATGAGGTGTATTGAGATGAATGTGTGTTGTAGCTTACTTCCTGGTCAGGCAAGATGGCAACAGCGAACACTTTAACCCCATGTTGTTTGGCCTCGTTGGCTGCTTCTTGCACCCCTCCGCACGGCTCCTTGTAGCCTGTGATTGGATGACCGTCGGTCACCACCACAATGTACTTATTCTCGTGGTAGGGGGAGCCCCTGCACACACACACACACACACACACACACACACACACACACACACCACAATGATTAACAAACATGATTACCATGAACTTATTACTCAATCAATCAAACTTTATTACTAATTTGTGTGTGTGTGTGTGTGTGTGTTGGTATACATGTGTTACCCTATCAGCAGTTCTGCCAGCCCTCTCTTGATGGCACAGTCAGTGTGTGTGCCCTTGCCGATGTATTTGATCTTGTCAATCTCATCTTTCAGCTGTTGGCGCTCCGTGGCGATGTCACTCAGATGGCGGACCAGGATGATGTCATCACTGTAGTGAAGCGCTCCAGAGTTCCATGTCAGGTAGCGGTCACATGGATGGCGCCTAGATCAAAACACAAAACCACCGTGACCACAAATTTCAGCTGACAACACGAATAAAACTCATCACAACATTCAAATGAGAATGACTCCCAATACTGAGGATGTACTGGATTCAAATGAGTATGACTCACTCAATGGACCTTCATTTATTTGTTATTATAACAGCAATGGTGGATTGTGTTACCAGAAGTTAACAGCAAATACTAGCAGCGCAGTAGAGTTGCAGCAGAATAGACCGTTTGTGATGCACTTTTAAAGGGTAAGACATTACAAAGAACCAGACTGGAGATAATCAACACATCTGAATCAAATTAACATGTGCATTGGGACTATCCGAAGTCTACATGAATCATGTGACGATTAAGCATTTTGAACTTCTGTTGATGAACTCTAGATGACTGACTGGATTTAGATAGCCAATGGGCGGTGTTTATAACTCCTCCCACCCATATCTATGTCTAAGTACGACATGTAAAGTACTACATGTGTCGTCTGGAAGTACGACATGTGTTTTTGTGACTTACATGCCGTTGAGCTGGTCTATGAAGAGCTTGGTGAATTTTTTAATCTGGTCGATGTAGAAGTTGGGAGGTCTGACTCTCAGGGCCACACTCTCCGATGTATCCAGCACGAAGAACAGATCAACAGGACACTCTGAAACCACACACACACACACACACACACACACACACACACACACACACACACACACACACACACACACACAGTTAATTAATCAGTTGAAACAATCAATTGGCCAATGGTCTAGTTGGCTCAAGTTCAGGTACTATGACATGGGTCAGGGGCCACAGAATCAGAGACCCCGGTTACACCTTGCATTAAAATGTGTCTCCTATCGAGATTGTATCTAGATAATGATTTAGCCTGATTACATTTACACCGGCATTAATATGCGTTTCGATTACCTTCAACCCGATCCGTTTGAGATCCGATCGAGCTGACAATCGAACGTCACATCCTGTTTGTGCTTGAATATTTTCGTCTGACTAAATTGAGAGTAGACACTTTTGTCTAGTCTGCACTCCAACCTTACCAGGATCCATTTTAATGCTTTCTTGCTAGCTGCCATGGAAGCCTGCTGCTTGCTGGTCTTTAACCGGCGCGTTCCAACGGCTACGTATTTCCGCCCACGTTGTTGATATGTGGATTAAAAACGCATTTCCATTTACACTTCTATTAAATGTGGTCGAAATGCGTCCCTGACCACCTCCGGAGGTGGTTTGGCCGATCGGATCGCAATCCGTCCTCAAAACGTTTTGGGCGCATTTACACCTGTATTTTCATGTGGTTTAGCACGATCAGATTGCAATCTGATCACCAAAAACACATTTTAATGCCAGGTGTAAACGGGGTCATATTCAGATCCATATCCATATCCATATCCATATCCAGATCCATATCCATATCCATATCCATATCCAGATTCAGATCCAGATCCAGATTCAGATCCATATCCAGATTCAGATTCAGATTCAGATTCTGATTCTGATCCATATACAGATCCAGATCCATATACAGATCCAGATCCATATACAGATCCAGATTCAAATTTACATTCAGAACTTTATTGTCCTAGAAGGAACATGAAGAACATTCGACCAGAGGACTATAGGCTATGGCTAAGGGCCCACACATCACTGCAGGCCAGTCTCAGCCCAGCTGAGACTGCTGAAAGCCCAGAAAAACCACATTGTCAACACTAACCAATGGTCAACATGCTGCTGTTTGTAGATAAAGCTCATGTTTAGACTGTACTGTAATCATTTGCACTATTGCACTATTAAGGTAGGCTAGTCAGTCACACTAGGAGGTCGGCCTCCACAGAACTAGGCTGGGGTTCTGGCCCGATCCACATTTCAAAAACAAAAATAAATGTTGCACATGAGAGTTAGTACATGATATGGGAATCATGTACAGTGCAGCCTACTGCAATTAGCTGCGCCCAACGTGGGGCCTCGAACCTACAACCCCGAATGTATCATGCTCTACCGACTGAGCACAAGATGGAACCTGTGAATGATCACATCAGTGCAGAACTTCGAATCTGCTGGGATAGGAAGCGGATATAGGTATGTATGGTTCTCATCGCCTGTAGGCTAGAACTCTCTCACACCTGCAGATGCATCTGTACGGTGTTTAATACATGTGCATTAAACTTGCAAACCAAACCAGCTCAGAAATAAAGACAATGAATAAATCCCACCATACACATGTCTGTACTAAAAAATATCTGCACAGATAAAAAGTCAGACAATTATGAGACGCCATCTGACTACAATTGAACTGTCTAAGCACTGTGGTATAGTTTACAATAGACTGTGCGTTCTCCTATACTAGGCTACAGTAGGCTACAATGGAAACGTAGGCAAATTCACATTTGTTACAGCAAAATCCGTTCGCGTTAGGTTTATATACACATACAACGAGAAGCTAGTAACTTCGAATTTGACTGCTGTCTGTAAACGGTTTTGCACACACTCACCAGTGAACTTGCGGCTTTTTTGCTGAGCTCGCGCCCCAGCCCAGAGCGCTCCGACGCACATCAGCGCGAGGAGAACCCCGCGAGCCTCCATGGTGGTACTGGCCCAATACCCGTATATAATAATAATACTTAATACCCGGCCCCGCAATACACCAGCCACTCCAACCTGAACCCAGGACCTTCGAGCCTTATGCGCCGAGCTGTCGGTACTCCGGAGCCCCGCTGCAGTTAGTCCACCACAAGAAGCCAGACGCGCGGAGGAGGACCAGAGAGGAGCTCTGAACCTAGGAGGAGGAGTTCACGCGCTTTCCTCGCAAGGCTGAGAACGCGCATATGTACATATCAACTTTATCCACATAGAATGATTATGTTCTACGGCCAATATTTTATATAGCCTACGTTATAGCTACTAATATTTACCTGACCTTACATATTAGGCCCGCATTCTCTCTATTCTGTGAGTGAATCACTTGGTAATCATTATGTTCACAAAAACCATAGGGTACAGGAATAAGGTAATAGGAATCAGATAGTCTTAACAGTTACTTTTGTGTATAAATAATTAAGGACCAAACCTCAAACCTCAAACACACACACGCACACACACACACACACACACACACACACACACACACACACACACACACACACACACACACACACACACACACACACTATTCATACTTCATGTACCAGTTTAGGAACATTCATACACATACGTAATGTCACAAATAGGATTGTGATGGTGTTTTTAGTTTTGCTTGTACTAAAACATGAAATACAGATGAACTCCTTTTGGTGAAATGTTCCTCTTTTACTGAGTGGGACAAAGGGGAGTTTCCACACATCTGTTACGCTTCAGTGTCCAGACTTGGCCTGACCATAAAGAGGGAGAGAGAGAGGGAGAGAGAGAGAGAGAGAGAGAGAGAGAGAGAGAGATGTTTCCTATGTCCTATGCTTCAGATGGAGACACAGCGCCACCTTATGGCTAAATATGGAGGCGAGAGATGTTCGAGAGAAGAGAGCGCTGTTGGAAAGAGAGGAGTGGGCAGAGAGGAGGGGGAGGCGGGATGGGAGGATCGGGGAAGGAGAGAGAGGACACAGGAGCTCCTCAAGAGAGGACAGAGGCCTGGGCAGAGAGCCTGGAAGTTGAACAAGGGGTGTCCATTTTGTGGCGTGCTGATATTTTGGATGCAGTCGTGTGTGTGTGTGTGTGTGTGCGTGCGCGCGTGCACAGACTGTGAGGATGAGGGGGAGTCTGGCCTAAACTCAGAGTTTCCAGTGAGATCACTGTTTAAGGAAAGTCATTAACAGTGTGGGGAGGCAAAGAGGAGAGAGGGAGAGAGAGAGAGGGAGAGAGAGAGAGAGAGAGAGAGGGGGGAGAGAGGGGGGGGGCAAAGACATGTTGCCAGGCAGCAGAAAGGGTGAGAGACATGGAGGGAAAAGGAAGGGGATTGGAAGGAGAGTGTCGGGGGTGGGGGGGACATCTGGTTATAATCAAGTTTATTAGCATGGTCCCAGAGTAAATCTGCTGGGCTTCTTGCAGCTGTGTTTGTGTGTGCGTGTTTACAGCAATGTGCACATTATTCAACTGTATTTTGTGACTAATGAGGTATTTTGTAAGCAAGCCTGAATGTTTAGCTTAAATTGCTTCTGTCGCACTTAGTGGGCCTACATGTTTCACACACAAAAGTCCTATCCAAATACAGGACACCACTTGTTAATATAAATCCTGTATACCTGAATGTACTTTATTTATAGTCACTTTATCTTAATCCCATGAGCTTGTGTCTGTTCAAGAACATCTCCACATAAACATGGGAGAAGTCATCGTTTGATGGTGAGTGTAGGAGTGAGTGGTTTGCTGACTGAGCGGTAGCGCACTTCCCAGGCCTGGGCAGCACAACTGTGGTCGCAGCTGTGGGATCCTGTCCATCATTACAGACGAGGCATCCCAAAACCAAACCAGATGCACACCATTCACTGCAGCCAGTCGGACAAAGCGGTGAGAAATGGTCACTACATTGTCTAGAGAGCATATATATAACTGGGGATCAATAAAGTACCACCTACCTACCTACCTAAAAAGGTCAGTGGTGTATTACACATGAATGCATGATGCATACTGCACATTCAGGCAGACGGTCTCTCTCGCTCACTCTGCTGTAGGCCTGTGGGAATTCTGCAAAAGAATCTGTGGAACAGCTTTGCAGACAGGCACGTCGGTCAGGAGAATTCCAAAGAAATGTATGTGAAAAACTGTCTGGTTGGAGGTTGGCAAGAGTGACCGTTGAACATGAGAGAAAGAAGGAGGGGGAAGTGGAGACGTATGTGAAAACCTCAGCGTTCCTTTCTTCCAGTTAAAACAAAACAAAAAAAAGAAAATCCTAGCTAAGGCCAGATGGAGAAGAGTACCGTGTATGTATAATATGACTCAGAGGACTGTCGTATACGATCTCCATGTTGCAATTTAGAATGTGGTAGTACTGTGTGACTGCCGGTCCTGATGGGGCCCATTAATCCAGGGGGCCTAGAGAACCTTTCTGGGGCCGCAGAAAGGGCGCAGAGAGAACATCTTGTTTCATGTTCATGAAGTATAGCTTTCTTGTTATTGGATCGTTGATGGAACAGGAAGTAGCTGCAGCTCTAATCAAGGTTCCAAACATGCACGTCCAAACAAAGTTAATGACAGGAAACAAAGCCCTGTGGTCGCACCCATGTCCAGTCATCAGAGAACCCTCACCCACTGCCCCGTGACCACTCCATGTCCCTGGATTTGGAACTGAGGTGATCGCAGTCAACTACCACCCACTAGTGGAAAATATCCATAATAGCCTTCTCCACCATAGTGAAGTCCTCTCCTCAAGTAACCCTAGACTGGAACAGGCCTTTCATCACCCAGCGGATAAATGACAAACAAAATTGACAGGGGCAGTCCTTTTAATTCTGAAAGGTATTTAAAGGCTAATTTTTTAAAGCCATAGAAATCTAATCGAAGCGGCAAAAAGGAAATCTAAAAAAAATTAAAATGACATGCTCCCAAACAAATTTATTCTGAGAATGACATTCACCGGCATGTTCAGCAATTCAAAATGAATTTTCAGGCTGACTTGTGTGTTCTGAATATGTACATATCAAACAATATTACGGCTTTGAAAGCAAAATATTTATACATTTCAGTAATACGTACAAAAAGAACAATATTGAACCACTAACTTGTGTTTTACCAGATAGTAAGCAGAAGCTGTGACATTTCCAATCATTCTTTCCATTTCCTACAGTACAGTGAAAACACAAGAATTTGGTAATGCGTTTTTTTCTCTGCTGCAGTAGTTCAGAAGAACATAACTGAATTGTTAGCCAATCAAAGACATTCATAGCTTTTCGAATTGTTTACTTGGAATAAGTTATTGAGAGTGAGTCTTCAAATGCCTCCTCAGGTGATTGAGGCAAGTGTAGGTCTTTGTGCAGATCTGACAGTGGTATGGCCGCACCCCTGAGTGGTTAAGCATGTGCTGTTTCAACACGTTTGCTTCTGTGAATCCTCTGCCACACTCGGGGCAAACATAGGGCCGCTCCCCGGTGTGGACTCGCATGTGCTGCGTCACTTTACTGGCCATGGTGAACCCTTTGCCGCAGACGGTGCAGACGAACGGCCGCTCGCCGGTGTGGATGAGCCTGTGGGTCCGCATCGCCCCCATCTGGGAGAAGGCCTTGCCGCAGTCGGGGCAGACGTGGGGCTTCTCCCCCGTGTGGACCCTGGTGTGGCTCCTCAGGCCGCCGGCGGTGGAGAAACACTGTGAGCACTCTGCGCACTGATAGGGCCGCTCGCCCGTGTGCGTGCGGATGTGCTGCTTCAGGTCGTAGCGGTTCCTGAAGCCCCGGCCGCAGTGGGGACAGACCTCCGGCTTCTCCTCGCTGTGCCGCAGCTGGTGATTGGTCAGGCATTTCTCCGAAATGAAGCTCTTGCCGCACTGGCTGCACTGGTACGGCTTGTCGTGTTCGTATCGCTGATGCAGTTTCAATTCGCTGATGCCCGGGAAGGTGCCCTCGCAGTACCTGCACTTGAACCGGTGGTCCTGGCTGTAAGGTAGCTGGTGTTCGATAAGCTGGTGGTTCCTCAGAAGGTGGGACATCTGGAAGGTCTTTCCACAGTGCGAGCAGTCGTAGCGCTGGGCCTGCTGGGTACACTGGTGTCTGACCCGGTCGTGTAGGGTTCGGAAGTTGATCCCGCACTTGGTGCAGATGTAGGCGGCGCTCTTGCACTTCCTCTTCCTGTGACCGGCCAGATGGGCATCGGTTCTGAAAGCCTTTCCACACTGGGAGCATTTGTAAGGCTTCACCCCCGTGTGGAATCTCTGGTGATCCAGAAACTCAAAGCGATACCTGAAACACCTCCCACACTGCGGGCAGTTGTGGGCGAACCTCTGGCGTGGATAGACGGTCTTCACCGTGATCTTCACAGAGGGAGCGGAGAACTTGGTTGAGGAGGGCGAAGTCTGGGGAATCTGAGGGCTTCTCTTGTGTTTGGGTTCCATCATTGCCTTGGCGACCCGATGGCCCGCAGCTTGGGACTGAGGTGAGGCCAGCTCGTGACGGCGTTCGTGCTTCGCCAAACATTTGGTGGAAATGAAACTCCTCCCACATTGGGTGCACTGATAGGGTTTGTCATGATCAATCCGCTGATGGTACTTGAGCTCACCAATTCCGGGGAAACCCTGCCCACAATGACTGCACTTGAAGAGACGGTTCTGGGCGTGAGTTAATAGGTGGTCCCTCAGATTGCTCGTCCTTTTGAAGCTCTTCCCACAATGTGGACAGTCGAGCTTTTTGCCCCGTACTCGTTGCGGGCACTGGTGTCCAAACTTCTCAACAGAAGATCTAAAACTGCTCCCGCATTTGATACAGAGATAGGCGGCGTTCTTGCATTTCCGCAGCCTGTGGCCGGCCAGGGCAGTTGCGGTGGTGAAGGCCCTTCCGCACTCAGAGCACTTATAAGGCTTCACCCCCGTGTGGGACCTCTGGTGTTCGAGGAGTTCGTACTGATACTTAAACGTCCTGCCGCACTGGAGGCACTTGTAGATGACCTGCTGTCGGACCCGGGGGGGTTTGGAGGGCGTGGCACTTTCAGTCGAGGTGGAGGGAACTTGGGAGCTGATTGACAGTTCGTCGTCGAGCATCACGGACTGAGGAACGCCGTCGTTGTCGTCCTCGCAGGTGCTTTCCTGGTGGGACGAGTTGATCACTTCCATTGAGGCAGGGAGGGATAAGGAAGTGACGACCTGATCATCCGTATGGAAAGGAGCTGATAGGAAAGGATACATAGGAGTAATCGTCAATCCATCAGCTTTCCCTGAGAATATGTTTCACTTTTATTATCAATAACTATCATCTCTGCTTACCTGTACCACTCTTGGCCAATTTCCCATGGCATTGCTTGTTCTGCAGCAGAAATTTCAGGTCATCTCCATTAGAGACACACTGCATGTACTCTTCCAGGACAGAGGGGGCAGCGCTGATCCAGGATGCAGTCTAAAGAACCCAGAAAGAGTACTAATTTACCAAAAACTTGCAAAAATACTCTGTAGAACATTGCTCCATCACCCCACTAGCAAAGTACAGCGTTCTAATGCTGAGTGAAGCACCCAGGACATTCAACAGGCAGTAGCTCATCTCTCACAGTATGACGTACCTGCTTAAAGTCTGGCACTGGTAGCAGCTCCTCCAGTCTGGAGAAGAACTCGTGGACCAGAGTCTGAAGCGCTGTGTCAAAGTCGGGGCCGTACTCCACTGGGAACACATTCTATCAGTCAGACAAAGAAAAAAAGAGTTTAGGGAGGAAGAAAGGAAGGAGAGATTTGGGCCACAGTAGTCCACTAATTCACGAGGAGCAAGAATATCAGGATTAACCTGAGTGGTTTCTCACTTTGAGGAAATGCTCTCTTCCATCCGAGTCCTCGATAAGGCTCTGCACCAGCCTCATGAAGTTAGCCTCCGGTGCTTCAATCACAGCCTCGTCTGTTTGCTTCATGAGATACACACATCTTAATTACACGTTGGACAACTTACACACAGAGTTGAAACACATTGTTGACGATGTGTGAGCATGCAAGCTCTACTTTAGGGCTGGGCGATATTGACAAAAACATAAATTGCTGCAGTGTTTTGCGATATATATTGCAATATATTTTGTTTGTTTAAAACAGAAATAAGCAAACTTGTAAACATACAGGCCTATGTTCTATATGGGGTTAGAAATAAACAGTGATCCTCGCATCTGTTTACACCGGTAGCCAAGTGTGTTGACTGTGTTCCAAAACACCTACTAATAATGTGTCTTTTCGTTTTTGACAGTCATCAAAATTAAAAAGTTGAGAAAAAGTTTGTAGCATGACATGTTTTGAGTTACCATAGCAGGGGAAAAAAGAGAAGAACATTGCAGGCCCTTGCAATGTGACAATTGTGCATGTGCACATTGCGATGGCGATGCATAAACGATATATTGTGCAGCCCTACTATACTTGTTATCATGGAATCACTCACTTCCTCTATGCAGGATGATCTGATTCTTTCAAGGTGGGCTTCAACAGCCTTGAGATCCTCTGGGTGTTCAGACCGCAACAGCTCCAGGGTGGTCTGCAATGCAGAACAGTTCTTTAGCCATCATTAACAGCAGGGGCGGCGCATGCACTTGGCATACAAGGCAATTGCCTAGGGCGGCGAGGCACAAGGGGCCCGCGGACAAACCAAACACTCAGAATTGTCCGCAAATCGCAATCGCCTCCCACCCGGCCTGATTAAGAGGTCACATATTTCCTCTCTGAATTGGAACAAAAATGTCTCTTAAGCAATTACCCTTGCTCTCAGGCCAAGCGCTAGCAGTCTCCCCTCCCTTTTGCTCAGGAGTTCTGGAACTGCCTCTGTTACTATAGAGACAAACTCTTCCAGTTTCCCATAGTGCTTGATGTTCCTCTGGCGAACCACCTCCCACATGACGGCTGACATCAGCCTGAGCGGAGGAACCAGAAGACCCAGCGATGACAGTGGAACGGGCGATTCTGTGAGGAGAGAGGGACAGAGCCAAGAAGATGGTTAAATGCCTTTGTCTAACTAGCCACATGACCTGTAATTTGCTTTTAAAACACTCCATTTACCTAATGACTTAAAAAAATGACAGACCTGAGGGTAGACACGAGGTGTCTGCAAGCAGCAGTACGATGAGAGCAGTACACACATTTAACTTGTTCGACCCACGTAACCCAGTTAAACAAACACGTTAAATAGTTGTATTAACCAAGTCTAGTTGCAATCGTCTTCATGTGGCCCTATTCATTCTTTTACCTCGCCGACAAAATATAAACCATAGTAATTTGAACAAAAAACAAAAAACAGTTATAATAATAGCTATGATGCGTCACCATCAACAGAACACAACGGTGCAATAAATGGACCTGGACGAAGTTGAGTAACGTTTGCTTGTAGTAAAGTTAGCTAGCTGGCTAGCGAAGTAGCCCAATACTGAACATAGGGTCCGGCCTATTACCAGGCCAAGACCATTGGCTACACAAGCTAGCCTGCAAGTACGGAGCAATTAGCATGTATTTAATTCAAACATTAAGTCGTTTTTTTCAATTAATGAATTTAAAAGCAAATATTCAGGGTAAGTAGCAGTAAGGTAATGTTCTGCCATGGCGTTTTGTAACGCTAACGTTAGTTCTCCAATATTACCTCGAACATGGAACGAGACGTCACATTTTCCGTTCCAAGGATTAGCCCGAGCCCGAGACGCTTCGGTTAGCTAGTCATAGTTAAGCACATTATATTGAAATATAAGGAAATACATACCCATGTCGCCACTTTGACAATTTTCTAATAACGGGACCGGCTGAGAGGACATGCAAAATTAGTACCTAATATTAATCGAAAAAACTTCAGTGACACTGCTAGCCTGTTCATGGAACTTAAGCCGCCAACTTCCTTTCTAGAGAATTTGCTAGGGTTGCCAGGTTCCAGTGTGTAACAAACTAGGTTGTGAACGGTGGATATGAAATGCGCATGAATTTGAGATTATGTAAATGTAAAAAAACAAAAAACAAAGTAGATGTCTTCACTGTACAATTTCCACCATTAACCACTTGTCTCTGTCGACGCAAACTTAAATAAGGGTTTACTACCAACCTGGCCACCCTTAAGGGCAACAGTTACCAATACAAAACTCTTTCCTGGTCAAAAGTTTTACTTTCAAAATAAGAGTTTGAACCTACAGGTATCATTTTCAATGTACAGCATGTCACAAAATAATTTCACGCAAAAATGTTTATTCAACATAAGTATGAGCAGAATATGAGACATATAACATAATTTCAAGTAGCATATTAAGCACCACTGCTGTGGAAAAAAAGTGTTGTAAGCAGGGTTTATCAAAACCTCTGAAAGGGAAACGTAGAGACTTCCATATAACATTACACAGGACCACTCCGCTGCAGAGTTGGCCTAAAATATCTGAATAAATGTCCTCAGGTGAGCAGCGAAACACTAACGATTCTGCAGTAAGTGACTTCTGACGAGACAATAGACAAAAAACAAGAGACAAGTGTGTTTCAACCCAATTTTCCAGAGGTCCGCCCTACGTATGGGTTTTAAGGTGCCTCTTCAGATGATTTAGGCAAGTGTAGGTCTTTGTACAAACATGGCAAGGGTATGGTCTCACCCCTGAGTGGTTAAGCATATGTTTTTTCAATTCACCCCCACGTGAAAAGCCTTTCCCACACTGGTGGCAGACGTAGGGACGTTCCCCGGTATGGACGCGCATGTGCAGTGTCACTTTGCTCGCCATGGTGAAACCTTTGCCACAGACGGTGCATTTGTATGGCTTCTCTCCTGTGTGGGTGCGCCTGTGGATCTGCAGCTCCCCTGCGGAGCGAAAAGCCTTCCCACAGTCACTGCAAATGTAAGGTTTCTCCCCAGTGTGAGTCCTGATGTGTATATTCAGATTTCCTGACACTGAAAAACGTTTCCCACAGTACGTGCACTGATACGGCCGCTCGCCGGTATGAGTACGCATGTGCAGATTCAGGTCGTATTTATTCTTGAAACCTTTTCCACAACGTTGACAAACTTGGGTTCTCTGCTGGCCGTGGCGCTTTTCATGGCCGACCAGACAGGCGGTGGAACTGAAGAACTTTCCACATTGGTTGCATTGGTATGCTTTGTCCACCTGATGAATCCTCTGGTGAGCTCTCAACTCACTCATTCTGGGGAAACCTTCCCCACACTGGCGGCACTTTAAAAGACGGTCCCCAGTGTGCGTTTGCTGATGTTTCCCCAGCATGTAGAACTTCTTGAAGCTCTTCCCGCACTGTGGACAGTCAAACCTTTGGTCCTTGGGCATCTGAGAGCACTGGTGTCTGAACTTCTCCTGAATAGACTCAAAGCTGCTTCCACATTTGATGCAAATATAAGCCGCATTTGTGCACTGAGTCCTCCTGTGGGAGGATAGGTCGGATGTCCTTCTGAAGGCCTTCCCACACTGGGAGCACTTGTAGGGGTTCTCTCCAGTGTGGAGCCTTTGGTGTTCTAGAAGTTCATAGCGATAAATGAAACACCTCCCACACTGAGTGCATTTATGGGCCACTCGACGTCGTGGATGTCCTGAGACACTGGAACTGGAGGTTGGGCTCTCATTGGAGGTGGAGGGACATTGTGAGCTGGTTGAGGTAGAGAGATCTTGTGAGCTGGCAGAAGGCGCATCGTCGAGCGTCAAGGTCTGTGGAGCAGTATCACTTTTCTCCTGTGCATCTCTGGTCGATGCTTCATCGACAACACTGTCGGAAGCTCCGCCCCCATCAGGCTTCCACGCCATCCCCTGCATCTTCACGTCTTCCACCTCCTGGAGATCCTCACTCCTTCTCAAGTCTCTCTGGTTTCCTTCAATCTCTGTCAGGATTCCATTTCGATCCAAACTTGCCTTTATCTCAGCACAATGGCCACCAAGGTTGTCTGTTACAGTCCCCAAATCCACTACTCCGGGGCTTTCATACTCTGGACAAGCCTCCAATTCCTCATCACTGATATGATTCTGGGACGTGTGGGTCTCTCTTAGTGAGAGTGGGAGAGACAAGGAAGCGAAGAGGTGATAATCTGAGGAGGAGGCAACTGCATAACAGAAAAGTTAAAAAGGGGATAAACCATTGTGAAAATTGTGTTATTGTTTTGAATAAAAAGTAAAAAAAATAGCAATTATCACAAATAAATATTTGAATGTATGAAACTGTGAGACTAACCATTCTTGGACAACTTTGCATGGCACTGTTTACTCTGGAGAAGCAATTTGAGGTCATTGCCATTGGACACACGCTGCATGTATTCCTCCAGGACAGTGGGGGCAGCGCTGATCCACGATGCTGTCTAGAAACAATCAACAAGAAAACAATGTGATATTTTTTACATTTGCAATAGTATTTCTCAAATAACTGAGTGAAGCATCGGGAAACTCAACAGTAGCATGTCTCACAGTAGGATGTTTGTACCTGCTTAAAGTCTGGTACTGGCAGAAGCTGCTCAAGTCTGGAGAAGAACTCGTGGACCAGAGTCTGAAGTGCCGTGTCAAAGTCTGGGCCGTACTCCACTGGGAACACATTCTGACAGAGAAAGACAATTAGGTTTGGTGATTCAAATGCGGAAGACGTTTAGGTCTTCTCCGCCAGTGTGAGCAATAAACCACCTTGAAGAAGTGCTCCCTGCCATCCGAGTCTTCCAGCAGATGTTGGATCAGCCTTGCAAAATTCTCCTCAGCTTCTCCAATTTTTTTATCAGCCTGAAACAGAGGAGGCACAGATTTCAGAATCTTCCTTGAATGCCGCTGTAATTGTATCAGAAAGTAGACATGTTATTCACCCACCTGTTGTGTAGAAGATGATGATTGATTCTGCATTCTGTCAAGGTGAGTTTTAACAGCTTTGATCTCCGGATGTTCAGACTGCAATAACTCGAAAGTAATCTGGAGTGAGAATATACCAGGTTATCTATTTAACAGTCATATGGAACTTGTGTGCAGTCTATGCACTAAGACATTCATCACATTACAGTCATTTAGCAGACGCTTTTATCCAAAGCGACTAACAATAATTGCATTCATCCTAAAACGACTGGCCCTCCTACCTTTGCTCTCAGCCCCAGAGCAAGCAGTCTCGTCTGTGTGTAGCTCAGAAGTTCTGGTATAGCCTCTGTTACTATAGAGACAAACTCTTCCAGTTTCCCATAGTGCTTGATGTTCCTCTGGCGAACCACCTCCCACATGACGGCTGACATCAGCCTGAGCGGAGGAACCAGAAGACCCAGCGATGACAGTGGAAACGGGGATTCTGTGGGGAGAGAAGTTAAGTGAATGTTTGCAATGCTTTTTTTAAGGGCCGGGTCAATCAAAGACAGATTATAGAATAGAATAAAATAGAATGTTTATTCGGCATGTGTAACAAGTACGGGTACAGGTACATTGGAACTCTTGTAATCGCTTGTCCTTACAGTATCTTATCAGTGCTAATACGTTTCTCATTCCAGTCCTAGGTATTCAGTTAGACATTTAGGCCTAAAGGTTCCCAAACTGGCAATTTACTATAGGGTATCCGTCGTCTAGCAGTCTATCAGTGCAATTAACGTTCAACGTTATTATTAACGTTGGGCCTAGTGTTCAATTGTTCGAGTGTTGTCAGGTGTTCAAGTGTACAGTAGTGCAGAGTCCGTTGTTGTTTATTGTATAGACAAGGTGCAAGGTGCTCAAACTAAGTGTCAAGTGATCAGTTGTTGGTCCGGGGGGTGGGGGTAGGCCGACCGACATCACATGATACGAACGTCCAGAAAAAAAAACACATCCACTGATAAAACAAAAGCGACAAACTCAATCCAGCTCTTTACCGAGGAAGCGGAAGAGTGTCCGAGCTAACCTGCAGCACTAACGTTACCTTGCTAGCAAACTATTTCAACTGGAGACGTTATCAATACTTGGTAGTTGGCTAGCTAACTTGCTCGTTTCTTACAAACTACAACATAATTCCGCGAATTGATACATACCCATTTTCCTCCAGTGAAAATAATCTCCTTAATGGTGATAAGCAATTAATTATCTATCAAAATATCTCAGAAAACCTTCAAAGCACACCTCTACTGGCACTTTCTTGAGGATGCGCGACTTTGAGCACTTCCGGGATCACATCTTTTGGTTTGACTTCAAAATAAAAGTCCTAATGAAAAAAGGAAAAATAATCAGATGGAAAATGCTGTAGACTATATATTAATGATAATTGTATTTTTGAAACATTTGAGTATTCTATTAAAGATGAATTAAATGTATAGAAGAGTTATATAGAAGAGAATGATGCACATCAACTCAATTAGAACAAATTTGCATTTCAGTGTTATACATCACGCCTTAACGCAAAAAGTAAAATTGGTAAATGTTCCTCCATCGAAACGTAACATTGCCTCAGTATAGCTACTGCCTTTAAGCTTTTGACAGGGTCAAGTCCTTATCTGGAAATTGAAAAATCCCTGGCTGGTGGCAGCTGTCGAAGTCTGGCCCGTACAAAGTACTCTTTAGTCACACTCTACCTCTTAGGGTTCGTAAGACCCAGGCGCACAGCAGGGAGGAGGAGGCAGATGAATGGTTGAAGCTCGGAGGGACGATTTTATTCAACAAATGGGGTTTCCACAAAAATAACTAGAAAGGAAATGATAGGTGCCACTAAATAATCAATCATAAAAAGTCAAGGCGCCCATGGGAGCTGGAGAGGGTTAGAGATGGAGCAGGAAGAGGGCTCTGCAGGCCGGAACAGCACTGCGGAGGGGGTCTGGGATGCTGGAGAGTGACAATGATCACAGGAAAAATAGCGAGCAAAGAGATTGCCTTACAAGTGCATAAAGTTCAGTAAGCTACCAGATAATGGTTAGATCTGCGACGAGTTGAGTGCAGATCAGGAACTTTGAGGAAGTGTAGGTGATTGCAGATGAGGGACATGTGAGGTCATTAGGGATGAGGAACAGGTGTGTGCAGAGCCGTGCCATGAACGCGTCATCACCGTAGGCGGGCGCACCTTTGCGCACGTGCTGGGAACGTTGGGATCCAACTCCGAATCAGAGGGGTGGAGTTATGGGTGGAGTGGGAGGAGAGAGCCGGCAGGGGACGTGAGAGCCCGGTAGGTGGGGAAAACTCCGGGGAACCAGAGCGTCTATGCCAGGTCTGGGACGCAGGGCGCGTAGGGGAAGTGGTGGAAAGGGAGAGAGGTGGTAACATTACAGGTACCCTCGTCAGTTCTAAACTCAGTACAGCATGCCACAAAATAAATGTAGCTTATTCACTCCAAAATGTTTTATTTAACAAAGTTATGTACAGAATATGAATTGCATTACATAATTGCAAGTACAATATTAAAGGATAAGTTCACTACCTGCATTTTGGACTTTAGGGCCTATTCTCCGTCTATCTTACATGAACCTGGCCTGTCTTAGTGTGCGCCTGCACAACTGTATCTAGCTCAATACTGAGGCGATCAGGAAAATTATAGTCTCTGTCAGGTTCATGTAAGACAGACTGAGAATGGGCCCAAAAGTCCAAAATAGTGAACTTATTACCTAACTTAGCAATAAGGTTATCTATTTGACCACCTGTCATAAACACTACTACCAGTTACGCCGAAAAGCGTACTTTTCGATGGTGCAAGTGGGTGATATTTAGCCTGAAATGAAGAGTGAGTTTAACCATTTCAACTCGTTTACACCGACAAAATGCATTCATGGGCGGAGGTTTGTGCTCTCTGAGCACCTTTTCTAGTCCTTTAAGCATTCAACTGGTGCTGTAAGCACGGCTGTCAAAACCTTTGGACGAAACTAGATGTCAGTGTAACACAGGACCACTCTGCTAGGCCTAAATAATCACTAACAATGTCAATGTGCAGCTAAACTCTAACATCTGCAGTAAGTGACTTCTGACAAGACACCTGACAAAAACAATAGATATGTGTTTCAACTCAGCTTTTCAGAGTCCTGTTCTGTAGCAGACGCTTTTATCCAAAGCGACTTGCAATAATTGCATTTAACGTAGGTAGTCAGTGTACCACTACTTGCCAGAAACTCACAAGTCCTTTATAAACAAGTGGCTAAGAGCACAATCTAGTGCTAAAGTCAAAGTGAAAGAGCAGCAAAATACAATAGGTGCCTAGTAGGAAGGGGTAATCCTTTAAGAGGTGAGTTTTGAACCTGCAGCGAAAGAGGGCAGCGACTCCACTGTCCTGACATCAGTGGGCAGTTAATTTCACCACTGCGGGGCCAGGACAGAAAAGAGCCGTGACCAGGTCGATCAACCGTAGCACGGAGTGACAGGGCAGCCATTCGCCCCGAGGTAGCAGTGTAGTTGTCGGGAGAGGGTGTATGTCCAGGTTGCTTGACCATGGCTTGGAGGTAGGAGGAGGCTGTTCCTTTCATTGCCCTGTAGGCTAGTATCAGAGTTTTAAACTAGATGTGAGCTGCTACTACAGGGAGTCAGTGTAGGGAACAGAGAAGGGAAGTTGTGTGGGAGAACTTGGGACGGTTGAACACCAGGCGAGCTGCACCTGTCTGGACAAGGTCCAGAGGTTTGATGGTGGCCACCAGGGCCCCAGCAAGGAGGGAGATGCAGTAGTCCAGGCGCATGGGCGTAGAATTTAGGGGGGACGCTGGGGACATGTCCCCATCAATATTCAGAGACTACTGAATTGTCCCCAGCAATAATTTGGTATACAAACGCTTTACAGATCTCCTCTACTAGTCCCGCCTAACTACAGTAGCCCAATTTCACTAACATGATTGGCTTGCCGTTTCTTGCTATCAAATGCTGATAAGCAACTGTGAAGAGCAGGACCATGAATTCCAATGTACCTGTACTCGACTCGTACACACGTACATAATATGGCAAATAATTGCACTCTTGAGCTTGAACACTTGGTGGTAGTGTAGTGTAGAAACACTGTATTTTATGGAAGCTAGTAGTAATTAGATAGTGCCTTGCCAAACCATCTGGGCAGTGTTTGTTCTCTATGTAAATCCCTGGCCCCCACCCTGTAGATAGTTGTATTTGTAACAGAAGAGCCCAGCATTAATGCACTATTTGTATTTACCCATCTCTCTCCCGAGCCAGAGGCTGAGCTCTCACTCATGGCTCCTCTTGTCAAAAGAGTGACTGATGAGACAAAATGGAAAAATGCTTCAAACTATTACATAGCCTATTTCTGTATAACCCCTAGGGGCTATTTCTTGAGTAATACTGCACATTTCACATTCATTATCTCAACACAATACGAGTCAGGTGCATGTTATGCATGTTTGCAGTCAGAAAAATTGCTGATTTAGCGGCTAATATCACATTCACCTGTGTGATTAGGCAGTGAATACTGACTAACAGACTGACTCATAGATGACATGACTCTTTGACTCATGACTCCCAATCACAGCAGCCCATAGACCCCTCCTCCTCCCGTGGGTAGAGAACACTGCCTTGTTTTCATTTCCATGTTGGCAAGGCAACCATGAGCAACCCCCCCCCCTCACTGCTGATTTAGCGGCTAATATCACATTGTGATTAGGCAGTGAATACTGACTAACAGACTGACTCATAGATTACATAACTCTTTAACCCAATCACAGCAGCCCATAGAGGACACTGCTTTGTTTTCATTTCCATGTCGGCAAGGCAACCATAAGCAACCCCCCCCCCCAATGTGGAGGACACATGGCAATAAAATTAGACATTTTCTCAGGGTGTTGAGGAATTTTTTCAGAAAATAGAAAATTGGATTAAGCGGGTTTGAATCCTGGACTATATGCAATAGTCTCTATCATCCATGATATCATGGGCCATATAAGATATAGCCTTGAACTGCATTTCTCTGATTGTGAGTGTTCAGACTAATGCATATCGAAAGATACTATAACAATGTCCTCAATTCAATGAGATCTTCCTTTAACAAAATGTAATACATAAACCACCAGCAGGGATGTCTATTGTTACAGGTTTTCAGACATGTATTTTATCTAAATGTCAACTTAAGTGTCATATCAGGTGCATTATAGTAATTAGAAAAAGCACATTTTAATCTATTTTTTCTCTTGTATGGAGCTTTAATCCCTGCCACATATTCCAGATGCTTAAATATCAGATCAATTTCCAAGTCACATTTATTCAGTCCAACATTTTACCCTGCATTTCATGCACAAACCCAAATGGTTGCTAAAAAACTATGATGCGTGTGTGCGCAGTATGTCCTTGTTGTGTGTGTGTGTGCGCGAGAGAGTTTGTGTGAGAGATTTTTTTTTAAAACACAGATTAACCCTTTAGCCAACTGGTCATATAACGAGTGTGACTACCAGATAGAGGACATCTCTTTGGGGCTGAATCCAAATTGGCTCCCTTGGTGAATATCTTTTCCAACCAAAGACATTCAAGATGTTCTATTTACTGGACTTCAGCCAATACAACTGAAGAACTATATGTTTATATATTTCTTCTAAAATTTCAGTTTATGAAGTAAGGTCTGTAAAGGATGGTAATGTAAGAAGAACCACAGTACAGTTATAACCAAGCTAACCTCATGTACTGTGTGTGTGCCAGCATGTGTGTGTCTTTTTGTGTGTGTGTATGTGTGTGTGTGTGTGTGCCAGCATGTGTGTCTTTTTGTGTGTGTGCGCTTTCTCCGTTTCTCTGGAGCATGTTTGTATGTGTTTTTCGGCTTTAGAAAGGTTAGACCGCTTTTCTTTTCTCATTCCACGGTGCAATTAATTACTTTGTCCACTCAAAATAATTTTAACCATACTATGTAGTGCACCTTTGAGCATACCATGGACACAGTATGGCATCGTACCTGAAATACACACTTGTTTACAAACTCATAGGGGTGTTGAAATATGTTTGCAATTCAGGAAATTAATACTATTCCAGCATTATCCACAAATCAATCAGCATCAAAGGTCAATAACCTTGAAAGTAATAGTCAACCACAGTATAGCATTTCATTATACATGGTACCCGAATCTAGTACATATTACAAATCAACCTTGACCAGTGGAGAAGGCAACGTTGGTGCACAGCTGTCTGTTTCTGTACACACGGTCCGAGAGAGAGATTTAACAGAGCTGTAACCTTCCTGCCAGTTACAAGGTCATAGCCGCTAAATGGTTTCCCATTTGAAAATGCAAACACACTCTACAGTCACAGAATTCATTCTTAATTGACTCTTGAATACAGGAATGCATTTAAACAGGAATGCATTTAAGCATTTCATTCCACATGGTCCCTGTTTCTTGTAAAGATCCTTGGCCGAATACAGACCCCTGAATCCTTGTGTTTGAACACCAATCCAACGTCTGCTGTGGACTTTATTGTGCTTTTGTGATACCTTTTAACTGTAGAGCAGAATTATTAGTGACAGTGAACTGGTTATATCATACAGTATGCAGTATTACAAATCTATGAATGGCATTTCACATAGTAATCCATAAATGACCTACTTAGTGTGATACAGTAAGGGCAACAAGAAAATCATACCATCTTGCATATAAAATGAATGAATACAGTATACACAACTTGATATTTCTGGCTATATTCCTTGTGTTTGAAACATTCTTAACATATAAATACATTACAAAAAGTTGATACAAATGTTACAGTACAGTAAATCCTTACCCAGCTTATTACAAAATAAGCCTGAAGTGCATCCATTCTATTTCAATGAACGTCCATCCAATCAGACCAAATGGCCAGAGGGCATCATTCAAAAGTGTGCAGAAGAAACGAACATCAAGATCAGGCACATAATGCTGGAGTTATTCCTATACTATGATAAACACAGGCCTTCACCATCATCATCTGGGATGTTTAAAACACAACGAATCTCCAGCACTCTTCAATGCAGGAGCAAATCAACATTTGCTCCTGCAAATACACAACAGGTGTAAATTTGTCTTTGCAGTGCAAATGTTTGTAGTCATGTTAGAATTTATTTCTGTCTCAGCGTCACCAGTGTAACAAACAAAAAAGATTGAAATTGGGAAAAAATATCTTTCCTGAAGTGGTCTTCTCATGAAATGTGTAAATATAAAACTCATTTACCAAGATGCCAAGATTCTAGCTATGATCTATAAACCAAAAATTTGATTATGGTATCTGGGATTACAGTATCACTCTTTAAAGAGCACCTGAAACCTCACATACATTATTACGCTTTGGCTGATTTCCACTTATGATTCTTGCTGTATATCTGTAAATTAAATACATTGCCTGTCCACTTCAAGAGAGATGTAGGTTCAAATAGAAAGAAAGAAAGAAAGAAAGAAAGACAGAAAGAAAGAAAGAAAGAAAGAAAGAAAGAAAGAAAGAAAGAAAGAAAGAAAGAAAGAAAGAAAGAAAGAAAGAAAGAAAGAAAGAAAGAAAGAAAGAAAGAAAGAAAGAAAGAAAATGTGGTGGTGACTGGTTTTCTAAACCTCATTAAAATCACACAGAAATGAAAAAAGCATTGTCCCATTTTGGTTCACATAATTGGTCATAGTGTTCACCTATTCAACGATGTATGCCCAAAAAATGACAAAATTCTACTTTTGTTGTAATCTTATATCAAAGTATATTATTTGTTACTTCCTGGAAAACGGTAGGTCATGTGCAATTACAACAGGTACCTTAGATTTTAGGCAAATAATCTCACGACATCCACCCATCAATCAAATCTATCCTTCTGTCGAATCTGTCTAAAGTTCTTAAAACCCGTCCACTTGTCAATGTTGCAATCAAATTCCTCTAAACATATGTCCCACCCTCATAGCTTGTTTGCGTGGAAATACGTCAACAAACAAACTGTGCGACTTTAATAACACATGATTGTTCGATGGAAATAAAGGTCAGTAATGATAGAAAAGATAATCCAGCCACATTTACCTTGACATCCCTGGGAGATACAATATGTCCTTGATATAACATTTTTTTTAAATGATGTTTGAAATGCATTTCCTTCTGTAACCCTTCCCCCCCAACATCACCCCCACCCACCCAGCCATCCACACAACTTTCCTAGAAATAAAAGAAAATGTCTTAAAGAAATGTCTCCTGGTAACCCTGGCATGATGGGCCGGGCTCCTTGAGCCTGGAGTCTCTGGAGTCAGGTCTTTCTATCTGAGGGAGGTCAAACGCCACCCTGGTCACACTGTCATAAGATGGCGGCGAGGACGACAGCGCCCCCTCCGTTAATTCCGCAACATCTACCTCCCCTGTCCCATGGTGTTCGTTCACCGTGGAGGCTGTAAGGCCCTCCTTCTCCGGAGCAGGCTCCACATGTACAACACAGTCCTGGTTGGTTTCTCTGTACAGGAAGGAGGGCCGTTTCATCTTCCTCTGTGCCAGACGCTTCCTGTAGCACCGCTGGAGAACGGTGGCCGATACCTCTTCCTGTTTGCGGCGCAACGTGGAGGTAATAGGCTCATAGGATATCTTGGATGGGTTGGCCACCATGAACTTCTCCTCCATCTCGTGTTTGAGAGCGTCCATCTCCCCCGATTCCCCCAAGACGCGCTTGGTGAAGGCAAACAAGATGTCCAGGCAGTGGATCTTGTCCCCGCTGACCATGGGCAGGTCCATGGAGATCAGCTTGATCTTGTTGGGCTGAGCGATCCGCAGCGGTTCTGACAGAGTGTCGGCAAAATTCGAAAGCTTGGAAAACTCTATGAACTGAGAGGCCTCTGCGTCAAACTTCTCCCACACCTCGTAAAACATCTCAAAGTCGTCTTCGCTAAGGGGTTCGGTGCTTTCCTCCGTGGCTACGCTGAAGTTCTCCAGGATGATTGCTATATACATGTTTACCACGATGAGGAAGGAGATGATTATGTAACTGACAAAGAAAGCAATCCCGACTGAGGGGTTGCCACAGTTTCCCTTAGCGTTGGTGCCTGTGTTAACAAAGTCTGCTTCACATTCCTCTGGGGAGTTGGCCATGATAGGACTGAGCAGATTATCCCATCCTGCCGAGGTGCTGATCTGGAAGAGGCAAATCATACTATTCCCAAAGGTTTCAAAGTTGAACATGTCATCAATCCCGTCCTGTTTTTTCACATAGGCAAAGTTTGCCATACCGAATATAGCATATATAAACATAACTAAGAAAAGCAGGAGTCCAATGTTAAACAAAGCTGGCATGGACATCATTAAGGCAAATAGTAAAGTCCGTATTCCTTTGGCTGCTCGTATAAGTCGAAGCACACGTCCGATCCTGGCCAGTCTGATGACTCGAAACAGAGTCGGAGATACAAAGTATTTCTCGATGATGTCAGCAAGAACGATACCTGAGAGAAGAAACATACAAAAGTCAGAAACAAGAGTAAACCCATCTAGAAGTAGTGCTTTAGCTCATATCATTACTGCTTGAATCATTGCAAATTCCGGTTTGAAATTATTATTGTGACATCAAATTTCTTTTTTAAAGACATTCTTTACACTTATTGCCCAGTTTGAGCATTCTGTAGGTTCATCTCCAAGGTTGCCGCAACCGAAAAGGATCACAAAAGATGACTTCAATTAAGTTCAATTAAGGCCAATATGCCACCATTGGCTCTTCACATGCGATGATAGTCATGTTACAAATTGAACCTTTGATTTGAATTCAGATGATGAATTGATGGTCCACCGCCACATGCACAGTGTGGGCATTAAAACACAGGTATATCCCAGCAAAACCCTTCCTAGGAAATGTTACACCCACCCACGACGGAGAGGATGACCACAGCAAAGTCGAAGATGTTCCAGCCGATGGTGAAGAAGTAGCAGCGGAGGGCGAAAATCTTGATGAGGCATTCAGTGGTGAAGATGATGATGAAGACCAGGTTGATCTTGTTGAGGATGGACTCCATGCGCTCCGACTGATCGTTCGTCTCCACCATCATGGTCACCATGTTGACGAAGATGAGTATCATGATCACGATGTCAAAGGCTTGCTTGGCCACCAGGTCAAAAAAGAAGCCCTGAAGAACATTCTGCGATGGAGAAATATTGAAAATCTTTGAATGCTCATGCACTAGTGAATAGTCCCCATGTAGACGTTGTATTGTAATACAATGAGGGTATCCACAAAACATGTTCGTAAAACAAGTTTACTGCATGATCTTGTATCATATTCACAATACATCCAATGGAAAAGTATGGGACATAATTCTTACCACTGGTCTTGGAATAGGCTTTTGGGGCTTTTTAGATCCTAGCTTCTTCATTGCATTGTAGTATTTTTTCTGTTCTTCCGTCATGAAAATATCCTGTCCTCCTAAGTATAACACATAATTCACTATTACTTTAGCAGCATTTAAATGTACAGTATACAGTATGGATTTAGCTGGGGGTGAGTTGTGCTGTTGCATAATATACTTATCTTTCTTTTCTGCTGGTTGAAGTTGTCAATAATGACACCAATGAAGAGATTCAAGGTGAAGAAGGAACCAAAGATGATGAAAATGACAAAGTATAAATACATGTAGATGTTGATCTCTCTGATGGGTTGTTCCTCCACCTGTGGACAAAGATATACGGTATGTTATTGGATACCAATCAGATGAACATGTTTAAACAGCACCAACAAGAAAGCTTAGTCTAGTCCTCATTGTTATTCGATATACTGTACTAGGGCCAATTATGTTTTTAGAGTCTTATATCTTGCATAGAAGAATACTTACACCTCGTGAATCAACAGCTGCGTGCATAATTTCCATCCACCCCTTAAATGTTGCCTGAGAAATACATACAAATTAGTTCAGTATTATAATTTATTTTCTGTACTATTATTTGCTTGAATCATTGAACTATTATTTGCTTCAACCAAATGGTTATTGCATTAAAAAAAACTCACACTCTAAGGTTGCCTCAACCGAAAAATGATTACAAAAGACGACTTCCTGCTTATTGAGCTTATACAGAGGATTCAGACCTCAGATTTCATTTAAGGCCGATATTCCACCAGTGGCTCTTCTCGTGTGATGATAGTCATGTTACAAATTGAACCTTTGATTTGAATTCAGATGATGGATTGGTGGTTTACCATCTAAAACTTCAGGTTTCAGCTCTGTCTTATTTTACTCACATCTAAAGAAAGGTAACAAAGAACCTTTTAAATCTTAGGAGTGTCCAGGCAGTAATCAGTAATCACGCAAGTTGGCCTTCTGCCAGTGGTGCCTAAAATGACAGGCTTTTATGAATGTGTGGGGACAGACTATTTCTAGATGCAAATGAAGTGTGTGCGTTGAGTGAGGTCACAGTGGGGACTAAGTGAACAGTGAAAAACACCTTGTTGCTTGGTTACCAGATAATTTGAGTGGTACCCTTCGAGAGAACAATGACTGTGCAATGGCAGGGCTTTGGCTCAGAATAGCAGCTAAGTGGCAGATGGAAGCTGACACATGGAGCGTGGATATTTCAAACTTTAAAAGAAGAGAAGAGCACAAAGTATACTTACCACTTGCAACAGTGAGAGGTAGCCGAGTCCTACATTATCAAAGTTGACCTTCACCTTGGTCCAGTAGAATTGCGTGTGGTTCATGGCTTGGCAGTCCGACTTGTTGTTGATGATAGAGGCGTTGTAAATGAACCCCGTGCGGTTGACACACTTCCCAAACTTGCCGGCGAACAGGTTGACCCCCATGATGCTGAAGATGAGCCAGAAGATCAGACACACCAGCAGCACGTTCATGATGGAGGGGATGGCCCCGATGAGAGCATTCACCACCACCTGGCATGAAGGAAACACAGCATTTACATTTGAGTCATCTAGCACATGCTTTTAGCACACACCCTAGGCAAAATAACGACAGTGTGTGTGGGGGGGGGGGGGGGGGGGGGGCGGGTGCTCTCCGATTGTCGGGAGATTTGTTGAGTGTGGGGGGGGGGGGGGGGGGCTAGCGGAGATTTGTTGACTTTTGCCGGACAATTCTGAGTGTCGGGTTTGTCCGCACGCCCCTTGTGCCTCAGCGCTCTAGGCAATTGCCTTGTATGACAAGTGCATGTGCCTCCCCTGTATATATACTGTGACAGTCAGATCACTGTCATGTCAATCAATCCACCAATCCATGAAAATCACCCAGGCACCTAACGAGAATCACCCAGGCACTTAACGAGAATCACCCAGGCACCTAACGAGAATCACCCAGGCACCTAACGAGAATCACCCAGGCACCTAACGAGAATCACCCAGGCACCTAACGAGAATCACCCAGGCACTTAACGAGAATCACCCAGGCACCTAACGAGAATCACCCAGGCACCTAACGAGAATCACCCAGGCACCTAACGAGAATCACCCAGGCACTTAACGAGAATCACCCAGGCACCTAACGAGAATCACCCAGGCACCTAACGAGAATCACCCAGGCACCTAACGAGAATCACCCAGGCACTTAACGAGAATCACCCAGGCACCTAACGAGAATCACCCAGGCACCTAACGAGAATCACCCAGGCACCTAACGAGAATCACCCAGGCACCTAACGAGAATCACCCAGGCACCTAACGAGAATCACCCAGGCACCTAACGAGAATCACCCAGGCACCTAACGAGAATCACCCAGGCACCTACAGTAACGAGAATCACCCTCAAGAATCACTGGCAAACAAGAATGGTTGGGGAAAAAAATCATTATTGAAACAAGTCTTCTTTCCCTCAAAAGAAGGAGACTGTTTACCCGCATGCCCTCAAATCTGGACAGGGCTCTTAGAGGCCTCAAGGCTCGCAGCGTCCTCAGGGATTTAATGGTGGTGAACTCTGAGTATCCCAGTGAGTTAGCTGCCAGGCTTACCAGGGACACCTATTGGGGAAAAGAGAGAAACCCATGAGCTTTGTGGCTGTTAAATACACAAACTCCATCATCTCCACATACAGAGATTGGCGAATTCCAATTCACCCTGAAATTACCTTTGGAGATAGAGCAAAAAGCCAACAAAATTGCTCTGTGATAAAGAATGGTAAGAGGAGTTTGTGGTGGGGTCAGTGTAACCGCTCAATTATAGATTAACTGTATGTTCATTAAGTTCACAAATAATGAAGTCACAACTCGAATATCCTACTGATTATGAATTTGTAATCTGAATCTACAAACCTCCTTACACATAAAGTATTGATCAATCACGCCGCCAAGCAGAAATAAAGGAACCATGTCTCTTATATTTATTTTAAAACAGGGCCATTTGCTATTCAACACATCACTCTTTGCCCATGCCAACCTTGACTTAATATCCACTCAGTCAAACACAGCTTTCACTACTCAAAATCAAATAAATACAATAATAAACAATAACAAAGAGTAAAATCAGCATTTAAAAACCAGTATTTGAGGTAGAGGGCATGTACTGTAGCCTACTAATGTATATACAGTATACACCCAATTTGTATGCATATGATCCATACAAGTCCATGATACAATAGAGATACAAAAGAAGAGAACAAATAGAGAGCAGAAATAGTTTTAATAATCAATGATAATCAAGTAAAAATACTTACATCCACAATAAGGAAATCCAGCCAGCACCAGTAGTTTGTAAAGTACTTCTTAAAACCGTATGCTATCCACTTGAGGAACATCTCCAGCACAAAGATGTAGGAGAAAATCCTGTCTGCGTACTCCAACAACACCTTCACCACTTTCCTCTTCTCAATGTAAATATCCTCAAACGCCTACAGCACGAAAAGAAAGCAACAGCACATTATCTTCTGTGACTTATATTAATTCAACTGGTGCTGAACATACCTAAAGATTAGTATGTTTCACATTTTTATGATGATCAGAAAAAAGTATGTGGTTGATAAACATATAATTCAATCAGGATATTGAGACAGGCTGTTTTTTTGTCTCTATGAGCAGTGTGTAGTGCATTTTGCAGTTGAGCTGCAGCTTATGTAAATCCTGACACTCTGACCATGAACTGACCTGATCCCCAGCTGAGGGGTGAAAGGTCATAGGTCAGGGTATGGCAGCCTTACCAGCGCCCCGCTACTTAGCAGGATCATGAAGATGATGAAGGTCTCAAACCAGCTGTGTTCTACAATCTGGTAGCAGGTCTTCCTCAGCCTCCACCAGGCCTGGCCCGGGCCGTGTGTGGTGTCGACCTCACAGCACTTACAGTGGCTCACACACACTGTACACAGGGACGCACACAAAGCACCACAATCAAGGATTCAAGCACGGTTACTGGTCATTTGTACAAGACACAGATATTAATGACATTCAGACTCGGTTGAAGATGGAGGTTCTATAACCCTTGTAAACATTAGCAAATGAGGCATAGTTGCAACTTTAGAGAAATGTCCTAATAAGGTCTATAAACTATTGACATGGTCTTAACAAATATATTTACTTGCTAAATATTTATATATATTTACTTACTAACTATTTATAAGGGATAGTTATTCTAAAATGTTACCAGACTACCAATGGCTTTTCCATTTTTTTCTGAGAGCATACTGCTAGCATGTTTAGAAGCGTGGGTAGAGAGTGCAGTATGTTGCAGCCGTGTCCACTCACGTTGAGGGAGGCAGTCCACCGGTTCCAGCAGCTCTTCAGCCAGCTCAGAGAACTCCTCCTCCTCCTTCCCCGGCCTCCTCAGGTCCACCGTGCTGCCCTCTGATAGGCTGACCTTTTCCTGAGAGGCCAGAATAAGGAAGTCAGATCATCACAGCTATTCCTAAGAAGGAATCCACCACATCAAGCTGTTATGCCAGATACAATAATTAACTGTAATGGTTGAAGCTTACTTCACATAGAGCTTAACTCTCCATGTAGTAGTAGTCTAATTCTATCCCACAGTAAGTGCTCTAGCTATGTCATGGAACTGACAAGACATCCATGTGTGGCAATGGCAGCATATTTAACACGATTTACTAGGATTATTGGGACAGGGGTGCTGCTTCAATCCAATAAAATGGTATGAAGCACATAATCCAGTATTAAATGTTGTGGATATGACAAGGATTGGATTATGATCACTCATCATTCTTGGATTATGTGCCTCATACCATTCTTGGATTAGTATCACTCGTCATTCTTAACGTAGCGTGAAGATAAGCATAGAGAATGTATCAAGTAGTAGTTTGATCAGAAGTATCAACATCACAGACAATATCAGGATCAGTGATGGTCAGTTTACCTATGACAGAGTACCTGAGTACAGACACAACATGCACATAACCTGAAAAAAGATTAGCCTAGTTCAACGTGACAAGATCAGTATCTAAACACATTACATAAATACATACTGTATACATTAAAGCATTATTCTGTGTTGGTGGGTGTGGTCAATAATCATCTTTTTCCAGGCTCCTCATGGCCCATCATGTTAACCATGGAATCGTTGATGAATTCAAACTGCCATGTTGTTTTGTCGCTACTGTTGTCGACTTTTAAGACTTTCACGTGTGCAATGCATCATTTTTTAAAAATTATTATTTCCCTTTTCCCCTAAAGTAATTTAGTTGTAGATTCAGTGAGGCATGACAAGGAAGGAGGAAGAAAGCCAGGCTACTGGTCTGTCGGGCTCCGCCTAGCCCTGCCAGGGTTATCTGCTGGGTCAGGGTGAAGAACCAGCAGTTTAAAAACTGGTTTAGGTTTTAGAGTTATATTACAGTAACTGCACACAACTGAGTAGTATTTGTCATTCGTCTCCTCTTCCTCCTTTTACCTCATGCACACTTCCCCATAGTTTCATTTAGCTCAGCTATTTATCCTTTATGCACAGTTCTTCTTTCAGTTCTCCTTCTTTCTTTATTGTATTTTTAAAATGTGTTAGTAGTTGTAGAAAATGCTTAGTGCAGCTACAGTTCAAACTAGATCAGGCTAACCTGTTCTTAATTTGTATCAGTTACTGTTTCATCATACTGTGATTTCATCTTGTTTGCATCTCTTCATCTGACCAGTCTGTTTACACCAGTCCCACCTGTGTTCAATCAAATCAATTCAATCAGTGAATTCATGCTGAGTCCAGTGTCCTACAACTCATTCCCATCGCAGTACTGTATGTAGACCTACTAAAAATGTTTATCCAGGATTCCTACGATGTAAATAAGCTGTGACATTTATCCTTTTTTTTGTAAAAGCTATCTGAAGCCAGCCATGCTCCTCATTCACTGCAAAACCTCCAATATTCATGAAAAAAAGACATTTCACCGACATGATAGATGTAGTGACATTTTTCAGAATTTTACAGTATCTCAAATACTGTCAAATAGTATTTTGAATTCTGTCCTCATCCCGTCCCCCTCCACCAATCAGAGATGTTGCTGTTGGCAACCCCACCCAACCCCCGCTGAGGACTACAGTACATCTGGCCAGATTGATTGGCCACTAATTGAGCACAACCGCAGTTATTCTGCAATTAGGAAGACAAACCAAATGTTTCACACTCTAGACGGTTTGTCATGCATGAAGCAGATGGATGATACATAGATACATACTTACATACATGAAGGCTGCCACATGCCTTGTGTGATTTAAGTTTGTTTGAAAACATTATTTTGTAGAACTTGAGTTTTATTAGAATATCAAGTAAGGCCAAACTGCCAGCGTCTCACTTGGCTCAACAACAACATGACCTTCCCTCGGTGTCTATGGTGCAAGCCCCGGGTGATGCAGGAAAAACATGCTAATGCCTACTCAGGCATTGTTCTGTTTGGATTTCAGACAGGATTTTAAAGATTTTAAAGGAGTTTTAAATAATTAGTCCGGGCAGAGACCCTCATGTATTTGTCATTTGTCTCCTCCTTCTTCCTCTTCCTCCTCAAAACGTCCAGCCCAGACCGAGTGCTGCACAGCAGCTAGAATTATAACTGAATTTTACATTGCGTGACACGTCAACCTCCTCCCCGGGCAGAAATACAGTAGTGTTCTCTCTCTTTTTAAATAGCTCAAAACAGCTTCTGGAAACTTGAAACTGTCCACTCCCAGGCTCTCTGTCAATTTTTTTGCTGTTTCCCTCATCAAGGGCTCAAGAGGACATTACGTGACCAGGCATTATCAATCCACTTAACGTGGGCAACTTCAATCACAGGTGCTTATGCGTGTTCATCAAAGTTTCACTGCTACCTCATGTTGGCTCGCTTTTGGCAGTTTGTTAAGCTTCAAGCTGAATAGACTGTTTTTCATTGAGAGAAAATGAATCGATTTCAAACCGATTATCGCTGATTCGAATTTGATAGAATTTTCAATGACATTTCCCCCATTTCACTGCAGTGACCCATTAAATACAGGGAAATACATCCCAACTAAGCACAAAATTATTGTGAGAACAGAATAAAACTCCAAAATACATTTATGGGGAAAAATAAAATAATCTTTTAATTATTTTTTTTACTTATTTTTTCGGAATTTGTGATCTCCAATAAATCTCTCCTCAATGACCTGACTCCATTATTGATATCAGGGATGAAGAGTCTTACCGGCTTGTTCTCCTCATCCTCTGAGGACTCAGACTCCTCCTCTTCCGGAAACTCCACGTCTGATTCGCCGGGGGCGATGGGGACGCTAATGGTCAGGTTGGGATTGGTCATGTAGCTGTCCCCCTCCGGTATGATGTACTTGTCCCCATAGCGTCCCACAATGCCATTGCTCTCCACGTGATTGGTCACAGACTGGCGCTTTATGGAGGCCCCAAACACTCGCTGCTTACGATTGCCGTTGATGAGGTGGATGACGCTGTTCTTCAACCAGATGATGCCACCGTAGATGCGAGCTATGGCGATCTGGATGTTGTTCATCTCTCCGTCCTCGTCGGGAGCTGCCAGGTTGTCTGAGCAGAAGGAGCTGAGCAGCAGAGCCAGGAAGAGATTCAGAACCTGGGAGTGAAGAGGGAGAACGTGTGAGGGTTCTTCTACTATAGTAGCAGTAGTAGTACTTTATATACTAGTACTATAGTAGCAGTAGTAGTACTTTATATACTAGTACTATAGTAGCAGTAGTAGTACTTTATATTCTAGTTCTATAGTAGCAGTAGTAGTACTTTATATACTAGTACTATAGTAGCAGTAGTAGTACTTTATATACTAGTACTATAGTAGCAGTACTTTATATACTACTAGTAGTAGTAGTAGTGGTAGTAGTAGTGGTAGTAGTAGTAGTAGTAGTAGTAGTAGTAGTAGTAGTAGTTGTAGTAGTAGTAGTACTTTATATACTACTACTAGTAGTAGTAGTAGTAGTAGTAGTACTTTATATACTACTACTAGTAGTAGTAGTAGTAGTAGTAGTAGTAGCAGTAGTAGTACTTTATATACTACTAGTAGTAGTAGTAGTAGTAGTAGTAGTAGTTTATAATTACAAATAGTAGTAGTAGTAGTACTACTACTACTACTACTATATTTTCCTGGGGGAAATATACAGGTTATCAATATACAGGTATATATCTGTATGTATGTCTCTCTCCATGATGGGATGTGTAATATCTTTACAGTTCTTGCAGGTACAGCCTGATGGCAAATGTATTTTTTGTATTTGTTAACAATTTGTTTGCACAAGTATCTATATTTGTTCTCAAAACTGCAATAAAAAAAAGTGAGTTTAAAGTGAGTTTTCATACAGAGGAGGATGCCTGAAAGCAGATGTGACATCAGGTGTGGGGAAAACCTCTCATACTGTACATCCCCTGACATACAGTACGCAGACAAGACATCCCCCTGTTTAGTCAGCAGAGAGAAATGCCCTGTCATAAGAGCAAGGATTCACGCAGCCGAGTCCAACACGATATGGCTACCACCACCAGCATCGGTCCCCACCACCAGCATCGGTCCCCACCACCAGCATCGGTCCCCACCACCAGCATCGGTCACCACCACCAGCATCGGTCCCCACCACCAGCATCCGTCGCCACCACCAGCATCGGTCAGCACCACCAGCATCGGTCACCCAACCAGCATCGGTCCCCACCACCAGCATCGGTCCCCACCACCAGCATCGGTCACCACCACCAGCATCGGTCACCCAACCAGCATCGGTCCCCACCACCAGCATCGGTCCCCACCACCAGCATCGGTCCCCACCACCAGCATCGGTCAGCACCACCAGCATCGGTCAGCACCACCAGCATCGGTCACCACCACCAGCATCGGTCGCCACCACCAGCATCGGTCGCCACCACCAGCATCGGTCACCCAACCAGCATCGGTCGCCACATGCAGTCCACAAGGATCCCATCCCAAATAATCTCTCTGATCTCCTGGGAAGCAGCATCATGTCTCTGCGCTGGTTGAGTGACGCGCACAGCAGAGATCATCTCTTGGTCTGGCCGCTGCGCCACTCTGTGCAGGGGAGCATGAACAGATGATTGGTGATGAACAACCTCTGACCTTATTGGCTCCCAAGCCTCTGGGATAATCCCTGTTTTGTGAACCCCAGGGGGATAAACAGCTTTCACACGATTTATGTGCCGAGGATGTCTGACAGATACAGTACCAATGGAGAAACCGGAAGAGATCAGTTTGTCTCTCTAATAAGGTACTATTAGGTTATGGTGGGATTCTGCACGGTGGTAGTCAATCACAATCAACGTGTAGTTCTCAATTACAGAGGATATTGAAACAAAGACAACTAGAAATGGTGCTCAGTGAGCTCAGACCTCTGAATGCATTTCATGACTCTGTGCCAACATTGAATGGGTTTTAAATTGGCCCATGCTACACCCATCCACTGAGTTTCATGAAGAGCAGTCTGGTAGTTTTTGTGTAATCCTACCCACTGAGCAAAGGCACGTCTAAAAGACGTCTTTTAGATGTCTTTTTCGGACGTCAAAAGACATCCAATTAGGAGCCAGAATGAATGTTTTTTTAGACGTTCAGATATTGGACCCGTTTTGCACGTCCACAGACGTCTTAGAGGGGTCCAAGCCAGACGTTTGAATATTGAGGGGTCCAGCAGACGTACAAATGGGGTTCTGGACCGACGGACGTTATTAAGACATGATCTGAACGTCTCCCTGACGTTGTGTGTTTGCTGGGTAGTACAGAAAATGAATGGAGGTGAATGGCCGGCTGTGTTTGGGCGGCTCGTGGACCCAACTCGTGATTCGCATCCACTCCAAAATTTAATGGGTTCCAAGTTGGACCATGCAACACCCTTCCACCGAGTTTCATGAAAACAGGTCTGGTAGTTTTTGCATAATCCTGCTAACAGACAAACAAACACACAAACAAACACACAAATACACTCCACCGATAACATTACCTCTCGCCCTGCGCTGTCGCTAGGACGGAGGTAAAAATGACTGGAGGTGAGTGGGCGACTGTATTTGGCTCTGTGGCTTCCCCCTCGGGTCACAGCCAGCAGGGGGCAGTGCGGTGCACTCTGCCCCCTCATACCCCAGTCCAAACCCTGTGTCTCAAGCACCCTCATACAGGGAGCTGGCTTCATTCTAAGTTTTTCTTTTCTTTTCGTGTAATCCTAGTCCAAAACATGACTGGAGGTGAATGGGTGGCTGTATTTGTCCGGCTCTGTGGCGCCCTCCTCGGGTCACAGGAAGCAAAGCAGTGCACTCCGGGCTCTCCCCCCCCCCCAGTCCAAACCTTGTGTAGCTGGCTTCTTTCTACGTTTTTCAGTCGTGGATCCGGCTCGTTATTTAAATCTGCTCCAAGATTTAATGGATTCAACGGTGGCCCATGCTACAACTCTCCACCAAGTTTCATGAAAATCAGTCAGGTAGTTTTTGCGTAATCCTGGTTCATAAAATGAATAGAGGTGAATGGCTGGCCACGTTTGGGGGGCCCATGGACCCTCCCTGTGCTTTGTATCCACTCCAAAATTTAATGGGTTCTAAATTGGACCATGCTAGACCCTTCCACCGAGTTTTGTGAAAATCGGTCCTGTAGTTTTTGTGTAATCCTGCGAACAGGCCAACACACGCACAAACGCATGCCCGCACTCACACACCCACCCACGCCACCGAAAACATTACCTCTCGCCCTGCGCTGTTGCTGGGGCGGAGGTCAAACTAGGTAAGTGTCGTATTCGCAAAATATACAATACATAAGGAGTATATTTGAAAGGTCCAGTTTTCATTTCTGGGCTAAACACAACGGACCCCTTCTTTAAAATGGTCACAGGCAGAAGTTTGCTCTGGAATTTACTCCCAACAACTTAAACTACCAAGGGGGAAATAAATGAATGAACCGCTGCTTCAGATGGCTGTCTGGGATTCTGGGAAATGAGGTTTAGGATTCCTTCTCATTAAATGTTAGTTTACAGGACACAGCTGGACAACAAAACGCCATCTGGGAGGGCAAAGTACTCCATTGCTGTGGCACCAAGTCACAGTAGTTGTATATAAACAAGAACGGTTACTTGGATTAAATGCTTTTATATACCCACTCCAGGGCCCGGACATGAAGACTTTTTTTTTGTACGGCGTAAACTTCAGTGATCTGTGCTGAACTTGGGTCACAGATTCCACGTTAAGTGGATAAACCATGAATCTGTGAAAGACATGTGCAGGCGCTCCGCAGTGCTTAACCATCGTGTGTGTCTGTTGTGACTGAGTCTTACATCACAACATGGGTTAGATCATGTAAACATAAATGGCACTTTGCAGCGGCAGCATGTGGTTTATACATAGCCAGACTCCGTTTTGAAGACTGCTTATTGTAATCCGCTAGCCAGTTACTACTGTATGTGATTGTGGCCATTTAGTCTGAATAGATATTTTTAGTAGTTTCTTATATATAAAACAAACAAGTGTACTGTAAATGTCAAATCTATAGCCTTTCCATAATCATGAACATACAATAAAACATCCCAATGTTTTCTGACTCTCTCACCCCAGAGTGATGGAACTCCCCTGAACATTTCCAGTAATTTAATTGCTACAAATACTCCTTTGGGGCCTGATAGTGATGATATCGGCGCCCTGCCGGTCTCTAGCCTCGTGAGACCACCCTGATATCGTGAGCTCACATTCTGTTTCTCTCGCAAATCAGCGTGGATACTCTCTCCATAGACATCCGTTGAGAAAATGATCTCGCCAATCAGTGTTGGTTCTGAGGAATTTGAAATACAAACAGCTACGCTGGGCGGGTTTAGGTGTGACGACAGCGAGGAGCGGTTGAAGTTAGGGCGTCATAGACGGTGATAGACAGATGGTTCATCCAATCATCTGCCAAGTATTTTTGAAAGTGCCTGCCCTTTTCCAGTTTCCAACAGAGAGTTTCCAGATGGTTATGCGAAGCAAACCATCTGGCGCGTCAGGTTAGCCAATCTCACCATTAAAATGATTTAAATCATTTTCTGCCCTATTTTTTTTGGTGTTTGAACTTCGTGCTCATACACGGTTATGTCACAGTTATGCACAAGGAAGCAGTGGCCACAGCACTCACCACCAAGTTACCTATCACCATGACCAGCATGAAGACCAGGATGCAGAGGGGCTGCCCGGCCACCTCCATGCAGTCCCACATGGTCTCGATCCACTCGCCACACAGCACCCGGAACACGATGAGGAAGGAGTGGAAGAAGTCCTTCATGTGCCAGCGAGGCAGCGTGCAGTCCCTGGAGATCTTACACACGCAGTCCTGGTAGTTCTTGCCGAACAGCTGCATGCCCACCACGGCGAAGATGAAGACGATGATGGCCAGGACCAGCGTCAGGTTCCCCAGCGCGCCCACGGAGTTCCCGATGATCTTGATGAGCGTGTTCAGAGTAGGCCAGGACTTTGCGAGCTTGAAGACCCTCAACTGAGACAAAAAGATATCGAATTACAGTATACCGTTTGACCTGGCGGAACGTGATGCTTAAACAGCAGCATTTTAAGCCGCTCTGTGAATCTAGCCTGTAGTGAAACAGAGATGATTACTGATCACCGAATCACTAGCTCTTTAGCTCATGCAGTGAAATATATCACGCTAAACTGAACTGAGATTTATTCGGCAAATATTGAGGACATTTTCCTATTCATCGTAATTGAAGTGACCTCGCTGCTGGAAATGTGTCATCCACTTCCTTAATCTCAGTGAGCAACACAGCTCAATCGCAATAATGCACAGCAGATTAGGAGTGATGCTGCTGTGCTTGTGCTGCTGCGCATCATATTTAAGTTTCTCTCTGGCGTAGCTGGAGCTGAATAATCTATTAGCAAAATAATGTTTATACATATTTTGCATGTAACATCTGTTTTTTTCCCCCACTTTTGCGATTAAGATTGAATGACTTACAAAATACATAGTAGATCAATACAGTATATTGACTGAAAAAATAATACAATTGATCTAATCAAATTATAGGAAATCAAAAGACATTTACCAGTCTGAAAGAGCGCAGCACGGACAGGCCTTCCACGTTGGAGAGGCCCAGCTCCATCAGACTGAGACTGACGATGAGGCTGTCGAAGATGTTCCAGCCCTGCTGGAAGTAGTAGTAAGGGTCCAGAGCGATGACCTTGAACAGCATCTCTGCTGTGAAGATCCCTGTAAACACCTGTCACGACAGGTCACAGCGCAGACCTCTGGGTCAGCAGCAGGGAAGCCATGCTCCATGTATAGGGTGGAACTTGTGGCTTGTAAACATATAACGAGATGTTGAATTACAGATAAAATGCAAAATAGAATCTCTCTGTAATGTAATTGTGATGCATGGTTTTAAATTTTGCCATCAGGGAACTGACATTTACAGTAGCAGTAGAGGGAGATGATTAAATAGATTTTATTTTCACAGCGTTTGGGCTATTTGTTTATTTGTCCACCACTAAATTTCCAACCATTATAGTTCTACTCCACTTCTATTCCACTTTAAGGTGGAACAAAAAACATACTCATATGCTGCCTGATATAGAAGTGTATTTGTTGAATTATGTGTTCCAGTGTCATTTCTTACTTAACGACTTTGGAATGAGCCAGGCTTTCAGAGCCACTGGCCATTCAACATCCAACACCACTCATCAGGAGAGGGTGCTAAGTAACCCAGTATCCCGGCAACAATCCCAATCTGTTCCGGCTGTAAAAAGCCCCTTACCAGATTGCCGACGGTTAGCATCCCATTAAACTCTTCAGTCATAGGGTAGTGCTCTAGGGCCATGAACAGGGTGTTGAGGACAATGCACACGGTGATGGCCAGATCCAGGAAGGGGTCCATCACTACGAACTTGACCCACTCCTTCCCCCTGAGCCACAAGGGGCTGCAGTCCCATATCAGGTACTTCTTGGCGAAGGTGTACCAGCAGGGATGACACTTCTGCCTCGACTCTTCTAGCTCTGCACAGAGAAAAACACAGCAAAATGCTTTTTTCACTTTGCAAGGATTTCAAGTAAGTAGGTAAGTAAGTCAAATGTTATTTATATAGCCCCCTTCGTAGCATGAGTGCACAGAGTGCTTTACAGTAGGAACATTAAGAGTCCATTCAGATACATACAATACAAGTGCACTGAATACATTAAAGAGAAAGAGTACACATAAACATAGTGCCATAAAGGAGGTCAGTGCCCGGGGAAAACAGGCAAGCTGAAAGGAGAGAGTGCGGCAGATAGAGACGGCCTAGCACTCGAAGGCTTGTCTGTTTAAAACTGTGCTCCTCTGTCCACAGCTTAGAGCTGAGTTCTAGCTGGAATCCCGTTCAGCTCAGAGGGTTGTGTAAATCATGTACTGATGTCAGTGAGTGATCTCCACAAAGATTAGAGAGACACAGGTGGAGCCAATCAGGAATCCATCCTAGATCGTCAGGATTGAAATCATAACCAGCTACAACAGTTGTTGTTTTTGGCAGGCGTAAAAAAATGAAGCCCCATCCGTAAGTGACCTCTGACCTCTCCAGTGACCCTCACCGTCCATGACGTCGCTGAAGAAGCTGACCGAGCTCAGGCCTCTCTTCCTGCGCCGCGGCTTCTCCCTGGCCTCCGGGGGGCGCTGGGGAGCAGGCGTGGGACTCGACCCCGTCGCACAGACGGGCTCCTGAGGGATGGAACAACACTGACTAAAACCCTGCACGGCATTCAGCGCTCTGGGTTCACACACAACAGACAACACCGTTTTGAGCACCTGTAGTTTTAATGTTTTGTAATTCTAGAATGTCTCTCCGTTCTGAAACTGGTGTCTTCAAGATGTTTTAGGACTGAGAAGGCACTTTCAACAAAAGTTTCCCACTTTCAACTTCGACAAAATGTTGTATTCTAAAACTGGACTGCTGTACGCTTTGAATCAAATTTTGTGAAAAAATAAAAAAAATAAAATAAAATAAAAAAATAAAAAAACTGGACAGGCTGCTGCACGTGAACCCAGGTTGAAGGTGTTGTATAACAGTGCATTAACAAAATGTTTTGCCTCGCAGTGCGCGCATCACAGGGTGCTCCGCCCCCCCCCCCACTCACTATGTCCTCGGTGACCTTCTCCATGCTGCAGGTCGGCAGGGGGCAGGGGGCGTGCGGCGGGCCCGGCGGGGTCAGTCCGTTCTGGGAGACGTTGAGCCTGCCGTTGAGGCTGAAGCCGGGTCCGGGTCCGAGCACCTGGGAGCAGTGGCTCCACACGCTGGCCGACCTCCTCTTGTGCCACGGCATGGCGGTGGAGCCGGAGCGACTCCTCGCCGCCGCCTCGCCGTGGACGCTGCCCTCGTCGTCGCCGAGGCCGACCTCAGAGTTGTTGCGCGGCCGGAAGGTGAAGACGCTGGATTGGCTGCCTCTCCGCGTGCTGAGGGGGTGGGAGGAGAGCGTGGCCAGGAGGGGGTGCGCCGGGAGAGGAGAAAGGGGAGTCTGCAGGAGGGAGGAAGCACAGAACAAAATACCCATCTCAAAACTGTGACCGTCGCCCCCCCCCGTCCCCCCGGAGTTACGCCCCTTCGAAACAGTGGCGCAGGGGGTCAGCGGTGGAGGTCTAAGCATCGGGCTCCGGGGTTCGCTCCCTGGTCTCTCCAGATCCGAATATGTCCAGATCCCACAGGGGAAGGAATATTGGGCCACCACTCCCGAGGGGGGGTTAGTTTATTTCGGCGTGGGGGTCCGCCGCCCCACAGCGCCCCTGTCTGGTGTGGGAGTCACAGTCATGGGGCTTGAGAGAGTCAGGGAGCTGCTCTCTCTTCTGGATCGCCGACTGTGGGGTTGTGTGACGGACCCTCCACAGCAGCGACAGGGAACATTGGACAGTAGGTCAGGTGTAATAGGCTAACAAATTGGGTGAAAATGGGATCAAAAATCAGAAATAAATTGATAAAGAAACAGTGGCAAAGACAATGGCACAGCAGCGGCTCTCGATATCGACATTCTCCCCTGAGCGTCTTGTTAGCGTGTTGCACTACTACCGCACCATGGGCTCGTCCAGGGGGTCCGGCTCCTCCTCGGCCTCCTCAGCGGGCTCCTCCGACAGCGTCTGGTGGGGCCTCCTCCAGCTGCGGCGTATGCTGCCCTCCCTCAGGCCGAGGGGCGACGCCTGTGGGGAGACCACCGAGTCGCTCTCCCGGTTTCTCCTGGCTGCCTACGGATACAGCAGAAGCAAGATCAAGTCAAGTCAAACCAAGTCGAGTTCATTGGTCACATGCTACATCATACAAGATTCAAGATTCATTTATTTGTCCCAAGGGAAGTTTGTCTCGGACATACAGGCTTCTACATACAGTGCAGAGGTGCCATAACAAGGACAAAACAAACATTAGTGCATAGACATGTGCAAACAAGTTTAAAGTGCATTCATACTGTACATTCATTTCATACATAATATAATCAACACTGCTTACGGTCGGAGTTTAAGAGACTAACTGGAGTTTTATTTATTTTATTTTATTTTTTTCATTTGAAGTGTGGGATACTCTCTCACCCACATCACTTTCATTGCAGTATGAACCAGTCCATTAATTTGTGTGATTTTAATACAAGTATTAAAGAGCAGTGAAATGTTTTTTTTCCTTTAGCGCACGCTAAAAAAATGTAGAGACGTCAGATGGATGTAAATAAAGACCCTCACCCGCTGTTCTCTCCTCAACTGTTCCACGGCGAGCTGGAACTCTCTCTCCTTCTGCCAGGCCTCGGCGATGGTGGCCTGGTTCTGCTCCTCGTACGCCATGGCGACCACGGCCAGGATCAGGTTGACCAGGTAGAAGGAGCCCAGGAAGATGACCACCACGAAGAACACCATGTAGGTCTTACCTGCGGACCGGAGGGTCTGGACACGGGGAGCAGAACAGAACCATCAGAGTAAAAAAAAAAAATGCATTGAGAGACCTTAAAGGATTTTTCAGTATGGAGTATTTTCAAATAAACAAATATATCAATACTTTTCACATGCTAATAATTTCAAATTGAAGTAAAACAAAGGCCTTGTTGTGGTTGTAATGCGGTGTATAAGAGCAGCCATGGAGGTAGCAGGTACTCTGGTACGACCATCCCGTTCTCGCGAGCTCACATTCTGTTTCACTAACGCAGAACGGTCTGGCCTTCGCCTCCTCCAGAGCGATTATGCCAAAATCCAGACCATACCGGGCCAATCAGGGACTGCGTTTTAACTGCTGTCCCGCCCCACAGTGGAAAGCAGCCCCTGATTGGTTCGTGTCCCTGCCGCTCGCTAAACAAACATGGCAGCTCCCAAAGCAACGAGTGGTAACGTTAACGTTAGAAGAATAAACTCAGCTATAAGTGCAGTTATTTCTGAAATAGACTTAATCACAACACTTAAACAAGAACAAGAGTATGCACACTGGTGGAGTTTCTCGGTGGAAAATACGTTTTTGCTGTTCTTCCGACTGGATTTGCAAGTTTGCTGAACGCTGATTGGCTGAAGGTGTTTGTCTGTCAAGGCAAGTACCCCCGCCCACGTAATCCCTCTCTATGGGGCGAAGGCCAGAGCGATATTGCGGAGCGAAGCAGTGAGCTCGCTAGATCAGGATGGTCATACCAGGCTATGTAGCAGGTACCTGGTGAAAGAGGTTCTCCCAGTAGTCCTGGGTCATGAGACGGAACAGGGCCAGGAACGCCCACCCAAAGCTGTCAAAGCTAGTGTAGCCGTAGTTAGGGTTCCTTCCCACTCTCAGGCAGTCAAATCCATCGGGGCATTTCCTGCAACACAGAACATAGAACCTTTTGACGAACAACAGGACAAAACCTAGAATGTTTCTTCTTTGAGAAGTACTCAAAATAACCAGGCCTGTGATGAGTTACAATTGAGATGACTTGGGATCAGACGAACAAAATCCCATATTGAACCGCCATAGTGGCGTGCGTTATTAAAATAGATTCAAGATATCCTATGATATGAGGCTAAATGAATCGCTGTATCTGCATGGACCCCTGGCCTACAGGTGTGTGTGTGTGTGTGGGGGGGGGGGTTAAGTAAGCTACTGTACATGTGGCACTCGCTATCATCGTCACCATTATTTAAACTGCAGAGGGCACTTGGCATACGGTCCAAACAGGCAGGGGCTCTAAAAACCCCCACTGGAGCGAGAGGGCTTACAGCACGCTGCGCCAGATGGATAGCGAGTTGCACAAAAAAAAAAGGCAGCTTGATGCTTCCAACTCTGAAAGCAGAATAATTTAGTAATGGCAGTGAGACAGCTGGGTGTGAGGGCTTCGCTCGGGGGAACAGCTGTAGAGCCCGCCGGCCTCGCTGGAGAGGAGGGGTGGACAGGACTCCCCTCTCAGGCGTGTGACGCTGTGGCCGGCTGATTGCTGTTTCCTTAGGGAGACCGGAGAGAGACCAGCGGACGCCCCTGCCAGAGAGCACCTCCCCTGACCTCCCCTGAGAGGACACATAGATGTTCAGCTCAACATCCTGACGTACCCCTCTCTGTGTATTCCCACAGCACCACCAGACATTTAACTCACGAAACTAAACATTGGGCAACATTTTCCATCTTTTACTTTAAAAAGTGTTTCATTCCCTCCGTATCCATGCGATATTTCCACAATCACAAATCTGGTCACTAGCATGTTCACACTGGATGATCTACCGTATGTAAAATTCTTCAAATGTAGTTAATCTCACTGTCTACTGTGCCACGCTGCACTGTATATATTATAGGCAGTCGTTTGCACTACAGGTGAATATGACCTCTGATCATACAGTACAATAAGAGGTCGCTATAAAAACAAAGGATCACATAAGGATAAGGGTGCTAGAAGTTTCTACGCTACGCACGGCTGTTGTGTGATAATCTCGAGAGTGCATGTTTTGTCTCCCTAGCTGTGGGAGCATTCTCAAGACAGTTCATGATAGCCACCCAGTAATACTTGTGGCTGTGTAAACTGTACCTGGCTGCTATGTACAAATGTGAAAGCAAAACCACATGAAGCAGTGATAAAGAAGCTACCAGCATAAGAGGCCAACAACAGCTTTCTGCTAATAAATAAAATAATCCTGTAATATTGCTTAACCTGATATTAAGCTTTCCAGTCTATCATTGTGTCAAACACTGCTATTAAAACTGAAAGTGTGTATGTCAGTGTTCATGTGACAGGGCATCAAATTAGCATCTATTATTGGAGTGAGATTTCGACTAGTGCCGTTAACCCTAACCCTAACCCAACACTAATCCTAACCCTAACCCAACACTAATCCTAACCCTAACCCAACACTAATCCTAACCCTAACCCAACACTAATCCTAACTCCAGGGAGGGTTTGGCCCACCCTCCTCTGGCCGGGTTAGGGCAGAAGTTCAGCATGTCTGCCTGTGTGACTGTTAAGGTCAGCTGTCTGAGAAGTAGCCTAATCCTCCATGCACAGCGGCACTAAGACGTGTGAGAGGATAAGCATCGTGTTTTAAAATCTACAGTAGGCTACTGTAGATGTGATGAGAAAAATACAGTAGCCTAGCTAGCTTCCCAGCAGAATCAGATAACGTACATTAACCCCACACTAGCTCACACAATCATGAACCTAGACATCAATTCTGAAAACTGGGGGTTAATAGGGAAGTGTGTGTGTGTGTGTGTGTGTGTGTGTGCATACACTGTATGTGTTAGGGATGGGTGAAAACATTTATTCTTAGATGCATTGCGATTCTCTCTTGAAAGACACATCACACTTGATGAGGAAAACTCATACTGTAACTGGAACTTTTTAAAAAGGCCCGCGCTGTAAGCGTTAAAGCAATACATAGCGTTTTCTCCAGTTTTCTCTGAACTGCGCTCCCACAGGCTCTGCGAGTAAGTGCACTGTTGTACTGTCGTAAATTTATCAGATTGTCTTTTTCTTTTTCTGGCTTCCTCCGTGATGTTTCGCTTCGGGTTTCTCACCTCCGCCATGATATCATTAAGCTAAAAAACGCATGATATCCATAGACGCTGGAATAGTTAACTACTACACATATCTGTTGTTTAAGCACAACGTTGCGCATGCGCACTTCGACTGAATGCTGCGTCCCGGGGCGCGAGTTTTAAAAGGTTATAATAAATGTCAATCTATTATCTTTCTGAGTAGACTGTTTGGACGATTCAGCTTACTTTTAGTAAATCTAATTGGAGAATTAGCACCAGACATGTTTGTAAAGGTCCAAATATCGCAATGTATTGCTTTAATTCCTTGAGGCTTGATGGTGAAACGTAAAAAAAAGGATGAATTGAGTTACATAACGGACGTAAAACAAACATGTGTGTCGTGTTTCGTTCGAGTTTTGGTGAAGATGGCTGAGCAGGAGAAAGCAATCTGATCGGCATCCGCTGCTTTAAAAGAGAATGTATGGAGGCACTTTGGCTTCTATGAAGATGAAGGGAAAAAAGACCTGGACAAAAGCCACACAGTATGCAAGTTGTGAACACAACAAACATGGGACACAAATAACAAATGTTGATGCATCAAAATGCATAGATAATCGTTTTAGAATTGATAATTGTTTCATAATCTTGTTGCCTTCTGAATCGGAATCGAATTGTGAGGTGCCTAGAGATTCCCACCCCTAGTATGTGTGTGTGCGTAGACACTGTATGTGTGTGCGTGTAGACACTGTATGTGTGTGTGTGTATGTGTATGTGTGTGTCTAAATCATCATATTGTATCTGCAGCTGTAATTTAGAAAGCTACTCTATTGTATCTACTTTTTGGAATACACTCAAAAGATTAAGCATTCTCTCTGTTTCATCTACAACCTCCCCTTTGCCCTGCTCACAGTAATGTCTTGTAGCCCTGGCTACATGGACAAATCTCCCCTCCTGGGGATTATTAAAGTTATATTTTATCTTATCTCTTTTCCCTCTATTTCGAACACAAATTACTTTTCCTCCTTTGCAATTAAGCTCCTGTGCAGGTTTTTGAGGGGATATTGAGAGAGATTAAAAGCAAACGAGTGACTGAAACATTGCTCTCTGCAGAAGAATTATGTCACCTTTGGTACTCAAATTCTAAACAACATTCAGTATCCCTTTGTTAAGCGCTGCTGGGTGCTTAGTTGTAATCACGTGCAGGTGCTCGGTGCTTATTCCATCTTGTGAAGGGATCATTGCATGGGTGGATGATGGTCTCAATCCAAAATGTAAAATGCAAGTATTCTTCAAAAACTTGCCAGTACACCGAAATTCTAAAATAATGAGTTCACAGGGTGTCATGCAATCTCATGTCTCACGAAAATGATCTTTGGGGTCTTGCTAAGGCCAATTCATAAACTAATAGCAAGTAAATGTGAATATTGAACTATAAAAACGTTATCTCATTGAGCTTTAATGCTTTTCCACTACAGTGTATATTGCATACAGATAACAAGGACACCTACTAGACGAGCCATTTGTTGAAAATAATGGATTTTGACATTCAGATAGATAGTTATTACTGTAAGTTCAATACCACCCTTGAACTGGTCCTGGCAAAGCTGGTGTCATTCCACTGTACCTGTTCCTAAAGCACTGAGATCTACAGTATGCATCAAGAGTCATCTACAGTATGCATCATCTATGCATCAAGAGTCATCTATGCATCATCTATGCATCAAGCGTCATCTATGCATCAAGAGTAATCTAACCATCATCTATGCATCATGCATCATCTATGCATCAAGAGTAATCTAAACATCATCTATGCATCAAGCATCATCTATGCATCAAGAGTAATCTAACCATCATCTATGCATCAAGCATCATCTATGCATCAAGAGTAATCTAAACATCCTCTATGCATCAAGCATCATCTATGCATCAAGAGTAATCTAAACATCATCTATGCATCAAGCATCATCTATGCATCAAGAGTCATCTAACCATCATCTATGCATCAAGCGTCATCTATGCATCAAGAGTCATCTAACCATCATCTATGCATCAAGCGTAATTGATGGCATGAATTGAATTAATTAACCGGGAGGCTAAAGACATTTTAGGTAAATAACTTGAAACTATGTTTTTCTCTCTACACAATATGCTTCAACAGAACTATTAGAACAAACTTCTGTACAGAGAAGCTTCCTCAAGGCTACAGCATAAATACAGAGGATAAGCAGTAAAAGTGATCCGTCTGATCTGGTTAACCTTATCGTGTCATGGAGCTTTTGAAATGATGAAATCCCAGAGGCCCCATCAACCCCCCTTTCTCCAGCTGGCAGCTCTATTTTCAACATGTACAGCACAGGAAGGGAGGCTGGGTGGGAGTAACTAGGCCACATGGCCCCTCGCACGCCACCCAGACACTCTGTGGATTGTGTCTGCCGTCAGGGAATGGCCCCGCCCACAATACATCCTCTCTCTTGCTGACACGCAAGGTATAGATACATGCAAATCCTTAATTGTGCATGGTACAGTACCTACAGTTTATCTCATTCAGTACACATGACAAATTAAACATCCTTGCAGGGCTACATGGAGTCTCAAGCTATTACAAGCTAAACGTCTCACATGATACTATGAATTATCTGAAAGCACACGTACTGTAATTGAGTTATGTTGAGTGGGCAGCAACTCACCCTGCATCACTTCCATACCCACATATTAAGGCGTCCTTTGCTCCCTCGACTTTATAGAAATTATCTGAAAAGGAGAGAAAAATAAAGCAAAACATACTGATTTTTTAAATTAGATATTCAAATTGTTTCATGCTTTTCATTATTATTATTATTATTATGATTATTATTATCATTATCAATGTTGTTATCATTATTGTTATTATTAATCATAATCATTATTGTATATTTTATTATTGTTCTTCTTCTTCTTATTATTATGTTATTGTCTCTCACACATACATTTTTCAGCAACTGAACATAAAAGTGAGAGCAAGTGATTTGTGCAAGCGCACCCTCGCTGGTGACATAGTCCATCATGGAGCTCCAGCTTCTGTTGTTGCAGAGGAAGGTGTCGTTGGGGCTGTAGGAGGCGTTGACGCAGTGGGCCGCGCTGCGGACGCACTTCTGACGCAGGATCCCCATGAACAGCTGCAGGCCGATGAGGGCGAACACGCTCAGACAGAAGACGGTGAGGATCATCACGTCCGCCAGCTTCTTCACAGACTGGATCAGAGCGCCAACGATGGTCTTCAGACCTGGAGGAGAAATCCATCAGATGGATATTATACCCTCATACATGCTAATGATGGGCCTCCTTAGAGAAAGTGCAGCTATTTCCCCTCATTTCAGCCTTAGCCGAACCCCTTCGAAAAATTTGGTAAAAAATTGTAGGCTACTCTCACCTGGGATGACTGAGATGGTTTTCAGAGCACGGAGTACCCTGAAAGTTCTCAACGCTGAGACATTGCCAAGGTCCACAAACTCTGTCACATATCTAGATAAACATAGGAGCAAAGAGAGGTAAGAGAAAAAGTGGTGAGCAGATCCTAAAACACACAGTGATGATGTGATGTCATCGTTTGTGTTTGTAGGCTGAAACATTAGCACATTTGGTGTTCTAAATGGGATGGGAAAAATGAATGGGATTCATGAAAAATGCATGAAAATGGTGCAGTAGACTCCCAAACTGCAGTATGTTTTGTTCTAAAAGTTAAACTACCTAACTGAAGATGGGTTTGAGAATTTTGAAGCCCTCAGTTGGTTCTGAGGTCGATGCTACTGAGATGTGCCAACTATTGAATTGAAACTGGACTACAGCAATCAAATGGCCGCCATGTTTTTTCATAACATGAACTACCACTAGAACAGTGGTTCTCAACTTTTTTTGAGCTCTGGACCACTGGTATATTTGGAAAAATCCTGAAGGCCCCCTACCCCTACCCTGGATCCAGACATTTGAATGCACCCACTCCACCAAAGTTGACTGTTTCTTGAAGATCTCAACAGTGTAACAAGTTGTCATTCTGTCTGATATCAGGCTACTGTTTGAATCATTATTCATTTATAGCAATGATAGTTAGCTCAGCTAACATGAGAGTTGTGAAAGTGTGTGAATAAGCCTATTGATTCATTTTACAACGGTAGGTCTGACATTTTTGTTACATTTTATGGATTATTTAAACTTATTTTTTATACATTTAACAAACATTTGATACATGTACCATTAGAAAAAAGTATATATATATATATATATATATATATATATATATATATAAACACTTTCCCACGGACCCCCTGTAATTATGCCAGGGACCACAGGTCCATGAACACCTGGCTGAGAAACACTGCACTAGAGGACGTGAGATTACCCAAACCAAGGAAATACCACACACAGACAATCAAAACATTTGTAATAGACAATACATTTTCCATAGACGAATTTAGCTAGTTTCACATGCATTTAGGCCAGATATGGTGGCTGTCAGAAAGACATTTGACTCATGTAGTCCAGTTTCAAAAATGTTTAGCATTGCACTAGCAACATCGACCTCAGAACCAAGTAAAGGTGAGACAGTCTAGGTAGTTGTAGTGATTCTAAACCAAAACTCCCGTATTCTAAGTGATAAGTCTTCTATCTCTGATCTGACAATCATGGTAGATAAATAGGTCACCTGTCTAATCCACCACCTGCACCAGCAGCCAGTCACCACACAGAGATCATGACCTCCACAATGGGCTTACAGGTCATGAAAACTAACAGAGAACTACTGCACTGAATAACCAGAACATTTCTACATTGAAAACATAGTCTGGAAAACAACACAGCAATGAAGTAGACTAAGAATATATTTAACTGGATATCAGACTATTATAATGTTTTCAACTCCTGGAATGGAGAGAAAACAGGGTCTGATTGCTATTAGTGTAGTTGTGCAGTTATCAATCAGTTCTACACCTTGCTAGCCAGGTCTGGAATAGGAATGACTTATGCCATGACGACAACAACATGACGATAACACCATGAAGATAACCCTGAATGACTTACGCCATGACGATCACAATGAAATCCAGCCAGTTCCATGGGTCTCTCAAAAAGGTGAATGGTCCTATGCAGAATCCTCTGGCAAATATTTTTATCACTGACTCAAATGTGTATATACCAGTGAATGTGTACCTGAAATATATTGACAGTGAACAGGAAACTACATTAGCAATGCTTGAAATTGGGTGAGAGAATGATAAATGAATGTATGGTTTGTTTCAGCTAACCACGACTTAGCATGCTCTTTAATCAACAGTCTAAAGCAAAGTGAAAGAGAGCCAAGAAGACCCTATAAAAATCAACTGTGACTCATGCGTGAGAAATATGAAGTTGTTTGTGATCAGTCTCTGAATAGTAATGTAATATAAGCTGGTTTTACCACTTTGTAATAATGTTCATTACCAATAAGCAAACTTATAAATATTATATTAAAAAAATAAGATTTGTTTTGTTTTGTAATTCTTAATATGTACAGGCATATAAAAGAACCATTACAAAATGTACAGAACGTCAATAATAATTTTTGATTCGTAATCAAGGCTACTAAGAAGTGTTTCAGAAAGTTTTCAAATATTTGCAATTTCAACAAATTCAGATGAAAAACAGAAGTACGGGAGTGGAGCATTCTGGGTCGTGATCATCGTTTTACTGTAGTTCAACATACTCCTTATCAAACATAATTATTCAAGCAGGACCGGATGACATCACGCCATAGCACATGCCTTGCTTTCATCAATACAGCACTGTACTGTATGTGGCGTTCCAGGTTGACTAGGTAAATATCACATGCTTGAAATACTTACTTGACATATCAAATAACTCACCAATCAAGATTCATAAACCCTGGTAAGGCTTAACATTGGAACAAATGTCAATTTTGCACCCATTATTATTAACGATATACCGTACAGGATACAGGATAGGTGGAATATGCAGTGTACTTACTCTAGGTATTTGGCCCACGGGGCTGGGTCAGACATGGCCATAAAACAGCAGTTGGTCAGAATAGTGCACATTATGAAAAGACTGAACAACGTGAAAAAAGTGTTAAGGAAATTAAGTTACGCATATCGACATATAAACACCACAGAAAGGTTTACCCAGTAGAGGTACAGTATGATAGCATGCATGATACAGAAAAAGGCTGAGCAGCCTAGATCTCAATGAATGTAATGAAATACAATCATAGGGATACATGTTCTGGCTGGTGGCCACGCGGGACCCTGGAGAGGGCAGACAGATAGCATACTGTACAAAGGACGAGTAGATCTGAGAACTAATAGACAGCCATGGTGGGAAATCTCCTTGCTCTTATTTCATTTCAGAGATTGAAAAAAGGAGGTCAGAGGACTTGGTTTGCGATGCGATGAACATTACAAAGCTGTTTCAAAAATGAGTCTTCCAATAGAATCCTATGGGGGTTGGGGGGTTGGGGGGATTACCTATCGGAAAGGCATCACGAATCCCACTCGCATGTTTTCTCTGAGGACAGTGGCAAATCACATTGTTCCTGATTTCCCTAATGCTTATCCATCAACAGCTAGTTAACACTGCATAAAACATTAAAAGCCAGGAAAGAAAGTCTTGGCTGCCCCCCCCCTCCCCCCCCCAAAAAGAAAAAGTTGTACATAATGTTACATGTGATTATGATCAGACATTGCATCACTAACTGTATATTACTCTGCTTAAGAACAAGAGCCCTGACAAACACAGCAAATGAATAAACAAACAAACAAACAAAGATCAAAAAGGATATGAATGGACTAGGACTCGTATGGCGATTCTTCTGATGAGGTGAAAAGGGGTAAATATGTAAAGTGCAGAGGTGGCACTGAATCGGAAGATGGCCTTCCCTTTGTTAAGTACTATAAAAGTCTGGAGGGGTAAAACAAACAGAATAACATTAGTACCGACACGAGTTGTGGAAGTAAAAGTAATGTACAAGTTTATGCAGATACTGTACAGTAGGTACGACGTTTACTTTCAGGCAGACCCAAAAGCACGCAGATGCAACACAACACATCATAGCTTTTAGATGGGAAATCTTAATAGTGCCATGTTTATTTATGTAGATAAATCAATGAAGTGTCACAGAGCACGAGAATCCTGATGTCATTTCATTTCTGACCCAGATGTCAATAAAAGATTCTTGCAGCCAGGTGAGTTCATGGCGGCCATGTTGAGTCTATGTCGGAGTCTACCATCTGTGTTGACATAACAGAGTCGTAGCCGGACCGTACACAGTCTGTCCTCCAAGAACGAGTGGACGATTGTCATCAGGGAGAGTTGGTACATAATGGAGGCAACTCCAAAGCAGATGTGGCATTTATTTAAATATTTATCCATCTTTGGATAATCCCCGCCATCCAGCAGCACACCACATGCCAAAACAGAGTCCCTGAGGATCACGTCCTTTTTCATCACTCCATAAGCACTCTGATAATGGGCCTGAGACCTGCGCTATAGTCTCTGCAAATCAAAACGTACTAATCCTATTTCAGAGCCTCAGTAAGAGGCCTAAAGAGATGCTCTCACACTGTGCCTGTCACTGGCTCGATGCTCCTAAATACCACTCCATTATGACGTTTAGATCATCCAAGGTCAATTAATTACAGTGCAACTACCAATATTTACTGTGGCTTTATAGCGTATATAAGAGCTTGTTAAGACTTCAGTTAGAGGTCAGTTAATTTTACACTCCCTCTCTTCCCAAAGGTAGACAAACAGTTTCAGGGGAAATAAACGTCAGCTCAAGTACTACTGTTGGGAATGAACAGGGTCATTCTCATAAATTCCAAAGCCATGTCGATTCTTAGCATCCTAGAAACAGCCTGAAGACCATTGAAGAAACAGCCTGAAGACCATTAAAGAAAACTGAGCCATTACTGTGTTTCCAGAAAACCCAACACTTCCTTTAACAGTTCTACCAAGCAATGTTTACTCATCCATTAAACACGCACACCCACACACACACACACACATAAACACACATACACACACCACACAGAAATTCTCACCCTCTGGTTCTTGAAGTAAAAAGGGTCGATGTCTTCCAGAGGAAGTCCAACAAGTCCCGCGGGAATGTCCCCAAAGATGCGTGGGAGCTGCTTGCCGGCCTCCAGGTCCACCCTGGGCCTGGGCGGCTCCACGTTCCCCAGGCCCTCCTGGTAATCCTCGCTGCTCTTGGCCTGCTCCTCCGCAACCCGCCGCTCAATCGCGGCCAGGGATTCGCGAGTGAACTGGCACAAGCCGTCAGGACCCGTTGGTAACAGCATGGCTGCCATCTTCTCATCCTGATTCTCCTGTACTAGAATTTTCTCCCAGCTGCAGGTTGGGTGTGAGTCAAGAGAGAGAGAAGCGGAAGGTGGGGGGGGTTATGGTTAATTCTCCATCCACACGTCTGCAGTGGACTGGACTTCTAATAGGTTGATGGCGAGAACGTCTCCATCAGTGCAGTCTTCTTACACATAAGTTCTTTACCAATGACCAACGCCAGGTTCCTGTTACCCAACTCGCTGTTTCAAAGTAGGGCAACCATACTGTAGCTCTCAGTCAGAGCAGGGATTAAAGCCCACAAGCACCTGTCCTGGCCTGGGGTTTTGAACTTGTCTCTGACTGTCACTGAACTGGTGAATTGCAGGATCCTACTAAACAGACAGTCCTGGTACCAATCCCTGTGAACATGTAACATTAAACTTATTAAGATAAACGCATTACAACAGTGGCTATTGGGTAACACTTTCTTTGATGCCCATGTCTATAATTGTTTATGCATTATAATCACTATTATAATGCATTATAATGTGATTATAAGTTACTCTTAAGTGGTCACTGTGTGCTTTAAGCGAAGTAATGCAAATACCTGTGTTATAGGCAGATATACTTTACAAGCTGGTTATAAGTCACTATAATTGGTCATTATATGCTTTAGATAAAGTAAAACCACACCCCTTCTGCCTGATCGCTACGATCCTACAGGAGCAGGCTTCCTCCACCCCTGCTCTCCACCTCCTCCTGGACCAGCTGGTGTCTTTCTTTCCCCTGGACCTTGTCGTAGCGGGGTCTTGGGTTGCTACCGAGCCCTGCCCATCCTGATGCCACGTTTTGATCTGAACCATTGTATATGATCATAAGCAACCTTAAAACAGGGCTAAACATGCATTTTCCCTTTACTACTCCTTTAAACTCCTCCGCCAGACTACTGAAGGGGAGTCGCAGCTTGTTCTTCCTCCCGTACAAGGTGATGCTACTGAGGCTTCATGGAAGCCTAACCACCTGCGCAGGAATTGGCTAACCTTCCTCTCAAAGCCCTCAACAGTGGTCAGTGGAACATCATAGCACCAGCAGTGGCCAGAGCAGTCGTGTTGGTGAATCCAAGCTTTGAACTTGCTTGGCAGCCCTGACTTGTCCACTACTGTGAGCCAGGTTCCCAACTCGCTGCTAGTTCAAGGTTGCAGTTGCTTGGAGTTTGCCCTCAACACTAAGGAGTGAGATGATTGAGATGACTGCTCTATGGTACTTGAGTTCTCCTCCTCAGGGATCAAGATACCCTCTGCATGTCGCCACTTCTGGATCACTTTGCCCCTCCTCCAAATTACCTTGATGATCTTCCATAGTCACCACAGGAGTCTGGGGCACCTATTGTAGATGACATATGCACCCCACTAGGGCCAGGTGCTGAGTTGGTTCTAGCCCCTTTGATGACCTCCCATGTTTGTATTGTGATTTATGTTTGTGTGGTTGTTGTCTTATTTGATTGTATGACCTTTTGTTTTGCATTTGCCTTTATTTAAAATATTAAGCCTTTTCTTGGTTTGTTTATTTGTTAGCAGGATTACACAAAAACTACCAGACCATTTTTCATTAAAACTTGGAGGGGTGTAACATTTTGCGTCCTCATCTTTTCGTTTTGTGCTTGCTAACGTCACCTTATGATAAAGTAGCAAACTATACATCTAATCTATCCGTTGTCATCTCTCTAGCGGACTGTTATTAAGAATGAGTGGTTCCAGATTGGATAAGGAGTGCTCTGCAATAAAAACATGTGACCCTCCCTCTGACAGAAATAGCCTAGCCTTTATTTTTCCTTGACCAAGCGATGGGGAAAAAGATTGAGGCTCCACCACCAAATAAACTAATGTCAGTAAACGGCTATCATTTTAAAAATGGACAAATCCGTTCCTCGTTTCTAATGATCAATTTGCGTTCCAGTCGCACATCACTGCGTGCCCTGGCAAGTGTAGGCTGCAAAGTAAATGACTGTCTGTCGATGTATGGGGTTCTTGGACATGTCCAAACTGATAAGGGCTGATTGGATAAACTCTTGATCATGTAGCCTATGCTGTTTATGTAGCCCACTGTGGCACCATGAAAGATGGCTGTCCACTGCTCCTGGCTGCCCCTGGAGGAGGACACATGGATGGGAGAAATGCAGGGAACAATTTCTACCGGCGACCGCTGAAGGTGTCTGTGTGTGTCTGTGTGTGCTGTGTGTCTGTGTGTTGTGTGTGCTGTGTGTCTGTGTGTTGTGTGTGCTGTGTCGCCCTCACTCACGTGTGTTTGTGTGTGTCACGCGTGGCCAAATAAAGACCCCTCGAGGTCCAGAAATGTTTCTGACTGATGCGTATGTGAGCTCACCTGATCAGGATGGCGATACCAGGCTAGGAAAGTCTAACATCAAAAGAGCATCAGGGTCCTCGTTTCAGTGGGTATGCCTACACTTGCACACGTCTATATTTTATGTAGCTTGATGTCCCATCACTTTAAAATGTTCATAGATTTAATCAGTAGACTACATTTTCAAGTTCAACTCACAAAGAGACTGTCGCCCTGTTAGGACATTGTTTCTGTTACATTGAAACACCTTACAATGATTGTCATGCATGTCCAACTCAAGATCACTTCGCCTATTCATAGGGCACTGTGGGCCAAATACATAAAAGGATTAGACGGCTTTTGCAGCGGCAAAACCCACAAAAAATAGCATCCAATCCACAAAGCACACGCAAAGGGTGAAAAGTATCGCAAACTGCACCGATGAGCAAATAGCTTCACGGCTGCGCCAGGCTCATTTGAATCTATATAAATGAGGTAATTCCATGCTAAATTGCCCCAAATAGCCTAGGCCTTGCACCTGATCCCCAAAGACCATGAGTTAACTGCCACATGCAAAAGTTGGTATTAAAGGGGTTACAGTATGTGCTATTTTGGACATTTAGCTCTATTTGTGATCTGTCTACCATGAACCTGAAATATAGAGACCATCATTTCACTGGGCATTCCAGTATTGTGCTAGCTGCAGTTTTTATGCAGTCTACCACTGGGCTACAATGGAAGTCAATGGGGCATACGTAAATGCGTCAGAAATACTATGATAAAGTGTTTTTCTGAAACAGGAAGCACAGGGTGTAATCTTCCCAGCCTCAGTATGAAATGAAATGTGAAATGTATCGCAATCCGAATATGTTTATGTATTTGGAATGACTTGCACATAGTCCTCTGTGGGAACAGAGAAAATAAGTGCCAGGGGAATGCTCATGTCCAAGTCATGCCAAACATGTAAAAACATTCAGATTGCAATACATTTCACAAGAGAGCATACTGAGACTGGTAGATTACACCCTGTGCCTCCTGTCTCAGAAAACCACTTTATCATAGTTGTTCCAACGCATTTACGTATGCCCCATTGACTTCCATTGTAGCCCAGTGAGAGCCTGCATAAAAACTGCAGATAGATCAATACTGGAACGATCAGTGAAATGATGGTCTATGTTTCAGGTTCATGGTAGACAGACCATAAATAGGGCTAAATGTTCAAAATAGCTCACTACCCCTTTAACTGCAGCAGTCAGCGTGCACTCTCTCCTCTTGTCTCTCCTACTCAGAACTTGTGAGGTTTGAATGATATTGAATTGATATTGAACGCTATAAAGGGCGAAACAGCCTACATAGAGGGGGATTTAATAAGTTCTGCCAGCTGTGATGCACAGAAACAAACAGAACTGATATCTTCTGCAAAACAAGTGTGGTCTGTCGTTTTCATTATGAGCCAATCTGTGTCCTGAAATATGGAGAAGAGCTTGAAACAAAGATCCGACTATTCAATTCATAATATTTGCGATTTCTCTCGTGGATATTGTTCTTGGCACAAAGCCAATGTTTACCACATGGCTAATTGCAATCATGGGCGTAAATTGCACACAGGTGGCAAATGTGTGGGCGTGTTTGCCCGGGCATATCATTAGAGATCATTAGAGATCTTTTGTGGATATCGTGCTAAACTGGAGCAGATTTCCGTTGCAATTGCTGCGCAAAATATTGAGCTAGCAGGAGCAATCCATTCATTGTCGATTTGAGCCTTTGAGTAGCCATCATCATCATCATGATGATGATGAGTAGCCTAGCCTATAGGTTAGTAGGCTACACTTACGTGTGAAACTCCGAGATTTACGGCTCCTTCAGGACATATTAAGTGCCAAAAAGCCCATGTAGATTCCATGATTTCTTTTCATCAAAAGATATTCCAATCAAAGGTATTATAGGAGACTGAAAAAAGGGATGTGATGCCAAATTCAGAAGTTGTCCGTCTAAACGGTTCAGATGAATGGCAACTGTCAAAATCCCTTGTAGAGCTGGGCATTTTGGACCGCTGTTCCTACAGGTGCGACGTCAGCCCTAGGATTCCCCCGAAGAATCGGCTCGTCTTTCCTTTCCATCAAAGAAACAAAGGATTTTCTGGTCCTACAAGCGCAGAAAACTTCGAAACCAGACAGTGCTCAACCTGAAATGCAAAACCGTTGCGCTGAGTCCTTCCTCCGTTGAGCTGTTGGAATGGGGAGGGGGGATGATGCCTCGCTACACAGGTTGAGGATTACAACCGGACATCTCATCTCATAGGCTATTCAAAAACTGATCTGGAAATTTTGATATTACAGTAGTCCTACAAAACTTTTCCCACTTCACTCATGAAGACGACTCGTTGCAAATAGGCTGACATCTGAGAAAGGGATCGAGGGATGGGGGGCATTTATAAATGCCTGCCTGAAGATAAATCAAGATGAATCTTGATGTAGCCTATAGTTTTTTCTAAGTCCTAACAGGCCTACTCAAGTAGCCTAAAAGAAATGCATATCAGCTACCTCCAAAATAATTGTCGTCAATTGTCCCTACTCTGCCAAATAGTTAACCGCGCAGGTGAAATGCCTATGGGCATCACCATTCAAATGGATAAAGTTAGTAGATTAAGCATTGGCTCCCTCTAACGGCGCTAGTGCTGCCATTGCTGCTGTGTGGTGGTGGTGGCGCTCCCTGATTGATTTGATTGAACACAGGTGGGACTGATTGAGATAAGCAGACAAAAGACTGGTCAGATGAAAAGATACAAACAAGAAACAGTAACAGCTACAAATTAAAAATATTGTAAAAAAAAAAAAAGTCAGCACAATGGAGTATGCATTAGCATTTTTATTCTGCATCCCCCTGGGGTTGTACTCATGTAAATGTCACAGGTGCATGTAGCGTTTCAGCAGTTTCCACAAAATGTTTGTTGAAATAAAGGCACCATGAGCGGCAAAAATCAAAATCAAAGACTAAACAATAAAACCAAAGTATACACTCAGCAAGTGGAGAACACATGAGAAACTGTACATGCTTACAGACTACAAGTTGGCTCAGGACAATGCACAGCTACAGCAAATAATGAACAAAAGGGGACCTAGCCTACATGTAGGCTATATATACACAAGTCTAACAAGACAGGTGGAAACCAATCAAACAATCAGTGACACAGGTCTCCTCTCAATCAGAGTCAATTTAGCCAGGTGTAGTCCTAGGGTCTGTTATTGGGGCGGGGTTGCCAACACGTCTCTGATCGGTGGTGACATTGCTGTTGCACTATAGGATTGTGGGTAGTGTGAACAACGGTAGTTGGAGGGAACAAAATGAGGACAGACTTCAAAATACTTTAAAAATAAATCTGTTTTTGAGATAAAACTCTGAAAGATTTTACCCTATACCAAATCATGAAAACTTTGTCATTTTTTAAATAAACATTGGTGATTTATAGAGTGAGTATTTGCTGTAGCTGCATACAGTACTATTTACAGTAAAATGTTTTGATGTACTGTGCTCTGTTTTTTATATTTCAAAAATCTGTGAAGATCGTTTGTGGAGGACAGTCTGAAGATGTAGTGTAACAATTTAAGTGTCAATAGACCAAAAAATGTGGGAGAAGTAGGGTTTGATACATTTTACAGTTTTGGAGAAAAGTTGGTAAAGTCTAAAGTTTTAAACTTTAAACGGTTGCTGTAGCGCCACCATCAGGACTATTGGCCCATAATGCCAGTTGAGGACTTCTAGCATAGGACTGGACCTATGTGCAAAGTTTGGTGATTTTTCATGCATGGGAAATCAGACTTCCTAGGAAGATTCTGATTCAGAATTGGGGAAATACTAGAGGGACCGTCAGCTGAGGCTGCTGGGCCCTAATTAGCATGCACACAGACAGGAAAAGAAGCAGAAGCAGCAAATAAACAAGCACACATCCAGACGTTTCAAACACACCCTCCAATCACCACATCAGGCAATACAATAAAGGACCAAAGAGAGAACAGGTAGCATACCCAAGCATTAAGACAGGCAGGCAAACGCAAGAGAACAAAGGCATGTATGGGACAGTAAACATGCAAACATACAAGGGTTATGGAATATTAGAGGTTCGGTATGTAATGTTGGAGGTAAAATAATTCTGACTCACAAAGCATGTCATCAACTTGTGACAGTTTTTTCTCTATTACATCATCGTGTGTATCAAGATTGCCTTACTAGCTCAAAGTCATAAACCAGGCAGAGCTGTCCAGTGGAAGAGAAATGCTTCAGGACTGCATCATCATATGGATCACTTGGATTTATACTGTTGGTAGTTGCCATCACCAGTAGCCTACATGCATTTTGAAGGTAGCTATACTTTTTCAGCAATAAGCCATTTTGAAAGTGCCCCCCTCCCACCACCACCACCACCAACATGTCAAGAGTATAAATTGAGTTCTGCATTGGCCCATTTGATCACTCTGAGCAACACCTCTTGTTTCTCTAAGATGTGGACAGAGGCAGGAGTCGGGCTGCAGGACAGACCAGCACCACCACAATACATGCATTTCCTCTTGGGGCAGCTGGCATCCCAGAGGTCCCTCGAGGTTGATCTGGGGAGGTTGCTGGCGTATGCAGTCCAGACGTGAGAGCATCAGGAGACCAAGGAGAAGACGAGGCGAGGGTGATGAGGGTGACGAGGGTAATGAGGGTGACGTGGGTGGCGAGGGTGGCGAGGGTGATGAGGGTGACGTGGGTGGCGAGGGTGATGAGGGTGACGTGGGTGGCGAGGGTGATGAGGGTGATGAGGGTTGCGAGGGTGACGAGGGTGACAAGGGTGATGAGGGTTGCGAGGGTGATGAGGGTTGCAAGGGTGATGAGGGTGATGAGGGTGATGAGGGTGACGCGGGTGACGAGGGTGATGAGGGTTGCGAGGGTGATGAGGGTGATGAGGGTGACGAGGGTGATGAGGGTTGCGAGGGTGATGAGGGTGACGAGGGTGATGAGGGTTGCAAGGGTGATGAGGGTGGCGAGGGTGACGAGGGTGGCGAGGGTGACAAGGGTAATGAGGGTGATGCGGGTGATGAGGGTGACGAGGGTGATGAGGGTTGCGAGGGTGACGAGGGTGGCAACGGTGACGAGGGTGACAAGGGTGATGAGGGTGACGAGGGTGATGAGGGTGATCCTCCTCGTGTCTCATAGCAGCTCCTTCACGCCCTCTGTTAACTTCACAGCATCAGCATCACCAGCTGGTGTGACAGCATGCGGCTCCGAGATAATCTCATTCCACTGTTGATTAAAGGCATGTGCAGCTTAGAAGTGAAATAGATGCAATTTGCTGATTTATGCTCTCAGTTCTCAATGTATTTTTTATGCTGTCAGTTCTCTGTGTATTTTTTGTGCGTGGCTGGAAGCCAGCAGCGCAGCTAGAATAGCGTTTGTCAGGTTATCACTCCCCTCCTCCCTCCCGACAATGTTGGCCTGCATCTCTCTGTTGGCACCACAAGAGGCAGTAGTCCCAGCACACCAAAATCAAGAAGCACACCAAAATCAACCTGTAGATCTCCACTGAACAAGTAGAGTAGTGGTCAGAGCATTGGACTCCCACCTGGGTTCAAGACCCAGTGGGGATGACTTTATGGGACTATACCCCAAACCTCCACATGTTCATCCGTTCACTCCAACCTTGATCCCTTGCCTTATATGTTCATATGAATATAATATCAAGATCATATATAAATATATATATACAGTAAAAGCAGGCCCATTAACACTTACTTATTTACAAACAACATTGCTACCTGCTGACTCAATCAAGTAGATGTCCAGATAAGCCAGTCTTGGTCTACTTACTTCACCTAAAGGGAAGTGCATACAGCAGGTAATGACTTTTTTCCATAAACAGAAGCAAATTACAGCAAACCAATTACAGCAAAATAGCTTACGTTACAGGAATCATGAGTGTAACTGCTTTAGCCACTGACCGCTACCATTAATGTTATGGAAGCTGCTGCTGGTTGTTGTGAGCTCATGAGCTAACTGGCTATCCCACTCTTATTGTGCTGGACTAGCATTGGAAGCATTGGAACTGATGTGTCCAGGCAACAAGACCTATCTTAATTTATCAGACATTATTTCATGTCATTCCAATTCACAGCTATTTCAGTGGCATGACTAGCTTCCGTCCTACCAGTCCTGAACAGAAACAAGCCAGCCAAACACATAAGCCAGGCTGGACCTGGCCTGGTTCTTCAAAACCTTTTCCTAACCTAGCGTCACAACAATCGAGCTGTGCAAGACTTCCAACTACAAAAAAAACAACCCTACAATTTAGAACTCATTTACCCACAAACCACAGCTTCTTCTCGGATGTGACGTATGCGGATTGACTGTCAACATGTAAGATGGCGACCCACCACCGACAGAACGCTGCTGGACGGAGGAAAGTACAGGTAAATTGTTATCCTTTAAACTGACCTTAATGTAAACCAAAGACCACACTTTCTTATTTGTCTAATAAACGACGTGCACCACCAGCACAAGACAAGAGAAACGAAGTACGGCAGTGACGCTACACGCTATTCCTGGTGGCTCAGTCTAATTCCTGGACCCAAACTGCCAGCTAGCTGCATGGAACGAAATAAGCACATTCAAACTGCTAAAGTTTGACACCACGTAGTGTTTTTTTACTGACGTGTCTGATGTATGAATGTGTTAATTAGGCTACAACTGGAACATTATGATGTTAAATCGTAAAATTGTAACGTAACGTGGACTCCTGTTATGCTAGTCTGAAGGAGCCCTCTGAATCCAACAGGACACTAGCTAAGTTAGCCATGTAATTGTAAGTACTAAAGTAGCGAATAAAAAAAAAAAACGCCTCTATCTCTCTACCCAGTACACATCAGCGGCAGGGAGAGTGAAAAGCATTGTACTAAAACACTGGTACTAAAACACTGGTACTAAAACACTGGTACTAAAACACTGGCACGTTCTCCAGAGCGATCGCACACTCCGAGAGTTCACACGGAACCTCCTCTCTGTTCATTTAGACGCTCACGCAATTCCCCTCCCCTTTCCACCTTTCCGTGGTAACTGTGCCCAATGCTCTCACTCCACAAACGCCAACGATTTCACTCACACTCGAACAGGAAGAAAATACAATATATCTTCCTTTAAGAGTACACATAGTACACATAGCAATAGTACACATGCCATATATTTATTGAAGTGCCCCTGCGGTTTGGCCTACATTGAGCAAACGAAACGCCCCCTCAAAATCAGAATAACCGAACACAAAACAGCCACACGCACAAAAAATCTCGACTATGCAATTGCACGCCATTACATCCAATCATGGCTTCCCAGCTTCACTAAAGTTCTGGGGTATAGAAAAAGTATCTGTGTCCCAGAGAGGTGGCGACATCCAAAAAAACCCTGCTGTGCAGAGAAGCTTTTTGGATCCACACGCTCAATACAGTAGAGCCTTCTGGACTCAAGGAAGAGCTTAGCCTCTCATGCTTCTTATAGCCAGCTGCCCTCAGCCTGCTTACCCACCTAGCCCCCCCTTTTTAGGCACCAGCCCTTTTACATTGAGTACACCTACAATCACACTTTAGTGTTGCTCTCTTTCTCTGTAGGCTATTGACTGTTAATGTACACTCTACCTATTGCACTGGTCCCATGTCAGTTTCTGTCCTATTCTCTGTCTATGGTGTTGCATTGACAGTATTGATACTTTGCCCTATTGACTTTTGATAGATATGCCCTCTCTCCTACACTTTTCCAGTGTTTTGTATTGTGTATCTTTTGCCCTCTTGTGGACTGGCCTCTCAGAGATCAGCCACTTCATTGGTGTAATAGAGACATTGGCTGCTTGAATGCGCTGCTCCACCCACTCACCTGGCCAGGTGATCAGCCCAGAGGCTCTTAGTACCACCCAGCCTTTGTTCTCACTGTGACTCTGATGAGTGGGAGATGTCCTTTTCGAAACGCTAGTCTTGTTTATCTGCGCCTAATAAACGGCCTCAAAAGCCTTGTGTGTTCCAGTGATTCCTCCTTCAGAAAGAACGACCATGTCAGGACTCTTCACGTGCCCGGAACACCAGTTTATACAGTAACAGGAAAAGCCTGAGATCTAGGCTATAGCTATTGTAGGTATGGGGAAACCATGTCTAATTTAGGTTAGCTAGACATGGCTAGCTGGCTACAGAGTGGAAACCTACAGATATACCGTTAGCTGACAGTCTAATTACTGGAAATGGCTAGTGAGCTATGTATTCAGGTATATGCCCCATTCTATACAGTATTATGAGAGCCATAGTATGGCTAACCTTCCCCTCTCCCAGTTCAATATCTATTACACAGCACCACTTTTAACTCACCCGCTCACTGGTCTTGATGGTTTGGGGTTGAGCTAGCTAGGTTTTTTAATTGCTCATCCCTTTTTTTTCAGGTGTCATATGTCATCAGGGATGAGGTTGAAAAGTACAATCGCAATGGGGTGAACGCTCTGCAGCTCGACCCAGCCTTGAACAGGCTGTTCACTGCCGGGAGGGACTCCATCATCAGGATATGGAGTGTCAACCAGCACAAGGTAGAGTTACACACTTCTGGATCCTTCTTGCAAAATGGGATGTTTTGTAGGTTCCAATGTAAGTAGCCTAGTTTAAATGGTCATAGAAATATTGCTTATGTTAAGTGTTACGCGTGTCCTTATTGTGTGTCTTTTTACACAAAGCGATTTTGAGGGGGAATAGGAAGTATGGTTTAACCGCGTGTCTTTACCATAGCAGGATCCATACATAGCCTCAATGGAGCACCATACAGACTGGGTCAATGACATCGTCCTCTGTTGCAATGGAAAGACTTGTGAGTTCGATCACCAACGCAATGCCTGCCATTATGATTTTAGTTCTTTGCTGTTACATCATTTTAGCAGTAATAGTAGTAAATTAGTACTTTATTGATCCCCAGGGGAAATTGCACTAGCTACTAGGCTAACTAACAATTTGACCACAATCAACTTTCTCTTCCAGTGATATCTGCTTCATCGGATACAACAGTGAAAGTCTGGAATGCACATAAAGGCTTCTGCATGTCAACGTTACGGACCCACAAGGTGCAGCTTCTAGATGTTGCAGTTTCTAGGTTTATGCGTATACATTTTTGGTACAGCTAGGTTAATTTGGGTTAAACCTTTCACACATCCGATCACTGAATACAGCGTTGCTCTTATGGCGTACAAATACTATATACAAATACTTTTCACGTGCCTACATTAAGTTGTGTCTTTTTGTTTGTTTGTTTGTTTGGCGTGCAGGATTACGTTAAAGCTTTAGCATATGCTAAAGACAAGGAGCTGGTGGCATCAGCAGGGTTGGACCGACAGATCTTCCTCTGGGACGTAAACACGTTAACAGCTTTGACAGCCTCCAACAACACCGTCACCAGTAAGTAACGTATACATTACCACACACACACACACACACACACACACACACACACACACACACACAACCCCTCCCACACACACACACACACACACACACACACACACACACACACACACAACCCCTCCCACACACACAAAATATGTCATGTAATAGAAAAGCTTCAGCAATGGTTGTTGTTTGGTCAGCTGTGTAACTGGGCATTGCTATTGTTGCCAACATCTAAAAGCACATCTCTAATTTGACTTGTTTGTGTTAATTTGACTGTTTGTGACAGCCTCCTCTCTCAGTGGGAACAAAGACTCCATATACAGCCTGGCTATGAACCCGATGGGCACCGTCATTGTGTCAGGGTCCACTGAAAAGGTTTGAGTTCCTCCTTTTGACCGCCAGCTGTGGTCTCCTGAAAGACGGACCGTGTTTTAAAGAAAAAAATATTTTCACTTCTGCCGTCAGGTCCTGAGAGTGTGGGACCCGCGGACGTGCGCCAAGCTGATGAAGCTGAAAGGCCACACAGACAACGTCAAATCGCTGTTGCTGAATAGAGACGGCACACAGGTAAAATAAGATTTAAGCGTCACACTACACGCAGCTCACGATCCGTCGGAATTCTCCCCAGCTGTTCGGAATTCTCCCCAGCTGTTTGGAATTCTCCCCAGCTGTTCAGAATTCTCCCCAGCTGTTCAGAATTCTCCCCAGCTGTTCGGAATTCTCCCCAGCTGTTCGGAATTCTCCCCAGCTGTTCGGAATTCTCCCCAGCTGTTCGGAATTCTCCCCAGCTGTTCGGAATTCTCTGTAGCGACTCTAACGAGTCTTCCTGTTCCTGCAGTGTCTGTCGGGCAGCTCGGACGGGACTATCCGTCTGTGGTCCCTGGGTCAGCAGAGGTGTATCGCCACCTACCGGGTCCACGACGAGGGCGTGTGGGCTCTGCAGGTCAACGAGGCCTTCACACACATTTACTCAGGAGGCCGGGACAAGAAGATCTACTGCACCGACCTGCGCAACCCAGACATCCGCGTGCTCATCTGCGAGGAGAAGGCGCCGGTCCTCAAGGTGAGGGACTAACCCTGACGCCGCGCTCAGACAGGATGTGAAGTCGCCGCGGAGCGCAGCCAGTGTCCTCAGTTTGACCGTTCGCACCTCGCCGCTGAGCTACGTGGACGGCTGGTGCACCGCAGCCATAGTTTCGGCGTCTGGTCTATTTTTTTTTGCCGCGAAGCGCGAGTGAATGCGTGTGAATAAAGTGTAGAGGAGCAGAATCGCTTGGCGAACGCACGGACAAATGTGAACAGCCAGGCTCCTGCTTGCGTGAGAGTTGAGACTTCGTGGCGCTTCCACACCCAGTCTGAACCGGCGGAAATCAGACCTGAAACCTGGTGTGAATAAGTTGGTGGGAAATTGACTGCATATTAAATGCAGTGTCCCATAACGACAGACAGACAGACAGACACACAGACAGACACACACAAACACACACACACACACACACACACACAGACACACACACACACCGAGGGGAAATTGTTGAAACTGCACGATGGCGGGTAGGACAGTTAAGTACAATTATCATGTATCACTTTTTTTTTTGTGTTTAAATTGTTGTCACTATGTCAACCTCCCCTTCACTCCCTTCCCTGTCTCTGTCTGCTGGTCAGATGGAGCTGGACAGATCAGCAGACCCCCCTCCGGCTATCTGGGTCTCCACCACCAAGTCATCCGTAAACAAATGGGTAAGTATGTTGAATGACTCCAGTAGAAAACACAACTTTTTTTCTTGGCCTCCACATTGTGAGGCAGCACCTGATTTTAAGTGATGTAGGCCACCGCTCGTAACGGTCAGTGCTTCGTTTCTGGGTTTCCAATTGCAAACGTACAATTTATGTTCTGTGTAAATGTATGGGTAATACAGACTTGCAGTTTGGTCAAACGAAATAGTTTGTTTTTATCTGTGTTCATGTATACAAATAATGGACTTATGTTCAGTCTCTAAAGGCCATGCACAACTTCAGAGCCTCAGGGGACTACGACAACGACTGCAGCCCCCCCCTGACCCCGCTGTGCACTCAACCTGAACAAGTCATCAAAGGTGCGCCGGTCAACCCTCAAACATTCAAAAACCAACCTTTAAAGCATGTCATGAAAATAAATTGTTTATAACCACCGACAAGTTCACAATATCAAGCCTTCCGGTGAGTTTGCTTCTTTCTTTTTTCTCTCTCTCTCTCAGGTGGCGCCAGCATAATTCAGTGTCACATTCTGAACGACAAAAGACACATACTCACCAAAGACACCAACAACAACGTGGCTTTCTGGGATGTGCTCAAGGTGAAAACTAGTCCCTGTGATGTTCTGCGTTTGTTCTCGTCACTCCCACTCGCAGCCATCGGATTGGAGGGCTAATTGACACGATGGTTAACCGAGAACACTTTCTGGGATCTCTTCAGGCGTGCAAGGGTGAAGACCTGGGGAAAGTGGAGTTTGACGAAGAGATCAAGAAGCGCTTCAAGATGGTCTACGTGCCAAACTGGTTCTCTGTCGATCTCAAAACGGGGGTAGGTTCCTGGGACACGGTCTGCTACGCTGCTCTATGCACACATGGCTGAGTGTACTACGTTCACGTCGGTAAAGGGGTCTTTTTTTTGCCATTTTGTGTATTTCTGAGTAGATGCTGACCATCACGCTGGACGAGAGTGACTGCTTCGCAGCCTGGGTCTCCGCAAAAGATGCTGGATTCTCTAGTTCGGACGGCTCCGACCCAAAGTGTATGATCTGGTGTATACATGGAAGTCACTGCAGGAGAATAACTTGTCATTAAATGATGACGCTGAGCTTTATGTGACCTTTAACCCTACCGTCTGCGTAGTGAACCTGGGTGGACTGCTGCTCCAGGCCCTGCTGGAGTTCTGGCCCAGGACACACATCAACCCTATGGACGAGGAGGAGAATGAAGTTAACCATGGTGAGAACCGCGGGCTGTCTGTGCATTCCTATTCTACAGTCTTAACAGTTTACTCCTCAATCTTTCTGTGATGACATTTACATTTTATGGATCAAACTTTGGTATTTGGGCTTATATACAAGTGCATCTCAGAAAATGTGAATTCCTTATTTTCTGTAATTTAATTCAAAAAGTGAAACTTTCATATATTATAGATTCATTACACATGTAGTGAAATATTTCAAGGCTGATTGCCTCCATGCCACGCTCCACGTTGATGCAGTAATTTGTGCAAAAGGAGCCCCACCAAGTATTGAGTGTATGTTCACACTGAACATACTAATCATAAAGATTAAAACAAAAAAAGGCTTGAAATATTTCACTTTGTGTTATGGATCTAGAATACATGAAAGTTTCACTTTTTGGATTAAATTACGGAAAATAATGGACTTTTTCACAATATTAAAATGTTCTGAGATGCACCTGTACATGTAGGGTTTCCTAAGTCCCAGTGAATCGTAACCTGGTGAACGCGGTCCTGTTCCCTCAGTGAACGGGGAGCAGGAGACCAGGGTCCAGAAGGGGAACGGGTATTTCCAGGTGCCTCCTCACACGCCAGTCATCTTCGGGGAGGCGGGAGGTAGAACTCTATTCAGGTGAGTGACCGCGCTGAGTAACCAATACAGTCCTCAATATTCATAAAGGCTTTATTGCAACTTGAGTTGTCAGCCGATGTTGCCATTATAGTAAAGGCCGACTGAACCTTTTTCTTTGTGTTGCTAGAATGTTCCGGCATGCTGTCTAGTCTAACGTCTCGTACTCTCTCAGGCTGTTATGTAGGGATTCAGGTGGAGAGACTGAGTCCATGTTATTGAATGAGACAGTTCCACAGTGGGTGATCGACATAACTGTGGATGTAAGTGTTCATGAATTTCACTCTCTTCACACTAAAACTCTATGGACTATGTCCTGATATGACTGATTATCTGACTAACTGCCCCAGAATCCCCACTGACGTTAGGAAAGGAAACCACCATCATTCATTGGTTGTATTTTGACTGATAGAAAACCAAACCTTTTCTCTTTTTCAGAAAAATATGCCCAAATTCAACAAAATTCCATTCTACCTCCAGCCCCACTCTTCCTCAGGCGCCAAAACTCTGAAGAAGTGAGTTGTTGTGGGCTCTTTCATGGGTTATCTCCTAAGCTTTTTTGGAACAAATGACGTGTCCTCTACAATACAATGGACAGGCGTGATACAGCCCCCCTACTCCCACTCCTGGCCTTCCAAGGCAGCCAGCAGGTCAGACCCTCTTCTCTAACGCGACTGTGACCTGATGTTCCCTATAGGGACCGTCTGTCTGCCAGCGACATGCTGCAAGTGAGGAAGGTGATGGAGCACGTCTATGAGAAGATCATCAACCTGGACAACGAGTCCCAAACCACCAGCTCCTCGGCCAATGACAAGCCAGGAGAGCAGGAGAAGGAGGAGGACATGGCCGTGCTAGCGGAGGAGAAGATAGAGCTCATGTGCCAGGACCAGGTGGGCCTAATCTATTAAAGGGCAGGTTCGGAATTTAGCATTATAAATCATGTTATAAGGTGTATACGATCATACACAACGGCCAATATCAAAGTTTCGTCAAGCGGTGCACTCTTGAGATATAGCCTGTCGCCGCTAACACACTCAATGGATCCATAGGTGCATAGACAGAATCCCTCAAAAACACCATAAACTTGTTTTCAAAGACAAAACTTGTTTTCAAAGACAAAACTTGTTTTCAAAAACCCGATCGGAAGCATACTTTGTGGCGTTTTTCAACAGACACCAGTGACCACTCAGTGAGTTTCCTGTCTTTGAAAACAAGAGTTTATGGTTTTTGAGGGATTGTGTCTATGAACCTGTCCTTTAACCTATTAACCATGAGTTTGACACCCTCATATTGACCAATATCTTCCTAAAGGTTTCTTCTTAAATTTGTTCCCATTGGGCCTTATTCACCAATATCTTCCCAAGTTTCTTCTTAAATTTGCTGTTAACAACTTCCTAAGAAAAGTCTCTGTCCGTTTTCCCCTCTGCCAGTGTTCTAACGGGTGGGTTTGACACCCTAAATCTACATTTACCTGACTAACACATCTCCTTCCCCTTTTTATTACCTGTGTTCCTTAGGTCTTAGATCCCAACATGGACCTGCGAACAGTTAAACATTTTATTTGGAAGAGCGGAGGTGACTTGACGCTTCACTATAGACAGAAATCAACGTGAGGCTCACAGCATATAAAGAGACTCCTGGTCATTTGCCAATCACTACCTTCCACATATACAGACCCTATCCCATTGATCAAAAGAGAGCTGTAGTATTGCTGAGGACCAATCGCTGCCCTCCACTGACATAAAGATCCTACCCCATTGGTCAAAAGAGAACAGTAGTATCGCTGAGGACCCATCCAGTATGTCTGACTGGGAGACTCTTCTTCTGGACAACTGAAGATATAGCTCACTCCATCATAGGAAGCTGGTTGACCAGAATGGAGATGTGAGAGGGGACAATGCTGCAGCTTTCTGCATAGATCTGATTTGTCCAATCAAAAGGATTGAATCAAAATGTTTTAGGCTATCTAGCACTCAATTATTTTTTACCTATAATTGATCGCATTGTATATATTTTTTTCTTGCTCTGCAATATCATTCATTGGCATTTATTTTTGAGCGACAGGTGTATTATGTGTTCATGTGTGTGGGTTTGTAAGCACGCACATGGATGTAGGAGGCTATTTTGAAATTCTAGTACATTCCAGACATTTGCTCTACCAACACTCCACCATCAGTGCACACCACCAGCAGGTTCCAGGTATGCACCAGACTGGGTCGTCCAAATACTTTACATTTTTTTGATTTTTGAAATTTGCTTTAGTCTGGAGTGTCAGTTGGGGGAGGGGGGGGGGGGTATTTGGGAACTGCCCATTGGTTCCAGGGTGCCAGACTAGCAATCATGCCCAGAAAAGTAAATGAAAGTATTGGAAGTAGTATTTCGACCCAAGTCTGGCCTGCACATGCCTCTGGACAGTCTGACAGTTATTCAGAGCAATCAGTTTCTGCTTCAGTAAGTATCGTGATTTCACAGCCTCAAACCTGTCGTCATGAGAATTAAGACATGGTTTAGAGATTTAATTAAAATGTATAATTGGTCAACTTGGGCGTCACTGACATAGAGGCGCCTGTCTTTCAGTCTGGAATCCCTGTTAGTTGTGCAGTTATCAGTGAAGAGAATGTTGGGTTTTTTTTGTAAATAAATCGTAAACATTTAAGGTGACTTTACTTTGGCTATGTTTGTTTTGTTTATTTTCTGTATTATCATATTTTTGTACAGTTTAAAACACCAAGTAACTAACAAGTTAAAAGTTTGATTTAATATTTCAAGATATTGAAAAGAGCACAGATACACATGATCAATACTATGTTGTTCATCATTCAGAATTGTTCATTCATTGTTGATACTACAATGCAGACTATCTAGTTGATCCCAAGAATGTTAGTTGCTGCCTAGTTCTCAGCAATGGATCAGGAGACAAGGTAATAATAAATAAACTAACAAATGTTTATATCTTTAGTGATTCATCTTAAGTACTGTAGCTGCACTGTAGAACTTGGTCCTCAAATATAACTTAGAGGTATTTCTCACTCATAAGCATAATCAATAGGGCTGTCAATTTAACACATTAATTACATCAGTTAATTCACGTGTTAATGCAAATTAATCAAAATTGTAACTTTTTTTTATAAATGGATTTTGCCTGGCAGACCCTGTAGGCTGCAGAGAGCAGGCAGCACAGAATGAGTAGGTTAAGTCTACCTCAGACAAATGGACAAACAGGGTCGCAAAATGAATTGCTATGGACAGGTGAATTGGTGTGGTAGAAGACAAGGGCTTAATGGAAGCACTGCAAATGATGTCCTCCAAGCTGCCATCAAGAAGCATAATAGTTATGAGAATCCATGGACGTATTGGCGCAAGCTGAATATTTTGCTCAGATTGATCGCATTATGCATAAGATATTGCAAATAATTTAATAAAATAATATATTGACTTATAAAGCCACCTTTTGTAATGTCTATTCAATGCTTTACTCATCTGCCACAATAATGTAATCTTTTAATTGAAATATCTGCATTTGGATGCTTTTCACAGCAAAAAAGATGCTATCGATTGTGATTAATTACAGATCATAAATAAATCAATAAAATAAATTGATTGACAGCCCTTATAAACAATATTACAGGATATTTTGGAGTAGTATTAATTTACTCCCCACACGAATGCTTACATTTACCCTAGTGAAACATTTAGAGTGCCTCAGTCAACTGCTTGTAAGAATGTTCATGAGGGTAGGCATGAAGATCTATGACCTGCATTATGTATATCTCTGTTGGTTTTAACTACTGTTGTATGATTATGTACATTTTGGGGTTTAAAAAATAATAAATTTGAATGGTTTAGGCTACCGTTTTCACTGTGCCTGATCATTTACCTTTTTGTTGTATTTCACAGTATTTGTAAAAAGGTTGGAGAAGAATACCAAAGAATATGTACATGTAACATGTTTTATTTTTTTGTTCCAGTGATATGAGTCTTGCATCAAAAGAAAATGCATTCATATTCTTAGTTTGCACTCATTCCTAATAAAACATACTCTTCATTGATAAAATATTTGCAAAAATACCTCGATCTGCAAGCAGCTACCCAAAAATAAAAGTGAAAAACCAGCCATCCCCATACAGAAACACATGAAGGTACTCGTTAACAGTAGTGACTACAGTTGAGGTACTACAGTAGTGTCACTATCTCATTAGAAAGAAATACATGTAAAATCATGACAGCTATAATAGTATTCCTGATTTCAGACATGTTCAGTGACCAAGTTGCTTGCAGCAAATAGCCAAGTCACTCATATTTTTTGACTTATTGCATAGATCACAAAACAGAAATGTCTAAGCAGAGGTAACATTTGGGGAATGACACAATTGGGAAATGTGACAAAGGAACGGCACTCATTCACCTTGACCTCGGCAGGTCGTAGGCCTGAATAAACCAAAGGTCTGAGTGAAAGGACACGGTTCAAAAGACACCCTACAGAAGCAGGGCCTACATGTCCCTCTTCAGAATGATCAAACTGATCCTAGATCCCATATTTGTAAACAAATCATAACTTGTGTATAATACAATTAGGCTACAAACAGAAAAGTAGAACCGTATGTGATAATATTAAACGGTAAAGTCATTTGTAATTTCAAATTATTATTATTTTTTAAACAAAATTTAAAGGATTCCCCGTGAGAAAAATTAAAACAAAATTAAAACCGCTGCTGCTACAATTGCTGAGATGTGCTCAGAGAGACTTCAAACATTTGGTGTAAAAAGTACAGTATGTTGTTAAAAGCCTTGTTGCCATTGATAGAAAGGCAGATTAAGGGCGGATTCATACTCTACGCATGCTACACTAGCGCATGCTAAACTAGTGCCAGCTACGTGAGGCTGTGCACGGTGTGTCTGACGTGTTCTTGTGTAGCAACGTGTCATGGAAATTTTTTAACTTAACGCAAGCGCTTGCATAGAGCCCGTGATCACAGCCGAGTCAGCGTACAGTAGCCTGCATAGAGTATGAACTAGGCCTAAGGTGCAACTGTGCTTTGTGATTCCATCACTGTAGTGAATTACCATATACTTATGATTTTACAACAGAATTAATGTAGGTGTTTATCTTTGGAAATATGTAATGGTGATTCCAATGATAAAATAAAGGGAAACAAAAGAAAAATCCATCGAATTACATACTAAAAAGAATACAATGTCTGTAACATTGCCATTTTGGCTAATCTAACCAATTCGAACTACGTGTACCATGACTAATTTCTAAGTATTTCTACTTAGGTTGTCCACTGATACCTCATACTGTACCACATAACGACCTTAAATTGACAGTAGCCGCTATGGAGCGCGTCAACTTGCCCTTTCTTGGTTTGAGGTCTTTATACTGTACTAAATGCCCTGTTGATTGTCAAAGTTCAGCATTCCTGTAGTGTTTTTCTGTAGTGGCAAGAGGCCGTCCTACTCTAGGGCGTCTTCAGGACTGACCTCCTCCTCGTCATGGCAACACTGGTGGGCCGTCTCAGCCGGGTCGTCCGCAGACTGTTCCGCCATGAGGACGACGTTGGGCTCGGTAACATCCACGACCTCCTGACCTCTGGGGTCGTCCACCGAGGAGGGTTCAACAGCCTGGAGAGGGAGGAGGTCAACAGGGGGGGAGGGGGAGCCAGAGACAGGGGACTCGACCGGGACAGGGGACTCGACCGGGACAGGGGACTCGACCGGGACAGGGGACTCTGGAGGAGGCACGGGGGACTCTTCTTCCATTGCTTGGTCGGGGGACTCAGTGGGTGGGTCATTCGGCTGCGTCGGCGGGGCGACAGGCTCGGGGAGCAGGTCAGGTGACTCGCCGGGTGGGACGGGTGACTCGGCGGCGGCCGTCTCGGAGGAAGCGATGGCTGAAGCGAGCTCGGAGGCCAGGTCCATGGCCGGTGGGCAGCTCAGCTCCTGAGGGTCACCCTCCATCTGGTCATCTGGTGAAGGAAGATCTTCATCCCCCAGATCCTCTGTACAACACAGGGAAACAACAGGAATATATAGTTTTACATACTGATAACTTTGGTCTAATTATCCATGTTTGTAACTTGCCATTTCAGTTTGTGTCAGAAGCAATTCCATGACCATTCCTGACAGTGCAGAAAACAACAGCGCGTAACCATGACACTGTGAAACATGGAGGAACCTACCGATCCCAGAGATGTTATCACTGTCCTTCTCCTCGTGTACGGCCAGCGATGTGTTGGTCATGTCGATGTCGGCGGAAGAGACGGACAGGTCCAGCCTGTCTGCCATGTCGGAGGGGTCAGAGTTCATGATGGCCACCTCAGACTCAGAGAAACCTAGAGAAGCAAAAACACATTCACTACCAGGAGGGGGTACAGGCTAGCATGAACAGTGCAGAGGAAATTGAGTAGAACAGTCAATCAAACAAAAGAGTTGGCTCGAAGGCTGAAAGTGGTCATTTGATGCTTGAGTGCGTCATGCAATTGCGCTGCGTTCTCCCACAGATTATCGCTGGACCTCTAACTAAACCTTTTGTTTACCTTTTGTTTTGCCCTTTTCTGTGAAGCGCAATGTGTTGCCTCTGTGTATGGAATGTGAGATATAAATAAAGATTTGGATTTGGATTGTAAAGCCCTGATCCGTGATGTGAGAAACGGCGGCATGCATCCCTGCGTTAGCCGTTTACTGGTGTGAGCTTCAAAAGAAAACGAAACGGGCAGCACCGCCGCTGCGACCGCGAATCCGCGCTAGTAAACGGAGAGAAAACACAGAGCCGGTTGGACGCTTGGGCACCGTTTCCCCTCATTGCGGATCAGGGCTGAAAAAAGGCTTTGAAGCGTACCCGGGTCCATGACTCTCTGGATGGGGGGGGGCAGAGGGGTGTCCTGGAGGCTGAGCTGCTCCAGGTCTTGGAGATCTTCACCCCGGCCTGACAGAGCAGAGGCAGCCATCAGGGGCACCTGAGGAGACAAAGCTTCAGCTAGAACCTGGGCTCAGAGTTTACCCTCCACCCCCCCCACCTAACCAGGATCTAGGGCCAGGATTCATCCAGATAGCTTGGGTAGCCTCTGGTCTGTCTGTGTTTTAAGTCAGAACGTGAGGTAAGCTATGTGATGCCCCTAGGGGCATTATTAAGGGGGGGAAAAGGAGTATTTATTCAGGGGGCTCCATAAAACCGACCGCAACTCATCAATAAAGAGGAATATCTTTTATACCCAGTGGAATATCTTTTTCATGGGACCCAAAATTCCTGGTAACGCCCCCTGGTGGTCGGCATGGCCTCAGAGGTTTCTTCCCTTATTTGTCAAGAGGGAAACTCGCTGCACAAAAATGAATGTAAAGGCTCCGTACCTCCGTGTATCCGTTGCTAGGCGTCTCCGAGGGGCTTCTCTCCTCAGGAGGGGGAACAGCGGGCGCCTCCTCTTTCTGCGCTGCATCAGGACGCGCCGGGATACGATGCAAGTAGCCGTAGCCGATGCCGCACCCCAGACTGCAGGCGACAAGAGCGTCTGTATCTCAACCAATCAGGCGTAGCTGTATCTCAACCAATCAGGCGTAGCTAGACGGCAGGCTGCTACGACGGTTCATGTCGCCGCCTGAGACGCAACGGAGACCCGGGTACTACGGACCACTCACCTGCCCTCTCCGCCCCACGCTCCGTTGGGGGTGACCACAACCTCCCTGCACGAGTCCGTTTCCGTGTTGTACACCAGCAGCTTCAGCGGCTTCCCCTCGTGGGCTTCGATGAGTGAGAAGAAGTCCTCCGACTGAGGAGAGGCAAACGGCACACACCGCCACATCAAGCCATGCCCAGGTGTCACGTGGCTAGACTTTTCTCAGACGAATGAAAAGATAAACGACGCTTACGTCTTGCAGAACCTGGTCCGCTCCCACAATGAAGTCGCTGTGGGCTTGAAGGCCGGCCAACGCAGCTGGTGAGTTCATGTCCACATCCTGGGGGAGTGCACGCCATGCAACATGGAACGATGGAGATTTGACACCTGTTCATACCACTGGAATATCCCTCATAAACCGTGCTCGACTTGACTTAGACTTCGAAAACTTCATGTCCTGAAGGAGGCTATATGGTGTGCAGCACATAAAAACACATATGAACACATGTACAGTACCCAGATAGCAAGCGGATCTGGGCCATATATGGGCTGGAACTAAGCCACAAGTGCCAGATCTGGCTTATATATGGTCCTGATTGGATTGCTGTCTGGGTAGGCACACTGTGAGCTCCCACCCAAGTCAAGCACTGCTCATAAACAAACACTCAGGTGCTGAGAAGCTGACAGGTCAAATCATTCAGGTCTGGCGTCAGAGGGTCTAGCTCACTGCTCACCAGCACGTGCCAGACGTTTTCATTGGCTCCTTGGTAACTGCAGAAGCGCACACTGGCTCCAAGCAGACCCTGGCCGCCCCACATGTTATTGGGCACCACCTCCAGCTCACGGATCATCATGGTCTTAATGCTGTACACCTCAATCTTCACAGCCTTCTCCATGTTGGCCTTGAGAAGTTCCTTCAGCATGTCGTTCTCCTGGTTCTACCCCAGAGGCATTTGGGGAAATTAATTTATTTCATTGACTAGTTGGGTTGCCAATGAGCATATGCTACCGCAGTTTTATCAAGGTAATTGTGATCAACCAAGTATGATGCGTGGACTTACAAGTCTGTTGTTGTCAAGAGATAATATGAAATCAAAAAAGGGCTCCAACCCAGCTTTCTCTGCGGGTGAATGTTCCTGAATCTGTAAGATCACACAAACACACAAACATGCAGCTTGCTGTTTTTATACAGTAGCCTAGCACTTGTTTTTACAGTAGCCAACTTGTTTTCAGGGCACTGCTATGCTGATAAAACACCAATTATAGCCCATAGCTATTCGAGGACGATTCAACTACTTCAGTTTACAGATTATCATGCAAACATCTGCAGGTTTTTACTCAGACGTCTTTAGCTGTGCATATGCCTACTGTAGCTTTTGGTGTGCAGATGGCTGCAGCTGCAGAATTTGTTCTGTTACGTAAATATTCCTTCAAACACGTGTGACTTCTACGAACTCAAGCGAAGAGGAACTCACATTAGTCAAGAGGCCTATCCTAAGCCTACAATCGCATTGGAATGTTTCTTTGTTTGAAAGGAGGGAAGGCAACACTGATAAGCTACATTTAATAGGCTAAACGTTACATTATAGCGCTCGAACATAGACAATTCCCTTAAAAAAACCAGAGCGATCATATCTTGTGGTGCGCAGGGAGATTTACGTTGCCACCTCATCGTCCCGCCAGGCCCTTCTGCCGCTAACGTTAATGTAAGCTCGCTACCTAGACCAGCAATCTGTCAACTCTAATTTTCAATTTGCATAGAATAATACTTTTCGTAGTGTAGAAGATCATGATCACTAATTACCCCATGCACGTGATATCCATCCGTTCCTCCTTCAGATGCACCCGCGCTCTGAGATAAACCCATTTTGAAATAAAACAAAACTATTACAATTATATTTCACCGAGGTTGGAAATAAGTGTTTATAAAGATTCACCGACGATCCGTGGCCATCTTGTCCCGTCCCGAATTTCGTCAGTCCAGAGTAGTCGATAACGATGCCAACGAACATCCCCGGGGGTGAGTTCAGCGTCGACAAAACGTTGCATAACGTTTATTGAAACGTAGCCTACGCGATGGTGCGTTGAACACCCTGTGTGTGCACAAGGGTGGCGTTTATCAGTTTGTTTATTGGGTAACACCTGTAACACACACACCAAAAAAATACCTCAAAGACCGTTGCCCACGAGAGATGCACACCATTTTACAAACCGTTTCGAGGAAATATATCGTTCAACCTGGAAACCATAGCAAAACGGTGAAGACCCTTTTTTAGACTGAACTCGCCCCAGGTGGTGCGCGACCTCCTTCTTTGCACAACCATAAATCTCTATTCTGTTTCTATTCGCTACACGGGAAAATTGAGTTAGAAAGGCTAATAAACTCCATCATGGTAATAATATTTTGGCAAACATGGTAATAATACTTTGGCAAACATCATAGTAACATCATCATTGTCATATAAATAGGTAGACAGACAGACAGATATAATGTAAAGAAAAATATTTAAATCTAGATTTATAGGCCACTGTAGGTATACAGTGTAGTAGGCCTATATTTTTATACTGTATTACATCCATACATCTGTATTACTCTCATGTAGTAATCCATTTACTAAGAATAATGAATAAACTTCATTTTAGATAGAACTTTGTAATTACAAGCAACCTAACATGTAGATTACAACAGAGGCCCTGTCCTGAGTAAACATTCCTTTGTCCTCTGGGTCAATAAAGATAACACCTCGTCTACGGTTGAAACGTGATCTAAGCAGGACAGGAAGAACCCAAGATTGCCCCCATGTCCGGAGGGGGGCAGAGCTCAGTGACCTATTGACCAATCACAAGACTAGTTGACCAGATCTGTGTTAAATGTACATCCCTTGTATGCAAATTTGTTTGTCATGTGAGACTTGGCCTGAAGCCAAGTATATAAACTCGCCACCTCGTAAAAGAACTTTAGTACTGCCGAAATTCTGACCTGTTTGGCGTGCTCAATAAATTTGGTTTAACTGCATTTTGCTCCTAAAGTCCTTTCATATTTTTGCCCAAAAGTCAAGAAGAAAAGAAACCACAACAGACAGACAGACAGACAGACACGCAGGTCTAATCTGAAGGAAGAACCAATCTGAACATAATGTTCCAGTCTCCCACACTTCCTGATAGCCTACCAGTCCGGCTCCGACGGCGATGGAGGCGTCCAGTAGCTGGTGATTTGTCACACAATTATGCATAAACGTTTTAGGATATTGTTAAAATGTATTTTTTATTTGTTGTTTTACAAATTCTGTGATATTTAAATTCAATATAGATCCTTTATCAAAATAACTTACAGACAATGCAAAAAGTTCATAAATATAGACATCATAGGTCAAATTAGATTCCAGCTATTGATGACATTTTTGATGGAAACAAAATGCATTTTCAACATGTACTGACAAAAGACAAACTCGATATCAGTTATTAACATGTGAGAATGATGAATTCTACACACGATAAGTAGCTTACAGCATTGGCATGATAAATAACTATAATATTGTATTACTTGACAAGAGTCTACTAATTAGAAAAGTACACTCTGTACTAATAACATTTGATCAACCTATGAAAACTGAAGCTTGTGTACCTTCCTTGATCCCTTGAGAATTGCATTCGCATTGATTCATGAGTCATACTTCTCAACAACAAATCTACAATTTCCACGGAGTAGCATTGTGATGGAGAATCTCACTTATCATGAAATTAAAAACCCTACCATGAAATGAAAACCCCAATTTCATAAATTAATAATACATTTTAAAAAATCTTTCTTTTTTTCTGAATGATAAATAACTACTACAATTATCATACTGTATATAAATATTAAAGTCATGGTAAATTGACAACATTTTGTCTTTATGAGCCAATTCATCACGTAGCACAAGTACACATCACATTGATATTATCCCTCTGCTGCGGGTTTGATTGGCTAACAGGATTGCCACTTGCACCATATGGCCTTCAGACATGAGCTAGAAATCACAAAAGGGTGTGTTTGACCCAAGCGAGCCTGCTCTTCAACAAAGACTTAGAACAGTTCATAAAATAAAATATATTTAATGAAACATACTGTACATGTTATATAATATATTAATAGAAATAAATCTTAGGGGGAAAAATGCACAACTGTGCTCTAAACATCTTTGATGCCAGGGTTGTCAACTGTCACTCATGATGCATGAGACACCAACATTTGGCCTGTCTCACACTGTAGCGATCGACCCTTTCAGTGGAACCAATGGAACTTTCGGTCACTAGGGAAACAACTTCTTGGTCCCAGTAAACTGCTATTACTGTTTTGAATATGAACATTCCATGAGAAATGGTCAATAGAGTTACTGTAGTGATCAGTCCATAGAAATGTGTTGTGTTGTTTGGCAACCCTTTGATGCTCATTTATGTAAAAAAATCACCAAACTACGCCAGAGCATTTGTTACTGGACCATCTCAAACAGCTGTGAATGGAGAAAGCGGTTCTGGGATTGGTTCAGATAAGCCAATCAGAGACTCCAGGAGGCAAGTGCTATGTTCGTCGTCGTACTTTGGGAGACTTGGATGGCTTAACAACTGGAAATGCTGGAAGTTGTCTGAGTGAGTGTGTCCTTTAAAAGAGTTGTGGAGAGGGCCTGAGCCACAGTCAGGAAAGTTGTCAAAGAACTCCAGGTCAGACTCTGAGGAGAGACTGAGGTCCATGTAGCTGGTCGAGCAGTCGATGGAGGGAGAGGGAGTGTTTGGATATTCTTGAAGGGGACTGTCAGCGAACAGGTCTGTGGCTTGGTTAGCGTTTTCATCTAGATACTCAGCCAGGGAGGAGCCAATGCTATTGTCTGTGTCTGTGTCTGTGCTGGAACACCTCCCTGAGCAGCTGAGGTGTTGATATGGCTGCTCTCTGGCGTTCCTCGCCTCACTCTCACTGCCCATGGAGCAGTCCTCGTTCTCCCAGTCACAGAGGTTGAGCATGCGGGCCAACCCTCCGTCATCCCCCTCCGAGACCTGTGGGCTTCCGGCGCTGTCGGAGTCCTCGCTGTGGGCGGACGAACAGGAGGAGTCGGTCATGTCGCTGCTGTAGCTGCTCTCCCCCACCATGGCCAGCTCTGGGCTGAAGTGGAAGGTGGGGGTGGTGGGGATTGTGAGCGGGAGGCCGTCCTCCTCTGCAGTGAACCCAAACGGGCAGGTCTTCTCCTGGACAGCCTGCTGTTGATGGTTCTGGTCGTCGTGGACCTCCGGGCCTTCCTCCGCGACTCCCCTCTGGTCCGTGTGGTGCAGGGTGTCGTCCTGCAGTCGTCTCTCCAGCTCTAGCCTCATGATGGTGTGGAGGTAGTGGGTCTGAACACGTCTGGAGTTGAACTCCACGCGACCCTTAGGGTTTGAACAGCCGTCCTTACTGCAGCCACAGGGGAAGCTGGAGCGGTCCATCTGGGGTAGGAAAACACATGAGCGAAGAGGATGAACACATGAACAAAGAGGGTGAACACATGAGCGAAGAGGATGAACACATGAACAAAGAGGATGAACACATGAGCGAAGAGGATGAACACATGAGCGAAGAGGATGAACACATGAGCGAAGAGGATGAACACATGAACGAAGAGGATGAACACATGAGCGAAGAGGGTGAACACATGAGCGAAGAGGGTGAACACATGAACAAGGAGGATGAACACATGAGCGAAGAGGATGAACACATGAGCGAAGAGGATGAACACATGAACGAAGAGGATGAACACATGAGCGAAGAGGATGAACACATGAACAAGGAGGATGAACACATGAGCAAGGAGGATGAACACATGAGCAAAGAGGATGAACACATGAGCAAGGAGGATGAACACATGAGCAAATTGCCATATTTTGAATCAAATTTCTATGATTTTTGCTTTTTTGTGTGAGGTTTTCAAATAAGCCCTTTCGGATTTCTTACGTCACCTGCACACATCTCAATTTATATCAAATCGTTGTTATTTTCTATGAATATTTGTGCAAAATAAACTATAAACTAAAAAACATGAGCAAAGAGGATGAACACATGAGCAAAGAGGATGCAGCGATGAACAAAAGGTTCAAAATACTCGGTTGTTTATTAGAATTGAACCAACAGTTGCGACGATAAAGTGTTAGATCTCTTCGTAGATTGGAAAACAGACACACTAGACAGAAGTACAGGCTAGTGTTAGTAATCACATTCCTCTGTCCATAGGCTCCTGTACACCGTACTGTGTGCGCGATGACTGTAAGCTGTCGTACACATAAAAACATCGCATCTCAATCAAGGATTGATGAACTACAGTACGACTAGCAGCGGTTGGTTTAGCTCTCCTACTGTAGGCCTACTGTACCTGGCACTTAATGCCGGCCAGGCTGCATGCGCAGGTCTCCGGCTCACAGAAGCCCTGGCAGTCACAGCCACAGTCGTCCCTGGAGAGACGGAGGGCGTGCAGCTGCCTCTTCTCCTCTCGGTCGATTCGCTTCACCCCCGCCGCCCTGAGCAGGGCTTGCCGTTGTTTGGACGAGTAGGGGTGCAGGAAGTCCCCCTCCTGCAGCTCTGCGTCACCGACGTGGACGTCAAAGTCCTCATCGGGGACTTGATCCTCCATAGCTAGCCTGTCGGCTTCTCCCGGATCCACGGCCCTGTTGGCTGCAAGCTGGACAGAGTAGGGGAGAGGGAGGTCACTTCAAAAAAACTGACAAAGAAGATTGCTTTACAGTTCGAGGGAAGGTACCTGCCTTTCCTCTCACGAAAAAGGCCTTCGGTGAGGTAAAAAAAAGAGTCCGTTCCATAATATCCACTCACTTTGTTCCTCAGGGCGTCCAGTCTCTCCTGTCTCAGTCTTACTCTGAGCCGCTCCCTGCGTCTGGCCTGGCTGTCCAGGGCGTGCTCCGCCAGCGTGTACCTGCGGAGGGCGACGTGCCGCCTCGCCATGCCCAGGGTGGCCCCGCCCCGGCTGGGCACGCTGGTGAAACTCTGGCAGCGCGGGAACAGGTACACCGTCACCAGGGCGAAGCGAACGGCGTTGACCGGCCTGCGCGCCTCGCCGGGCTTCCTCTTCAGAATGGGCCGGACTGCTGGAGGGAGAGAGGGCAGAGTTGGAAGAAAACTAGGGACGTCGGAGTCTAACTGATTTCAACTTAACTGGTGAAGAGTTAGGGTGTTACGGTACAGTAAGAGAAAGCAAAAAACAAGTGTTTTCAATAATGCACCGAATACTAAAAATATATATAATATCATCTATATGTGTCACTGAGATTCTGATCATAGAAGATGACCGTTGAATCATTTTGAAGCCTCGGCCTCTGCAGAGATCCCAGGGAAAGTCAGAGTACAGATATATTCCTCTGCAGTTCCCCAAATAGCCACTAGGAGGCAGACTTTCAGCTGTGACTAGTGAAAAGGTCAACGGAGTTGATCATGACAGTGTTTTTTGTTAAAAGGAAATACCAAGGAGCAGAGCCACATAGCATAGCCACGGAGGACACGGACAACAAACAGATGAATGAAGACGAGAACAGCAGGGACTGGAGAAACAGTGATACCCAGACTTCCACTTCCACTGTAGTTTACTGTAAACATTTAGAACACTTCTGCTAAAACAATAAATCCTAAACAATAAAAGTTTTGGAATCGGTAAACTCAGCCAAGCTACTTTCACACATGCTTGAGAATGAACTCTGGTAGCAGAGGTCACCAGCTGGCCCAGCGAGTTCTGCTGCGGTTCAGCCGACACCATACTGGGACTCAGCAGCGAGAGTTCGGCTAGATGACTGGACCAATGAAAACAGAGCTGTGACTGCCCCTTTAACCTCCTCCGCTGCTGTAACAACTCAATAGATTAACTCATTTTACCATTAGCAGTGTTAGAGACAAATAGATTAACTCATTCAGGCCATTACCAGGCCTAGAGCCACTGCACGACACCACCTACAGTTTGGTGATATTTGAATACAGTCATTTGAAACTGCTTGTGTGTTTTGAGAGGAGCGTGTGTTATCATATCCAAATTCAATCGACGTACCGTACCGTACCATTGCCCAGGCAAATTGTTTTACACTACAATCAGCTCAGTGGCAAGCCTTTCTCAGCTGAGCGTTATCTGCTTTGTCTTGTGAGAGGCTTAAGCACAGTCTCCTTGCAGAGCTGCTGTAGGCAGATAACAGACTCTCCTAGAACGCACTCATCGGCAATGAGTCAGATAACAGGGGTTTAGCATTATTTGAACCCACACACACACACACACACACACACACACACACACACACACACACATAAAAAGCTTACTGGGTAGACTGGTGAGGGGTGAGGTAGGGATACTGGGAGTGAAGTCCTGGTTGTCACTGGAACTGCTCTCCCCGTCTGACTCCCACTCCGAGGAGGAGGTGGGGGAGGAGAGGGAGGAGGGGTAGCAGGGGTCCTCCTCCTCCTCCTCATCCACCTCGGCAAACTTTCTTTTCAGCAGCCCACTCATGTTTCTGGAACACTCTGCCAGAACACAAAAACACAGATCCGTCAACGATAAAATACTCAATTCTGCAATGAGTGACGACGTCGATGTGTGTGCTGCAGAAAAAGTCATTCCTAGTAATATCCAGGGGTAATGAAAAGTACCATGATACTGACTGACATTTACGGTTCTATTGTTTTCCTAGGAGCACACATTTGCATTTACCATTTCCAAAGTGAGTTACTATGCAAACACACAGAATGACCGTCCTGCTTTTTGAGCTGCCATCAAGAGGTTCTCCATGTTATCTAAAAGCCAAAGACAGTACACACAGTACCAGACACAGTAACTGGATACTTCTTTAAGTGACACTTAAAGGGATAGTTGTCTTCTAGCCCGTTGAGAAAAAAGTGGCCCTGCTGGTTCAACAGGTTTTGACTCGTCTGCTTGTTTATTAAACCCAAATCAGTCATTATATTGATTGTACACCACAACCATATTCACGAGTATCGAAAACCAAACATTTCGCCTCAGTAAGGAGGACAGGATTTCAGACAGTGGGAAAAATCCATAGAACAGGAACAGTTTTCTTGCTTTTCCTCCTGAGTGATTAACATTCAAATGATTAGTTTTTTTTTTTTGGCAGATGGAACATGGAAACAGGCAGCCCAAACACATTATTCCAGGGGGATTATGGACAAAAATAATCTACTATTGACTGTATTGTCTGTGGACCTGCCAATACAGGTGTACTCATGTGCATGTGATTAGAAGAATAGAAATGTCTATGGGAGGAACACGCCTGGATATCACGCATGCTGTCCCCCTCAGACAGACAGATCTCTGTATTAGTTGACCTCTGCCCCCTGAGCCAGGCCAGGGAGAGAGGATCCCCCCGGAGGAGTCTGCATCCAAGGTTGAAGTGAGCTCTCACACCAGCCTCTCTGCTTCTTTGCCACCAGTCCATTGAAGGCTGGCTGTGGGCAGATCACTGCTGTTCTTCACTGAGAATCTTGTTGAATGGCTTCATGCAAAAAGCTTGAAAATATTGAAATAAAATGAATTGAGTGGCATTTGAGTGATCTAGTCCCTGAAATGACGATCCATGAAGATGAGGAATTTTCCACCATGGCAACCTGTTAACCCAGAGCAGTGCAACATGTGTGTGTGTGTGTGTGTGTGTGTGTGTGTGTGTGTGTGTGTGTGTGTGTGTGTGTGTGTGTGTGTGTGTGTGTGTGTGTGTGTGTGTGTGTGTGTGTGGTGGGGGCATCTTGCATTGCAGAGGAGTTCAAGAGGACATTGGCAGAGGCTGTGGAGAACAGTGTGCTCCAGAGTCCACCTGGCCCAGCTCTCCTCATCAGCCCACCTGCAGTGCCAAGAACAGACTGTCCTCCCATACGAGCTGGTTGACCTGCGGTCACTCATGCTGCACACACACAGTTATACTGTGGACAAATGTCCATCTTGTAAGGTCTATACACCGTCTGTAGTATGTAAATACAGGAAGAATGTGGTTGTGTTCATAACCAAGGGAGTGGCACGAGAAACCACAAGTAACATCTCTGACACACAAAACATGTTGAAAATAAAGTGGTCTGAAAGTCAGTCTGACTGCTGTATGCTTCTACTGTAGTCACAACAAAGTCAGACTAATTGTAATAGTTATCTGTATCTTCCAAATGAAAATAGTATTGCAATGTAGCCTATAATTATGTCATCTCCTCTCTTAAAACTACTTTTGCCTCGAGAAAATATTCTGTTCCTTGGCAACCGGTCAGTAAATTAATTCCAAACTGAATAAACAAAAGTACTTTTGTGTTGTGTGTTGCCACTGTGAGTCTTTAAATTATTTGTTTTGTCACCCCTCCACTTTACACACACACACACACACACACACACACACACACCTACACGCACGCACACACACACCTACACGCACGCGCGCACACACACACACACACACACACTGATTTTCAGCATTTCAATACCAGCATTTTATCAATTACTTAAACATTCAGGCTGGTGTTTGAATAAGTAAATTACGCATCAATGGGTTATCTTTTAGGCCTACCCTAGAAAATGTTACAATTTGTGACACACTAACTCGACTAGGCTACCCCTTTTGTTACCCTGTCATTAAGGCAACATCAACTTCCGCATCTGAACTGACCTCTTCACCTCTGGAGAATTGAGATACATGGAATCAACAATGACAACATTGTTCTTATCCTGGGCTGGGGTCGCAGTCCCAAAGCCATAAACCAACCCAGTCTGTCATGGTAGCCTAATCTGTCCCATATCTATATGTCTAGCGCTTTTGACACAAACAATTTGTCTGTAAACCATATAGCCTACTCGTAAAATATTTAAAACACAGATCATTATTTATGGCATAAAACTTTTAAATACACATCACAACTTTCCATTACTATATATTTCACGGAGCCTGTAACTGACGAAAAACGAAAATGCTTAACACATCCTAAACGCAGTTCAGCTACTCACCAAGAGTGTATGATCATCATATTCAGGTAAATCCAGTGAATTAAATCCGTAATTCGAGAGGGACCGTCAGTTTGTGACAGTATCCTCTCCTCTCTCGAACAGACCCTCAAGGTTTCTGCTGATCCCTGACACAGGCAGCTCCGTGCCTCCTCCTCTCTCTCGCCACTGTAGTAGGTTAGAGTGGACGTACGAGAACTCCTCCCGCTCTCTGACGCAGTCGGTCACACAGAGGGAGGCACGCACGCACGCACGCACGCGCGCGCGCACACACACACACACGCACGCACGCACGCACACACACACACACGCACACACACACACACACACACACACACACACACACACACACACACACACACCTAAACATGGCCAGAAAGTTTTAAAATCGTTCTAAAAGGGTTTGAGTTATAACCTGTTCATGATATAGTACAATTGCCCACAATGGAGTAGATAAATACACATTACAGGCTATGTAGGCCTACAGTATACTGAATTCATGTCGAAACAATTTTGCCAGGGTAATGGAATAGATGAGATTGTGGAATTTGAGTAAATCTGTTTGCTGAAGAACCAGTGGAAAATGTAGAGTAACAGGATAAACATTCCGCTGTGTCAGTGCTTTTAAAGGATGCTGCTGATAAAACATGTTCCTGTTAGATGCAATAAGCTCTGACACACGCATGCGCACGTGCGCACACACACAAACATGTTGTCGTCACGATGGCCCACTAACCTTTCTATAATTGACTGGTTGTCATTGGAAACAGTGGCCCTTTTGACCTCACCACGTAACTGACCCATGTCCAGTCAGAGGCTTGGTAAATGGTAAATGGACTGCACTTCTTTAGCGCTGTTATCCAATCTCATTCACCCATTCACACACACATTCACACACCAATGGGGGCAGCTGCCATGCAAGGTGCTTGCCTGCTCATTGGGAGACATTTTGTCTTCACTTCGACATGTGGACAGGAGGAGGCGGGTGACCCTACGACCATTGGATGACCCGCTCTACCACTGAGCCACAGCCGCCCCATTATCCTTGTCCCCTACCCCACTGACCTACTTACAGAAAAAACACCCAAAACTATCAATTATACTGTATCAGAGGGGGACAGTCAAGGGACTCACTGGTTGACATTCTCAATTTCAATTTTGATATATATATATATCAAACTTTATTTGTATATCGACATTGTTTAACCTTAATCAAATTGAGTTGAATGTCAATGTCCTGCTGATCCAGAGAAGCAGGTCTTTGGACTATATCTTGATCTGTGTAGACAGATAGCCTATAGGTAGCCTATTGTTTGGTCACACGGATATACCAGGAGGCCTGCCTATGTCACAGTAAGCTACACGGAGGCTGCTTCATCAGTATCGTATCTGGATGAATACATCTCAATATACAGTTCAGATATTGTGTGTCTGTTATTTGTCTTTGCCGTATTGCCGGTTTGGCTTCTGTTTCCCATATTGCGTCCCTGGATGTGAACGTGAATAAACCCACATCAGCATTTTATACTGCAGGAAGCCTAGATCAGTCTGGCCTGTAGGTACATCAATTTCCCCTGATTGGGTCCCATAGTTGATGATATGAAATAAGGCCGCTGGAAAAACAGTAATGGCGTCTCCCGAAGCAAGGGACGATAACGTTAGTAGAATAAACACAGCTATACGTACAAATGTGTTAATATCAACACACAAATGTGTCTATATAAGGACAACACTGTGTTATATTTGACACAATCACGGTGTTAGAAAATCCACCTCTCCAGGAAGCTAGCTAACACCATTACCATTAGCTCACCAGCTAGCCTACTGTTCAAGCAACACAAGTTGTCTGGAGAGGTGGATTTTCTAACACAGTGATTGTGTCAAATATAACACAGAATGTGTTGTTCTTATATAGACACATTAGTGTGTTGATATTAACACATCCGTTTTAAGTCATGCAAATGCTTCGATGTGGTGCAACATGGTAGTGCCTTCTTCGTATCCAGTGAGTGTAATCTCCCTAGATTATTCTACAAAATTTTAAGCACTTGAACTTTGTGTCCCAAATGTTTTTTTTAATGTAATTTTTGAATGCCAGTTCCTCCGCCATCTTGGATTGGATTTCTTAGCTGTTACACCCTATAGGTAGACATGCACCCTAAACATACCTGTGGAATTTCAGACCAATCAGACTTATGGTTTATGAGAAGAAACTTTTTGTAGATTTTGCCAAATTTTCAACCTGCAGCCAAATCCATCATGGCAATCATGCGTCCAAATGGCAAATTTGTTCCACATTAGGGATGAAGTAAGTGTACCAGGTTTCATACATTTTTGAAATTCCAGCACTTAGAAATTTGCGTTTTGATTCGTTGACTGTAGCACCACCTATGGTCAAATCTGCAAATGCTTTGATGGGGTGCAACATGGTCTTGGCCTCTTCTTGTCCAGTGAGTTTAATATCCCTAGATTGTTGTTGTACAAAATTATAAGCACTTGAAATTAATAATTTTGAATGCCAGTTTCTCCGCCATCTTGGATTGGATTTCTTAGCCGTTAACACCCTAAATATACGTGGGAAATTTCAGACCGATCGGAATTACGTTTTATGAGAAGAAACTTTTTATATGTTTTGCCACATTTTAAATCTGCAGCCAAATCCATCATGGTGGAGATCAAGGGTCCAAATTGCAAAGTTGCTCTTCATAAGGAATGACGTACATCTACAAAGTTTCATACATTTTCACACAATCACACATGGCAGCATTGTATGCTAAATTGCCTATTATAGAGCCACCTGTGGGTGAATCATGGTGAGTCTTTGTGGCGTAGTTACTCATGGTCTGTAGTTGCGACATGCCGAGTTACAGCATTTTTGGTTGAGGACTTCAAGAGTTATTCGAGGGCGTCAAGGAAAATAATAAGAATACCAACAATTACAATAGGGTTCTACGCATCTTCGGTGCTTGACCCCTAATAACAAATATTAGGCTAAACAAGAGCAAGAGTATGCACTATAGCAGTGTTTCTTGTGTAAAATATGTTTTTGCCATTCTTCCAACTGGATTTGGCAAACATTTTACGCTGATTGGCAGAAGGAGTTTGTCTGTCAAGGCAAGTACTCCCACCCACTGAAATCGATGTACTGTAGATACAAGGAAGATTTCCCCAGAGGAAAGCCTGGGTTCCATTTGCTATCAGACCCTGTCTAGAGCCTGCTTCTCCAAAACTGTCATCCGGTACTGTCTGGATACTGATCGTCCAGTTTTGTATTAGGTTTCATCCGCTTTTGTATCAGGTTGCATCCGCTTTGCCACTACGAGATCAAATAAAACACCATGTACCAAAGTATTCAAAGAAGTACTTGAAGCAACTTTCCGGATCATCCAGATATATCTTTGAAGCCATTACAGCGGTTTTGCATCATAAATTGAACGGCCTCAGGCTAGATCTGGGAAAGCTCCATTGGAAACAGTTTGGAAGGGCAGGCTAGCCGGGGGAGAGCCTGGTTTCTATTCACTGTTCAGTGCTTGGTTTCCGGTCTAGAGCCCGCTGGGATTCCGTCTAGAGCCCGCCTACTCCAAAACTGGATCTGGCTCAATGCTGATTCGAGCAGCCTAGTCTCGCAAGTCGCTACAAGTTAGAATAAAACATGGACATACCAAACAAAGTATTCTAAGAAGTTCTTGAAGAAAGTTGCTGCATCGCATAGTAGTTTTTTTTCTGGAGTCCGTTTTTGGACAGGGGGATCTGGATCTGTTTAGACCGGAAACCACAACAGCAAAGCAAATAGGCCACAGGGTGAGGGCAGGAACAAAAAAATGGAGGCAGGTGATTGGATGAACTATCTGTCTATCACTGTCAATCACAGGCTTCTCATCGTAGTTCCCAGGACACTGATTGGCCCGACCAAATTCTGTTCGGGCCTAAACGGATCTCTATGGAGCTTTTCCAGACTGATCTGCTGAGAGAAACAGAATGTGAGCTCGCGAGATCAGGATCGTCTCACAAGGCTATTGCAACACCATCATGGTAGTACATGGTAGTAGAATAGCAATTGTGGTGCAAATTTGAGTTGTATCTTTGGCTACCGGTGATCAAAAATCTCTCACTTTATGAGATAAAGAATGAGATGGAACGAAACTAAGTTCCATTCAAAACTATGAATGTACGTAATACGATTTCAACCAAAACATTTCCATACATTAACTTTAGTATTCGTATTCTCAACATCACCATCTACCGATTTCCAAAATCAGATGATTCCAGATGATCACTCACTATTCCCCATCGCCGAAGGCTACGAGACCTCTATGTTACTGTGTTGTTAGTGATGTGGCAATGTTACATAACTTGTAGTTAACCTACATTGAAGCTTCCTCTCAGGTTGCTGCCATCGGCTCTAGTGTCCTGGTTTTTTATTCGAGCTGTGGCAGAGATGGCCTACATAGAGGCATGTGAAACTGTGCCCCACTTCCTGTTCCATGGATTTCTTTACCGGGGCCTTAACAGATTTTAGAGATGTTCTCTGTTCCCCTGGGAACTATAGGATATCAGATGATGTGACGCTTTTGTTGTCACCAAATAGTCAAATGGTAATTTAAGGTGCCAACCTGAAAAATAGGCTGTTTATTGGGAAAACACTGTAGCTTACTCAGATGCGACCCCCCCCCCCTCCCCAAACATGATATAATAGCTATGTCACATGGCATATCTTCGTAGCCAGGTTTAAACATGAACTCTCTTTGAAAAGCTGCTTTACAAATTGAGCCAAAGTAAAGATTGGCAGACGGCAACATATGATATACGTAAGGAAATATAGAGAGCGTTCATCTTCACAACTTTCACTCCCCATGCCTCCTTCCTGGTGGATCTGTGTTCCCAGGTTATATTTGAAATTGGGAATGCTGTTATTGAAAGCCTACTGTCTCTCTACTGTTTATACAGTACCTACCATTCAACATGCTCTTCCTGTTGTAAAACATGGTGTGTTTTTCCCGTTGGCTTAAATGTTTTGAGTGCTGTGAGTCAGTGTGCTAGTAGTTAAATGTCTTCTGCATTTCCAGCTGATGCAGTAACAGGTTTGAAACAGGATGAGTCAGTGGAGATGTAAAGATGACAGTCAGGGATAAAGAATAATATTTACTCTGTCATATTGTGTTTCACACATGCTGGCACTGAGGGAAAGAGTACAGTAGATAGAACTCCCACATCATCCCTCTCTTCCTGGAAGACTCACTTCATTCATTCATTCATTCATTCATTCATTCATTCATTCGTTCGTTCATTCGTTCGTTCGTTCGTTCGTTCGTTCGTTCCTTCATTCATTCATTCATTCATTCATTCATTCATTCATTCATTCATTCATTCATTCCCTCAGCCCCACTTGGCAGAAGGTCACATGGACCCACTCCAGCAGCGTCTTCCATGGACAGAGGTCTCCATGGTGATCACAGCACACCATTGATGATCACACAAAGGGAAGAACAACTGTTATGAAATGAGCAAGAGAGATAACCTATGACCTGCCGGTCATTATCGATAAAGAAGAGCCTGACAGTGCGTTCGAAATCCCGAGGTGAAGCCGTGTCATAAAAACCACTAACTAACCCCAAAAACAGAAGTAGGTCATACTGTAGATAACCGCTGTGAGCAGCTGAATCAGTCAACCCTTTTCATCATCTATCATCTATATACAGTACATACCTTCAAAGACCAGAAAACATACAGTACTCAATCTCGCAGAAAAAAGCTCCTTGAGGCAAAATGTTAAATTCTCTCAAACAAGGGGTTTAGTTATTACTATTAATCTCCAGTTACTAAACTTTGTTTAGGACTATCAAAATGTATAGCATGCCAAGTTTCCATCAAATAGATACTGTATAGTTCACTTTCATAGTTCCTCTTTGGAAAGGAGGATCAGACAAAGGCTTTGGATAAGATTCCACTACAATGACAACTTAAATGAAATGTCAACTTCCACAGAGACGCTTTTGTAACCACGCTTTTGTCAGTGTCGGTGTCATTTTATGGACTCACAAGAGGGTTCATGAAGAAACTTCCTGTAAGTCCCATTGTGACACGTCTTGGCCTGATGCCAAGAGTACAGAGAGCTAATTACTGGCCAGCTCCGGTGGAAAGATCAAATCTTTGCAGCATGATAAATGGCATTGCCTCATTGTAAATTTTATGGGACCAACTTTTTGCTTAAACAGGTTGTGTTCAGCAGAGTTCAAATGAAAAACTTGTTAAATGTGCAATTTACTCTAATTCTAATTAAAAGTGCACAGTAGCCTAACCAAAGAGTTCATATTTCAAATATGTTCACCCTTTTGAATGTAGACTAATGCAGAAAATACTGTTAGTTCTTCTTTTGATGTACAGTAGTAGACTATTGTACATGCTGTAGGCCTACATTTGTTGTTGTTTGTTTGTTTATTATGTCAGTCATGTGCATATGTGTGAATGAAGATGAATTGAACTTTGCAGACTGTTGCTATCATTCCATTGCCAAAGTGTCTACAACCACATCAGTGCATGACTAATGAGCCTTGGGTTGACTGCAAAGGCATGCCAAGCTGTAGCTTTGTGTGGTGAAACAGCAGATTATGCAGTCCCCCTGCAACTCCACCACAGTGATCTTCCGTGGTTTAGCTGTGAGCAGAAAGCAGCTGCTTGACTTGAGTCTGACTACAAGAGGAACTTGTAAACAATGAAACTGCTGTTGTGAACTGTGAAAATGTGTTCTGTAGGGAGCTTGGACTTTATCTCCAACGAGCCAGAGTGAAAGGGGGAGAGAGGGGAGGTGGGGGGTTGGGAGTGGGGGTGTATATTATTGCTTGTACCGTAGGCTATGTTGTCATTGTGTTTGTCCGTGCCTCTGCATGGACGCGTGGCTGTGTGCATGTGCCGTATTTGTACATGTTAACACTCCGCAGTCTCTAATTGACTTCAGTCTAGCACACTTGGTTGCCCTGCAGTGGGAGTGGCTGTGTGCTGGTTAGCTCAGCAACAACACACTGAGCTCTCCTGTTGGTGTGGTCACATGCACCTCCATGTGAGTCACAGCAGAGGCATGCAGTGTAGAGAGGCCTGTTCAGTCCAGTACTGTCTGTTCTCTCTGGCTGTACCCGGCTGAACACATCTACCCCCCCTCCCCCCTCCCCCTGTTGCTTCCCTCCCTCCCTCCCTCCCCCAGCCCTCCTTCCCTCCTGGCCTCCCTCCCTCCCTCCCTTCCTCATTCATTCATTCATTCATTCATTCATTCATTCATTCATTCATTCATTCATTCATTCATTCATTCATTCATTCATTCATTCATTCATTCATTCACTCACTCCTGGTGCAGCTGGCAAAACACAAGCATCAGAGACTCCCAACACAACTGCTGAAAGCTGAATGCTCTCTCATCCACTGCTGCTTGACTTGAATAGCTAAGCAGCATGGGTACATTTCAATAGCAGCGTATACTGTGTTGAATAGCTAAGCATCTGGGTACATCTCAATAGCAACGTGTACTATGTTGAAGGGTTTTGATTTTGCTTGTAAGACATATTGAAGGGTTAAGCCTAATTTATACTTCATAAAACGGTTCATGGCTCATGTCTCATGTCTCATGGCTCTTGGTTGCCATGGAATGGGAGATAAAGACAATGCCCAGGCATTCCATTCCATGGCAACCAAGAGCCATGAGACATGAGCCATGAGCCGTTTTATGAAGTATAAATTAGGCTTTACACATGAACAAATGTGGCTGCTTGGAATGACATCCTCCTGCAGTGACAAACTTCAGCACAGTCACGTACAGATGCAAACTATAATATATTGTCCTATTATGATCTGGTACTGGTAGTCTTTTAACAAACTAGTGACTTTGTCAAATATATCTCCATGGTCTTGAAAGGGTTGTAGAGCGCAATTGTGGATCTTGTGCGAATATTCTGACATCTAGTGGCTAGTAGACATTGGTGGAGTTATCCATGATGATGTCTTACATATTTTGTCCACTAGAGGGCCTGAGCATTGTAAGATCATCCATCCTAGGGGTGTGGGGTGTGGGGTATTCCCGAAAGGGGTTCCACTCCAACCCTGAGTTGATTTATGCTGAGATTGGTTTCGCTTTCAGAAAATGGATCCGGCTGATCTGAGTTAGCTCAATCAGCAATATAGGTACAGCTTGAGTTAAGCACGTGCATGAGGACTATACAAAACCATCATCAATAGAGCTCTGGTACCATGATTCACCATGTAAACCAATGAGAAAAAAAGCTTGTCCTCCTACTTCACCCCCCTGGAAACTGAGTTTTCTGTTCCCAAAAGAGAGGTATTCAAATTCAATTACCATGGTCCCATCTAGCCCTGGTCCAGCCCTGTATCCCCGGGATACCGCCCTGTCAGGACCATTTATTATGCCATGGACTTTTGTCACTCGGCCTGAACTTCAGTATCTACAGATAATATTTTAGATATTATTTTGTTACTCACCGAAGTGAAGGCAGTTGTTGAATGATGAAAGCCTTTTCTCTGCGGTGGCTTCACTTGGAGCCCCTCACCTTTTGAGGGGGGTTGAAACGGTCATATCTGGACGTGGAAAGGCAAGGTCACAGAGACACAAGGTTTGGACTGGCATAAAGCTCGGATGAATGCAACAATATCAAACATGTCCTGCTCCCACGCAAGTGCGCACGCATGTGCGCGTGCACTGAGCCACGAAATGCATTCATGGGCGGAGGTCTGTGCTCCCCGAGCAACATTTAAGAATGTAAATGAAAGTGATTCTAGTTGAGATTATATTATCACCAGATCTATCATCATTATCAACAAAGCTCAAAATAATGTTTCCCTCTGAAACAACTGCATGACATTTTCCTGCACAACTGATGCAACAACAGCTCATGGGGATATTCAGTCATCTGTAAAAAGTTGAGGTATTTTGAACAGTTAATGTTTACCCCTCTTACCATGGAAGAAAATGTAGCAATTCACATTTACCTCTGATCAATCATTTAAAAAAGATCTCATATAAATATACCTTTGACACTTGTTTTATAGCTTAGTGTATGAAATCCACGTGTCAACAAAAACTTGGTCTTGACTCCTCTGCTAGTGGTAGCATCCATTGAATGTCACAGCAAGCACATTTAAAAACTATACACATAGGCTACTTCCGTTCTAGTAACAGTAGCGTTCACATGAGATGATAACAATGTGGAGTGCCGATAAAATGTAGCTGTTTTGAGTGTTGGCATGATATAGAGTAGCATCAAGGCTATGCCAGGCATGCTCAGACTGGCATCTGACTGGGCCAGCTGGCTTGATTCATATGGAGAGAGAGAGAGAGAGAGAGAGAGAGAGAGAGAGAGACACACACACACACAGGCAGGCAGACAGACAGACAGACAGACAGACAGACAGACAGACAGACAGACAGACAGACAGACAGACAGACAGACAGACAGACAGACAGAAAGAGTTACTTTTTTGTGACAATAAAAGTCTTCATCCTCACCATATCTGGGTCATTGTCAACAAACAATGCTCAGTAATTTGTAATATGGGGAGAGCATCAAAGTGAGCATTAAGATGAACATCATTGATAACCTTTACTGTAATTCAATGCACAGGGCAAGCTCGGGTGGGTACATCGTCCTGTAAAACACCCGGGTTTGGTTTTATTCGCCCCACCAGGGCACGGTCAGGTCAGAGTTGTAGCACGTATCACGGTTCAGGGAGGTAATCTGTTTTCCGGAAGCCTGGAATCACAGGGTGTTAAAGAGAGGACTTTGATCACGGGAATGAGTATGTCTTGTGGGAGATGCTCCTAAAACAGCACTGAAGAGCAGAAACAGGAATGGACACAGTCCTTCACTCAGGTAGGCCCAAATACTTAACATTCAATACTTAACATCTATTGCTTCCAAATTATGAACTCTTGAGGGAAATTATATACTATTGTTTGGTCTGTTGTTAATTTCAAGATTCTGAGAAGTGACCTAGATAGGTGTTGACTTCTTAAATGTAGTGGTTGTTGAACTCTGAACACTTTCCTTTTGCTACATGTAGATATGAACTTCAGATTGCAGGGAATAAAACAGCATTTTTTTTTTCCAGTTGTATTTTCCTGGATATCTTTTTGCATAATAATTTTAGAATGGGCGCTACAACCGACAGATCCAGTGTGAACCTGGGCGCTGTAACTGTGCTGTCGAAGCAGAGACAGCATTACACATTAACAGAGTCATATGATAGAGAGTGTGACAAGCTGGCAGATCACACACCTGTGCTGATTCAGCTCTCCAACAGTATGTCTAGAATGGAGGAGTATAGATTTGATTTTCCTGGAGCAAGAATGGTAGAAGTGGAGCAACATTTACCATAATACTCAGAATAGTGCTTATATTGATGCCTAAAACAGTAGGTATTATTTTCCCTGAAGAGGCGTTAATCAGTGAACTACAATGTACAGGTGCAATATATACACAATACAATGTAAACAAAGAACATTGTATCGCTGATATTTCAAACTTAACTTGAGTTGATTTTGAGTGTTATTTTATTTGGTGCTTTGATATGATCTGATCTCATGAAGGTATCATTAGATCTGGACAATTTTTACTTATCAGATGCTGACAGTGCTTGACGAATCACCATTGAGATGAGCACGCTAAGGAGGAGCCAATCACTGAAGAACCTGTCTGGGGTTCAGGAGAGGTCATGGGTCACTTCCTCTCTGTGGGACCAGAAGAAGTCTGTGTCTCAGCTTGTTCAACAGTGAGAGTTCTGGAGCACAACCAACACACCTACATCAACTTGAAACTTCAGATATGATACTGAATGTTCATTTCATGTTTCTATCTATCTATCTATCTATCTATCTATCTATCTATCTATCTATCTATCTATCTATCTATCTATCTATCTATCTATCTATCTATCTATCTATCTATCTATCTATCTATCTATCTATCTATCTGTCTGTCTGTCTGTCTGTCTGTCTGTCTATCTATCTATCTATCTATCTAATCATTGCTCACAGGTACCAGAGTAGCACGGAGCTGAGTAGTGCTGAAACAGCAGAGGTAAAACACATGACAAGTCACACATGATTACATGTAGATGAATGTATTTATGAAGACATTACAAAAGTCTCCTCAAGGTTTGTAAAGGAAGAGTCGCTGGAGCACACAGGCAATTCAAGACCTTTTATTAGGTGCAGGTAAAGGACTAACGTTTCGGTGTTAGTTACATCTTCATCAGAGTCCTCCTCACTCCTCAAAGTTTGAATCAACAACAACAACAACAACAACAACAACAACAACAACAACAACATGACCCTTCCAAAGAAAACATCACCACAATGGTGGTTTTCAGCCATGTTATTCTATTCTTCACAAACTTAACTTCCATTGATTAAACCTCCCATACTCCCGCTGTCCCAGGTGTCCATGCAGGCTGGCTCTGGCAGAGAAGAAGTCTCAGAGAGGAGAGCGGTCTCTCCATGGAGGAGATATGAAGGCAGGGAGAGCGGAGGAGACGGCTTCCGTCTGTCCAGAAGTCGCTCCATGGAGTTCCTGCCCCAGAGGGAGCCGGTGGGGACCAGCGCCCTGCGCGCCCTCTTTGAGTCCAAGGTGGCCCTGCAGCAGGACTTCTCCAGCTCCCCTCGACTCAATACAGCTTCGCCTGCCTGTCCCGCGGAGAAACAGCGCCCCCCAGGGGCGAGGAGGGGTCACAGCACTGCACAGACTCCTGCGAAGAAGGATACCCCTGCCCAGGTGTTTGTACACTACTGTGTGTGTGTGAGTGTGTGGTTGTGTGTTTATTAGTTAGTTTATGTGTGTGTGTGTGTGTGTGTGTGGTAGCAGTGTTTATGAGTGGTGGTCACGTGTGTTCATAAGTCAGAGGCCAAAGTGAGGGTGGAAGCTACACTGACGAGCGAGGCAGTGACACCTGTTACATATATACTGCTGATGTTTCCCAGAGTGCTGTGCGGGCGGAGAGGAGGAGGCAGACCATAAGTGGTGTCCCAGAGGCCTGCGTCAGCGCTTCCAGACATCAACAGGGTGAGTAGTAGTCCCAGTTTATGTTTATACACACAGCATGTGATTCGACAGGGGGTTGGCGGAGTTCCCCCAAACGAATGAGGTCATTCCTTTCCTGGCCAGACTCAGGTGTCCTGTGACTCTATATCTAATAAAAGATGTTTGTAATCAAATCTTTTGACCTTTTTGATTTTCCCTGCCGGAAGAGGATTTTAAAGTTTTGAAAACACATATTTTACAGAAACGAATAACAAACCAAATATTTTACATTTTCAAATGAGGACAAATCAGTCTAATATTACATGAACATGACACCTACCATGACACCTACCATTGTGGAGCAGAGTGAGGTGGAGGGCATTCAAAGTCATAAACACCCACGTCAGTGAAGCCGACTTGAGTTACCAGAGGGAAGGAATGCAAGGGCCTTGGCGACCATGATAAAAATACCACGCGGGAATCCAGACATCGCACGGTTTGGGCGACCCCTCAGAGAGGAGAGAGCCATTAGGTAAACAGTGGATTCCATCCCTGAGAGCCGTAGTCAGTTAAATAAAGAACAGGATGTAGATGTGTAGACTCATAACTACTGTATGCACCCTACTCAGGACAAGAGGCCGTTGCTGCCAGTTAGGACCATGACGCAGACGCAGGCCCTCTGAGCCCTGCTTCATCTTGGTAGAGGGGGGACATATCTCCAGATTTGTCCATGACGCTATGGTGACAGAACATTTTGTGACAGAGCTTCTGACAGGAAAAGGATTGACATTAGATAGACAGACAGACAGACAGACAGATAGATAGATAGATAGATAGATAGATAGATAGATAGATAGATAGATAGATAGATAGATAGACAGACAGACAGACATACTGATTGATAGACAGATAGACAGATAGATAGATAGATAGATAGATAGATAGATAGATAGATAGATAGATAGATAGATAGATAGATAGATAGATAGATAGATGGAAATGACAGCAAGGTTGGAAAAAGAAAAGAACAACATTAGATGCAGAGTAGTAAGAATAAAACGAGGAGGAACAGGGACTATATTCATCCATATGTACGGCATGTGTACAGTATAGAATAGAATATAGAATATACTGTATGTTTGAGCTTCTTTACCCCCCATCGAGTAACCAAGGATTAGAGGTGGCTGAGTGGGACAGCCTGTTAAGTTACTATGTACCTCTATCCTGTATACTGAACTAGTTGTGCAAATAAGTTCCAGCGAAATCTTGAAATGACTGTAAAATCATATATGTAATCACTTCATGCTCATGATTTTGGCCCTGTACAAAACCCGTCCCGCGTTGGAAAACCCTGTTCTAAACTATCCGCTTAGTCGTTTAGTCCTGTGGTGGTTATGAATCCACATGAGAGCATATAAGTAGTTTAGGTCATTATAATGATAAGGGCATGTTTTATTATTAGAGAGTATGCAGTCAGGCCTGGGCTCCTGGACTCGTACCAGTGCACCACTTTCCAAAATAGGAGCATCACCCAGTCACTGAGTGTGTTTTCATTGTCCTGTCCACTAACCACATCACAAAGAGGAGCGTCCCAGAGCCCATTACAGGAGGTGACAGAGAGGAGCTGGAGAGGGAGGTGGGAGCGACCCAGTCTGTCTGTGACTAACCGAGGTGACTGACTCAGCCGGGCCAGCGGCCTTCAGCCACCCTCCCAAAATAGCCCAAATACCCCAGTGGGACAGCCTGATAAAAATCAGCTGTCACTAGGGCCAGAGGACCAGACTGAGGCACAACAGCCTGACAGGCAGACAGAGAGAGAGGAATAAAGAGAGATAACGGTCCGCAGGGCGAACAGAACAGGGGCTCCTGAACACCAACACAGGAACTTTATCTGACAACCTTCAACTGCACACCGACAAGTGAATAAAGACGCTGGGCATTACTTTTGTAAGTACTATGAATTAATTTCAGATACGTTAATATATACAGTACGTTAATTATATGTTAACTATTTCAAATGTCTTGTTGTTGTAGTGGATGCGATCTGTTGTAGTATATGCAAGCTTCTGTTTAAACTTTGTCTGGGGCGGGCATGAAGTTGAGATGTTAGAATAGGGATACAGTACATTGATTTCTGCCCGAGAATTTGAAACTACTTTCAACTTAACAATTTTCGTGTTAACATTGACTGTTGATTTGATTGTGTATGATGTAGTCAAGAGTGCAGGAAATAAATTAACCAATTATGTTGCAGAACCATGACAAGCATTCAGATTTCATAATGGAGTAATTGTATTGAAGAAAAACGAAATTCACTGTCTGCATTTTTATGGGGAAAGGATCTAACCGTTTCCTCTTCTCTGGTGGTGTGTGTGTGTGTGTGTGTGTGTGTGTGTGTGTGTGTGTGTGTGTGTGAGTTTAAGAGTGTACCACATGGAGTTACCCAAAGTCACAGACCAAGTGTCTGAGCTTTAGTTTCTCTGGCATCTTTAAGATGTCCTAAGTGACTATCATTTCTAAGCTCCTAATCCTTCGGTATGTTAGGAATGATAGGTCAGAGATCAAGCTCAACCAATCATGGCCTTCTATAACTGAATGACACTGCTGATTACTGAGTTAATACAGTAAAATAACAAAACTTTACAGTGTGAGTAATAGCAGAGGCATTTATACAGTACCTCATCATTATTTTTTTGATTGATTGTCGGTTGGCAATCCTACCCCACAATCCTAAAATGCAGACAGACACACGCCCACCCACACCACCAGAGAAGAGGATCAGTTTAGATCCTTTCCTCATGTAAATGCAGACCAGGCTATTGTAGGGTATTTAGTTCTGATGAAGCTGCCAAGTAGGTTTTCCCCTAGATATAGTTACTCCATTATGAAATCTGAATCCTTCTTGTGGTTCTGGAACTTAATTGGTTAATTTATTTCCTGCACTCATGACTACATACAATCAAATCAACAGTCAATGTTAACCTGAAAATAGTTTAGTTGTGATAACTTCAAAAGCAGCCAATGCTTTGCATGTGCACTCTGGTTAATCGTTCAAGTTCTTGGGCAGAAATCAATGTATCCCTATCTCACTTTTTTATCGCAGTCTGTGAATGTGGTTACAATAGGAAGCAGCTGAGGTGCTGGAGAGGAAATACCAGCTGCATTTGACAATCATTTGGACAGCTGTCCGTAGTTCAGAAGCCCTTCACATTGCTGTGCCTGTAATAGCTCCTCTCCATTCCTGTGGAGGAGAGGACAGGGGAGTCTGGGTGGGCTTGGGGGAATAGAGCAACCCCCTGGGATGCGTCTGTGGAAATAACCGCCCCGTTCTAAAAGCCTCGAAGATGTGATATGGTGATAAATGCGGAATTGCTCAGCGCAGCTACTTCTGGCAACATTAATGGAATATAAACACATTTAGCTCTGCAATTGAAAGTTGAATTCCCTACTTCGTCTAAACTTTTTTTAAGAGTAGCCCACAGCATAGCCTACTGTTGGTTCTTGCTTTAGAGCTCGACAGAAGAGTAATTTATCATTAAGCGTCAACAACGCCTGCCTGGTTGACCTCCCCAGTCCTTCAGTTTGGAAGCTCAACAGTACATGTCGTCTCATTCTGTCTGCTCACCCAGCTATGAAAATGCTTTAAGTCCGGACTCGTGAGAGGCGCCAGCTTGCTGGCCTGTCCTTTTGTCCGACGAGAGCTTACTGCGTGAAAAGGGAGGTATGTACGAATCTGGCCATTAGTTACAGCTGGTGGGCCTATGGAACAGGCCCGAGCTGCTGACCTCTCAAACCAGGCTGTAGGGCTTAGCTGCTGTTGTTTAGATTTTTTTTCTTTTTAAACAAGTTGGAAATATTCCTGTACACGTCAGGATTTGCAGTGTAGGCCACCAGCTATTGCTTGAAGTAGCCTATCCATCAAAATTGCAATAATTTCTACTAAATACCTTGAAAAAAGAAGAAATCACAGCCATGTTGAAATTTAGGAGGGTGATAAAATACAGGCATCATAACTGTACTGTATCTCGTGTCTCAGAAATAATTTTCTGGTAGCATACAGATGCAGGCACTCTCTCAATGTCCCCCCGTGGTGACGGACACTAGCATTCCTTTGGCCTGCTGTCTTTGGTCAGGTGTCGGCGGTTTGATGGAGGTGAGCTCACAAAAACAATACGTCAACAATCAGGGTCACTCCAGCTGAGCTGGCAGTTGCTGTGTTTTTTCTCCTCCAGGGCTCTATGGCCAGTTCATGGCATGGTATTTGTTAAGGCTTGGGGCAACTGGTGGGTTAAGCGAGGTCATTTGTCTTGTCAACCGAAAGGTTCAAAGCCTCCATAACCCACTTTTTATGTTGCATTGAAGGTTGATGAGAGGGCTCATAAAGAAAATTAATTTCACTCATGTTAACAATGAAACGCAAAGCAATGGTGGTAATCTTACTTTTTAAAATATATTTTGGCCAAATAATTAGTCAGTGTTATCAGTGTTCCAGATAGATTGAAGGGTTCTCTTTGTTTATGACTGTTTATTTATTTAGGCCAATTGTTTTGCCCAGTGTTTTGCCCATGTCTGGTGGCGTGGTGTCTGGTATTTTACCATATCCGACATGGTAGTTTCCACATGCTTGAAGGAATAATAACAGCAACAGCAAGATAAGACACATTCCAACACCATGCTGCTGCTATATATACACACATTGACACCAGAGTGCTCTACCCTGTACTCTAATCTGCATACCATAGGGCACAAGAATATCAATCTTATCATTTTGAATGTGGGTCAGTGCTAATAAACAGCTGCTATGTACACCAGCAGAAGTGTGCCCTTATGTTGTCAGTCATGTGATTTGTCAACTCTCTTAAGCCAAAATATAATTTAAGCTTTATATATGAACAGACTTGGGAAAGACTCAGGAAATACAATAACAGGATAAGATACATCATGAAGTCCACACTTGACCTGACCGAAAGCTGAGTATGTGCAATCCTTTCTTTGCTCTGTTGCAGATGACAGGAGGCATCCACAGTTGACTTACGGAGACACCCCACCCAGACAGAGCCATCAGAGGAGACCCACTTCAGTGTCAGTGAGAGACAGATCCTCTCTCTACCTGTCAAGAGCAGCAGCTGCAGACTCCACAGGAGGAACGCCACATCCAGTGAGCCGCCCTGCATTCCTCCCATTCCTCCCCACACTGAAGTGCTGAGTGGCCAATGGCTGTCTTTCTTCTGATGTATATGTCCCAAAAAAACACAGCATGTAGGAAGCATGAAATAGTAACGCAACAGGATTGTTATCTGAGCCATATGTTTGATTGTTTTCAGGTACTACCTGGTTCATCAGAAAAGAAGACAAAAGCAAGCAAGGTACAATATAGAATTCCTTTTATTACTCATTCGACTAAAACTAGAGTGTGTTTGCCGTGAAATTAATATATAACCACCTTGAAATATAACCACCTTGAAATGGTAAACCTTCGTTGTGAACTGGAAATGGAGCAAACTACATATAATATACACATACACAACTATTTTATTTATTTATTTTGACTTAAAACTACTACACTTTAATTGCTAATTGTTTATTAAATGTTGACATGTGTCTCATCTTTAAACATATACTGTAATAGAATACTGGCACATTTGTACCTACATTTTTAGACTGAGTCCAAATTTGCAGGAGCAAAACTGGTCAAATTGAAGCATGCTTACCGTAATACTCAGAATACTGTGCATTGGTAGAATAATACTGATTACATAAAACATTTCACAGGTGCTTATCATTGCAGTAATGATGCTTCACACATAATTCAAAGTTCTTTCCCTATTATAGTGTATTTTTGGACTCCGATTTGACAATTTTTTCTCGAAGAAAATCGAGTACAGTATCTTAAAGGACAATGCTAGTTTTTGACAACCTGGACCTTATTTACAACATATTATAAGACGTTTGACTCACCGAGATCACTTTGGTGTAGTTCGGAGGCCGGTAGAAGAAATTTAAAATCCAGCGCGAGCCAGTATATCCATGTAATGGCGGTGGTCAGGGCAACGAGAATGCAGCTTCTAAAAATCTATTTTCTGCCGCGAAACGGTTGTTTTCATCAATCTGTCTTGATGAATCGCTAGTTGTGCTTACATAGAGAGCATAGGCATGTTGTGGTATTTCACATGCCTCTGTAATATGATCTTTAGAAACGTCGTTAGACACGAAATAGCTTCCTCACTTGCTTCAGCACGCATGCGCACAGCGTGCTGGAGCAACGATTGCGCGCTGTGCGCATTAGTGCTGGAGCAAGTGAGGAAGTTATTTCGTTTCAAAAGACGTTTCTAAAGATCATGGCATGTGAAAACCACAACAGTTATGCTCTATGTAAGCACAACTAGCGATTCATCAAGACAGATTGCTGAAAACAACCGTTTCGCGGCAGAAAATAGATTTTTAGAAGCTGCATTCTCGTTGCCCCGACCACCGCCATTACATGGATATACTGGCTCACGCTGGATTTTAAATTTCTTCTACCGGCCTCCGAACTACACCAAAGTGATCTTGGTGAGTCAAACGTCTTATAATATGTCGTAAATAAGGTTCAGGTTGTCAAAAACGGGCATTGTCCTTTAAGTAATTTGCTAAAAAACCTTACATATAAGATATTACTTGTTTATGGGGAGTTGTGTCCCTTTCTATCCAATGGTCTTATTTATGAACAATATTTAAGATTGTTCAGGGCATCCTCTAAGCACAAAAAAACACCCGTGGAATTAGATTCTTACATACATGTATCTCAAAAAAATATGCTCAACTTGACATGTCAGTTCACGGAAGGTGACGATTAGTGTAGCGCAAACAAATTCCCTTTCTAAAACAATAAAATCCTGCTTTAGTGAGTTTGACATAACCGTTAGCGTTCTACTAACCGTTGTGAAGTTTTGCTAACCCCGGCTTGGTGGAAGATGCGTGTTTGCAGTGAAAAACAACATGCCAACACAGAAAGGTAAAGTATGGCTTTAGTTGCTATGTGCATGGCTATCTAACATTTACCACATATTTTGCTAATAATGGTTTATAACTGAATGAATACTGACAATAACAAAAGCCCCTCCCCTCTCTGTTTTCATTCCAAGATGGCAGACATAGCCAGGCAAATCAGAGTTTCAGAAGCCTCTCATGAGGAAGATGACCTGCCTCTTCCTCCACCTCCCCCTGTACCACCCCAACCCCTCTACTATGAAGAGTCTCCAACCAGCCAATCCCCCCTCCCTGTGCCTCCCCCCAAAGAATCCTTCTCAACATTCTACCAACAGCGACAAAAGAGTGAGCTGAAGAGGCTCTTTAAACACATTCACCCAGACTTGAAAGGAAACCTCAACGATGCTGTTGATGATGAGCTGGTTGAGGCCCTGCAGTGCGAAACTGCGGCAGATGCAGGGTATCAAGGTGAGGTACAATCCATGAGGTGGTTTTTTGAGAACTGGTCCCTGGACAACATTGGGGACGTCCCCCATACAACCAAGAAGCTGCTGGAGGAGGAGCACTTACAAGGTGGAGACGTCAGGGGCACCTCCTCCATGTTTGAGCTTTGCCAGAGTGACAGCATCCAACAAGGCTCAAGAGCTGAAAGGCAAATGTCTGTCAGAGGTGATGTCAGAACATCTACATGGTTGTTTGAGACCAAGCCCTTTGATGCCCTGAATCAGCTCAACTCAGAAGATGGTGAACTGGTGGAGGCAGTCCTGAAGGATCCTATCCACAGAGGAGATGTCAGAGGGGCCCGACTGCTCTTTGAATCCAAACCACTGGATGCCTTAGGACACTGCTGCTCCATTGAAGACCAGAACCTCCTCACGCTGAAGTCTGAGCTCCAGGAGCAGAAAGGAGATGTGCAGAAGACTATTAAGCTCTTCCAGACAGAGCCCTGCTGTGCAATTAGAGACAACAGTGGGAACATGCATGAGATTAAGTCAATCTGTCGGGAGGAAATCAAGAGCAGCAATACCAATACTGCACGCTGGCTCTTTGAAACCCAGCCTCTAGATGTCATCAACAAAGACACCTCGGGTGTGAAGATTATTCGAGGGATATCATTGGAAGAAGTGCAGAAAGGAGGAGTTGATAGAAAGAAGTGGATGTTTGAGACTCAACCATTTCACACCATCCGCGAGGGTATTGAGGAAAACAGGTTCCAGGGGACAGTGGATGACTTCGTGGGAGAGGCCGATGTTGAGAACAAACGGAAGCTCTTTGAGACACAGCCTCTGGCTGCACTGAAGGGGGAGACAACTTCACCAGCCCAGGAAAAGGAAGATATTCTTGGAGGAAATGTCAAAACTTCTTTGTGGCTGTTTGAAACTCAACCTGTGGTGACTCTGGCGGATAGCTATGAAGTTGGGCGTCTGAAGAAAGTTTCGCTCTCTGTAGATGAACAAGGCGAGGTAAAAGGCAAAAAGCACATGTTTGAGAACTACAATGTCAGACAAGAAACCATAGTCAGAGACCTTGAAATTGAAAAGGGGGATGTCAAATCTTTCAAACATCTCTTTGAAACTATTCCTCTTGGCAACATCACCCAATCTGAGGAAGAGATGAATGGAACGAAGGAAAATGACATCACTGCAGGGAATGTGAAAGGCAATAGAGCGTTGTTTGAAACGACACCCTTGTACGCCATAAAAGACTGCTCAGGAAATTTCCATGAGGTCACAACAGTTAGCCGAGAAGAGTCCATCAAAGGAAATGTCCAGAACTGCAAATGGATGTTTGAAACGAAGCCTCTTGACCAATTTGAGGAGGGAAAAGGGAGCGTTGAGGTTATCAAAGGGATCACCAGACAGGAGGACATAACTGGAGATGTGAAGATGGCAAAGTGGCTTTTCGAGACTCAAACACTAGACTGTATCCATTCTAAATTCAACGAAAATTCATCGGTGCAACAGGAAGAGTCTCAAAAAGGTGATGTCAAGACATGCAAGTGGTTATTTGAGACACAACCTATGGACATTTTGTATGACAAAGCAGACAAGATCCAAGATAAAGAAGCCATTGAAAATACCAATGTTAAGTCATTCACTTGGCTCTTTGAATCACAGCCTCTGAGTAGCATCAAAGACAGTAATGAGCATAGTCTGAAATTATGTAACACCATTCAGGATGATGCAAAGGCTGAGGTTGGAGTGAAAACAGTGAAGCATCTTTTTGAAACAGAGACTTTAGACAGAATAAGGAAGGTCACAGACACAGAACAGGATGTGAAATATGTCAGCCAGGTAAATGTTCAGTCCGGTGATGTCTCTCGGGTCAAGGAAATCTTTGAATCCAAGTCCCTCGATGACATAGGTACTGAGGCCGTAAGCATTGAGGGCCAGGATGAAAACATTCAGAGGGGATCTGTTCACAAATTCACCTGGCTTTTTGAGAACCGGCCCATCAACATGATAAACGACAAAGAACAAAATGGTACCGGAATGCAGTGTGTCACTGATGTCGAGGGTGGCGATGTTCACAACAAGAAGTTCATATTCGAAACATTCTCCCTGGACAAGATCCAAGATAAGACTCCTCTTGACGATTCATCTCTATCTGTGGAAAAATGTGAGAGCAATGTTGACGTCAAGTCCAGCACCATGCTGTTTGAGTCTCAGCCACTGTACGCCATCAGAGACAAGGAAGGACAGTTCCACGAAGTCACAACAGTGAAGAAGGAGGAAGTGATGAGTGGGGATGTGAGAGGAGCTCGGTGGATGTTTGAGACAAAGCCCCTGGATGCCATCAACGCAGAAAAGGATGTTTATGTGATCCGTGCAGTCACCCAAGAGGACGTCCTGAAGGGTGATGTCAAATCAGCCAGATGGAAGTTTGAGACACAGCCTTTGGACTCTCTCGCAGATAAGGAAGAGCTTTTAGTCAAAGCTGTAGAGGACTTTGGAAAACACAATGTTCAGCTCAACAAACAGCTCTTTGAATCTGAGCAGTCAGCTCAGAAGAAGTATGTTAGGATGGTTAGTGTCACCGATGTCCAGCAAGGTGATGTGAGAACGTCAACCTGGCTCTTTGAAAACCAGCCCATCGACAGCCTGAAGGGAGAAGCAGAGGAGCAGGGTCCAGTAAAAACAGTACACAGAGAAGACAACCAGAAAGGAGAAGTGAAACGCTGCACTTGGCTATTTGAATCACAGCCATTAGACAAGATCAAGGAGGCTGATGACACCTCAGCACATGTTGTTGAGGAGAACATACCAAAAGCAGATGTGAAGAGCACAACCTGGCTGTTTGAGACTACACCACTTGACCAGATCACAGTTGGTAGTGTGGCTGACTCTCTCTCCCGCCTTTCAAAATTGCAATTCATTAGCTCAAGTGGCATCATTATAGAGGCAAACGAGATTAAAAATGTTTACATGGCAAAATACCAGTTCATTAGCGAAGACAATGTCCAAATTCAGAAAGAGGAGAAGGTGGAAGGGAACCTCAAGAACATCATGTTACAGTTGTTATACAAACCAACCTTGAAGCCACAGATTACCCTTCTAACGGAGGTTGAACAGGATCAAGTTAACACCAAAGTGTTAGAACTTCCAGCTAATCAGCCAGCGTCAACTATCAACCTAGAACGAGATCAAAGAATAAAAAACATTGCCCAGATGATTGAAGGTATGCTAGTTCAAAGAAAGTCTCTGAAGAAAGGAATTGTGATGCAGGAGTCGGCTGGGGGCCAAGCAGAGATGACCGTGTATTCACTCGTCTGTCCCAGTGAAACCAGATCGGAGACTCAAGACATCACCAGGGGAGATGTGAGGTCCACTATTGGGAACCTTCTGGCCACTGCTAATAATCAGAGAACACCTGCTTCATGTAGGCCAGATGAAATAGAGAAAGGGAATGTTAACTTGTACAGGGATTGCATCGAGAAAGGAGATCTTCAAACCCTGAAAAGTCTCCAAATTGAGCCAGCAGAAAGTGAGGAGGTTGAACTCGCAGTAAAAGAACAGATCGAAATTGTGCAGGGGGATGTGAGGGAGGCAAAGAGAAACCTCTATCAGCAAAAGGAGCAAGTGGAGAGAACCATTTCAGATGTTTTGCCAGGAGATGTTAAGAACGCCAAAAAAATATTCACCTCGGAAGGCTCCTTTGACCTTGGTGTTGAACATTGTATTCCAAAAGAAAACATAATCCGTGGAGATATCTCATCAGCCAAGCAACAACTTGGACAAGCAGTGAAGCAGTCTATTATGGTGGAAAAGGAGGAAATTGTGGCCGGTGACATCAAAGCAACGCTGCAGTCATTAGAGCGGGCAAAGCAACAGAGCCTGCTCATGGAGCGTGAGGTCATCACGCCAGGAACCATCTATGACATGGATTTATCCACACAAGGTCCTGAAACAGAGAGCAACCCATCACAAACCTTCAAAGAGGAAATAGTATCTGGAGATGTGAAGGCGGCTAAACAGTCCCTTGAGATGGCAAAGAACCAAAGCATGCGGGTAGAACGTGAAACAATTGTTCCCGGTAAAATTTACAACGTGAATGTCTCATCACAAGAGAAAAGCTCCTCAACAGCAGAGCGGTCAACATCGTCATCCACCTCCAGATGTCAGCGGATTACCACGACTTTTCGAAAGGTCAGTGACACAGAGAGAGATCAGGGAACTCATGAGCCAAATGAGACTTGCCAAAAGGGAGAAATGCCAAGAGGTGCAGACATAGTAAATACTTGTAAGGCCACACAGCCAGCAGTCTCCGGCATACCACCCCATTCATTTGTAATATCAGAGTATGATGTTGAAAAAACTAATGAAGAGACAGAAGCAGAGTTTGTGAGAGGAGATGTGAAGGCTGCTATTAGGTCTCTACAGAATGCCGCAACAGAGCAAAGGCTCCTAGACAAAGAAGATATTGTAAGAGGTAACTTGCAGTTGGCACTGCAATCTCTTGAGAAGTCTAGTGTAAATGTGTCCAAAGGGGACTTCAAAACGGCAATGATATCCTTTAATTCAGGGAAGGCTTACTCAGGGAACAGTAAGAAAATGGATTCTGAGACTGTGCACAAACAGGGTGTTGTAGTATCTATGCCCCCATTTGACACTGAATTGTCTCCTTCGGTTTCAGTAACTTATGGAGAACGGCCTGCCATCACATCACTGAATTCAGCTCCAGTCACTCTAAGAAACATTAAGGAAAATTCAACCTCACCGGAAGACCCAAGACCACCTCCACTTCCCCCTAAAACAAGTGAAAAACCACAAAGCCAGAAGCCAGCCCTACCACCCAAACCACAGCGTTCAAAACCAACATCCACTGGTACAGCAAAGAATATCACTCCTCTTTCAAAAGCTCTATGTCCTCTCAAAGACAAACCACAAACACCTGTAATACCCCCTAAAATGGAACAAGAAAAGAAATCATCTCCTCCTCCCCTTCCACATAAACCATCGGCAGATAAGAAAGAATACACCCAGGATTTACCACACAAAGGGAATTCACAAGAAATAAGCAATCTAAAAAACACCAATAGAGCAATACAAGACTCACCTCAAATCACCAGAATCAATGACACTCAGGCTCAAGATGCAAATACACTTCAGGTAACTGACGAAAATGGACAGGGGAAAGTGTTAGAACATACAGAGGAAACACTGTTGTGCCAAGCAACAGAAATTGACAAGAGCCCAGGCAATACACATTGCAATGAGAATGTTATGGATAGAAATGTGATTAAGAAAATTAATGCAGCAGAGGAGATCAGAATGTGCATGCAGAGTTATGGAGAAGAATCTAGCAGTAAACATGAAATTAATATGGGCTTTCAGGCTGCTCTCGAAAACTTTGGTGGGAAAGAGAAGAACAATGCCTCTGTTTTGCCACAAAAAATTAATGTGGTTAAAGAAACTATCAGCCAAGAAAAACAGCTTAACAAATCAACAATTCACCAGGAGAAATCTAACTGCAGTACGCATCAGCAAAAACCTCCACTCTCCAATGTCACAGTAAAAAAAAATCCCACAATCCAAAATAGCACTGGTGGTGAGGAACATGAAAAACCTGAGGACAAAGTTGTGTTGAGAAAGAAGAAAGCAAAGAAGGAAACAGAGGATGAGCGAATGCAGAGGTTGTCTGTCCACAAAGAAGAAATCATGAGGGGAAATGTGAAGGCTGCAATGGAGATCTTTGAAAATCTTAGGAAACGCGAAGAACTCAAGACAATCCTGTTCCAGGTTCAAGAGATTGAGGGGGAGACCAGCAATGTAGACGTTAGTTCCTTGAAAACCTTATTTGAAAATGTCCCTGCTTGGTTAGTCACTCCATGTAAAAATACAAAGCAAAGTCATTCAAAAGGGGAAAAAAAGGTGGAAGAAGAGTCACTAAGTAATGAGATGGAAAATGGGTCCTCAGTCGACGCTGCATTTGGAGACCTGGAAAAGGCAAGCAAAGACATATTGAATTTGAAAGAACAAACATTGGCAAAACTTATCGATATAGAGGAGGTGATAAGGAAGGCCTTGTATTCTGTCTCCAACTTGAAATCTGAGGCTGATATTGCAGGGTTATCAGGACTTTTTGATGAATCATTGAAGACCGAGCAAAGTTGTCCCGCTATCAACAACATCAGGAAAATTAGCATTGTATCCAGCAAAGCTAAAACAGAACAAGTGAAAGAGACATCAGAGGCAAAAATTAAAACAAGTCCAGGTCCATCAAAGATATCATCCACCCCTGTTAAACAATGCATGAGCACGCCATCCTCCCCATCATTCATCTCCATTCACTCTGCTGCCAGGAAGCCTGCAGAACAGCCAACGCCACCTAAATGCTCAACATTCAAGCCAAAAACAGAGGGGTGTCCTCCAAGCAGCCATGAGGTGAATGGTGATCTGGGCCAATCCACTGGCTCTGCAGAGTCCTCCAACCACTTCTACAGTCCAGCAAGTCCAAGACGCAAGGTCAGCGTACTGGAGGTACAAACTGTCCCAGAAGCTGCCGCAGGAATAATCGGCACAAAAACTGTCAGTGAAAAGTACGAAGAGACAGATTGCTTTGGAAACACATTTGTCTCCTCCACAACTTCCACTTTCGTCACAAAGCAGTCTGAGACTAAAGCACCCTCATTGTTTGAAGTCGCTAGTCCACCTCGATATGAAGTAATGACATCCCCTTTAATGCGAAGGTCTGGACACCCCTTTTCAGAAAGTGCTCAGTCCAACGCTAAAGAGAGAGGAACCGTTTTTGTAACATTTGGTCAACAAAAGGCTGGAAAACGTTAAAATGTTACATTTTGTGTTGTATAAGATGACAATTATTTGCTTTTTGTTTTGATGTAACACCAATTAGTGTTTGCCAAAATTACTATTTTGTGAATTATGTCATATGAATATATCATTCTCGAACAATCAGTTCTATATAATGATACAAAGACATTTAATGGCATACATTTTAAAGATGTTTATGATGTTTCTTATGACCATTTTTTACTGTAACCACCACCAAAATGCATTTACAAAGATTTTGGAATATGTTTGCTATATATTTTCTGTTGTGTAAATTATCAAATAAATGTCCTACTGTTTGTGATTGACATTTTATTTCTCTTATTTTCATTGATAGTACTTATATAGAACAAACTAAAATGTTTTATTAAAGATCAGTGAACACATTTCTTGATACATCATCATTGTAAAGTTATAAGTTAATTTTATCTGAGAAATGTAACATTACAAGATGTTGACACAAATCACTGAGCGCATACAGTACTTCATGTACAGTGCCATCTCTAATCTAGACACTCAATCTCAATTTCAGAGTAGTATACTATCACGATAGAAATATCATTAAGCTTTTTCACATCACAGTTTCAGTCACCTGCAAAAGAGATGTGTTCTGCCTGCTTGACACCTGTCTACCCGATGGAGAAAATGGTGGCCAATAAACTTATCCTGCACTACAACTGTTTCTGCTGTAAGCATTGTAAAAAGAAGCTCAGGTGAGTGTTTTGGTCATACAGTGCATTAGCAATCTACCAATCATTTAAATATGTTGTGCCATTAATTTTACCATAGCAGGAGACCTGCAACCACTATTGGCAGTGACACAGATTAATCCAATGTATTCACATTTCAATCTATTCACATCTGATGACGAATAATGGTAAAAGAATAATAATTGATTTACTAATGAAATCAAATATTACCCTTGGATTGTGCAAAGAACTTAACAAATGTATGTTTTGATCTACTTTATTGCAGCCTCCAGAACTGCTCTGCTCTTTATGGAGAGTTCTATTGTGTCTTTCACTACCAACAGCTGTTTAAAAGGAAGGGAAATTATGATGAGGGATTTGGCCACACACAACACAAAGACCGCTGGCTCCGAAAGACCAAGGAAACTGAGACAGATGCCAAGATGACCCAGAAACCCTCGAAAGCCAATTTGATGGTGGTGGATGGCTCAGTAGAGACATCTGCAGCAGGCATTTTCACTCCAATGTCACAAAAAGAATCTGTGAGTAGCGGTAGTCCTGATAACAGGAACAAGCTAAAAGTGAGTTGGCCTCCAGAGAAAAAGGGACCAGGAGGTAGCCCAGCACTGCAGGTTAATGCTCTGACATGGAGCCAAAATGTGTCCATCACTGACCAAAAAGCCAAAGAAAAGTCATGGAGGAGTCCAATTTCAGAAAACCACATAAACATATCAAAGAGAAAACAGGCTGAAATCATAGAGAAAAGGGAGAAAATATCCTCCACTCCCTCAGGTTATACAATGCAGGAGCAATCAAACACAGCTTTGTTAGACTCACCGAAGACATTTCTTTCAGAGAAATCCAGACCATGGAGCGTTTCATCCAAAAGAGCACTTTTCCAAGACACATCAGAAACTGTGGTTGATTCCTCATCATCTCGTAAAATAGCTGGAAAGTCATTTGCCACCACTAAACAGAAAACTGATAACATTTGCCTGATGCCACTTTCAACAAAGAAAACCAACTCTCCAAGTAAAGCTAAAAAGTCGGTCCGGTTTGCAGAAAATATTGATGCTGAAGATCGATCACCCTCCCAATTGAGTGTAGGTGCAGAAAATGGAAATCAAACTGAAGAGCAGCAAACAGGTGATGCTTCCCTTGTGGGGATAGACGACAGTAAAACAATTAACAAGGATACTTTCTCTTTTAAAGAAGGGGCAAATGAGGTTCAAAGTGAGGTGACCCTAAATCCATATGAATATGATTGTCATGAGAGAACAGATGGTCTGGGTACAGAACAGCGTGATGTACCAAAAGCATTTACTACAGGTATGGGTGTCAATCAAGTGAAACCACAGCCAGATATTCCAGCAGAGGTCAGCGCAGACAATGAGAGTCTGAATAGACACATAAGTAGGCCAGCTGAATCCCAAGTTGTCCAAGAAATTGATCATGTAAGTTATGGGGAGAAGACAGTGAGTCAGTCAGAGCCACCTGAGAAACTAGGATATATTGGAGCAGGAAATTCAGACTCAGTAGATCTAACAATAGGGGGAGGTCAGACAGAACCTGAACGTAAAGGGGAGAAAACTCTTTCAAGTAATGGAAATGAAAATAATGATCCTGTAAAAAGGAGAGAGAGCCCTGATGGTCAGCGGAAGAGTGTAGAGAGATCCAACTCTCTGAAAGGCAAACCGAATGAGAAGACCCCAGTAAAAAGGGGATCCTGGTCAAAGGGGAAGAGCCCGTTATCCAAACTTTTTACATCTGGTGGAAATGAAAAAAACAACACAGTGGAACCTACAGACAAGAAGAAACCAGACCCCAAACCCAGGGGCATCTTGGGAAAACTGTTCCAGTCATCAGAAGAGAAAGACTCAAAGAAGGCCCAGACAAAGTCAAATGTGCAAGATGAAATACAACGGACAGAAAGAAAAGAGAAAGCTGTTGAAGGGGTAAATAGTGAAGGAATTAAGAAAGAAAAAGGTGATGACACATCTGAACACCTACCTCTGGAACAGACAAAGGATGTTGGCAAGGTCATTGAAAACCCATTTGCTGCCCACCCCAATCCATCCACAGTCCCCTCAACACTTGAATCTTCAGTTGATTTTACTGACCTCACAGATGACATTTTAACCCTTAAAGATTCTAATGTGTCAGCCTATGGGACAATTGTTACCATTAGGCCGACTGGTGATCCATTTGCAAATCCTGAACCATCTTTTCAGAGTAGTGAAGTTGAAAGCCTTTCTATTATAGATTCAGGCATGTTGGTCTCTAATAGCACCCTTTCTAGTCCTAAGGTTGTCACTGAACCAAAGGTCACAGATTCTGACAAGGTACCTGAGGATTTAACAGTTTTTGTAACAGCAAGCGGGGGTGATGCCATTTTGGGAACCAGTCCTAATGAGACTGCAGGTGAAATATTCAGAGATGATTTCAATTTTAGACCTGCTGAGCCATTGTCTGCACAGGCGGATACAGATAACCCCTTAGATCAGTCAAATGAAATGTTTGGTTCACCAGAGCAAGGAGAAAAAAACATTGGGAATGCAGAAATGCTTTTTAATCTGGGTGAGGACATTCTGCAGTATCCCGTTAATCTGGTTAACCTACCACAACCCCAGGATGAGATGACAGTGAATGTCTTTGGTGACACAACAGCAATGCTTTCTCAATGTCTTGACTTTCTCTCTGCCGATGCCCCTGCTGTTTCCCTTGGCATGCACAACGCTCAAACTGAATCAACAGAGGCTCACGATGAACTTGGAATCAATGTCTCCGATCAAGCTGCCACAAGGCAGGATGAGATAGAACATGGAAGGAATTTCAATATGGACTTTGATATATTCAGCTCAGAGGCCAATATACCTTCTCAGCAACCTGCCGCCACTGATTGTGGCCATGATGGTCCAAATGCCTTTTCTGACCCTAAAGTCTCTATGTTCCCTGATGACATCTTTGGGATGAGTGATAACTTGACCAGTGGAGATGCTTCCACAGAACAGCCCAGTCAAGCCACCTCCAACACCTTTGAAGACTTTCTGGGTTTGGGCAGTACACCAATGATGCCCCATGCAGTTCAGAGTGGCCTTTTCCCTGATGATATACTCCATGATAAAGAATCCATAACAATGTCACCCATACCTCCAAGTGATCCAAGTCCATTCTTGGAGGACTTTTTGGAACCTAGCTTCAGTAGTGCTACAGCAGCAACAGCAAATGTGAACAATGACAATAGCTGGATGGATGACTTGCTAGGGTAATTATGTCAGTGATTATCTTCTTCCAGTGTTCTGACCGATTTAGAACTTTTCCAAATCATAATGTGTTTTTCATCTATTTGCCTCAAGACCTTATGTTTTCCTCCACACAAGGGATTTGAACATATACAATTGCTGATCCCCACTTTCATTTAATTTTGAGTGGTTTAGTCAACTTTGTCACACCTGTGGTGTTCTTGGTGTACTATGACATAAGAAATGAATGTGTTGTGTTAAGTTGCTTATTAGGGTTTGCAGCCATATTTGGCCAGTCTGTTTTAACTGCTCTTATATTAACACAAAACCCATAAATCAGCACCAAATTTTGTTAAACATTTTTCATGCCCCTAGAGACATGAAAAAAATATTGGTGATTATTTATGGTTTTCTGTTATTATAAGAGCAGTTAAAACAGACCAGACACATTTGGCCCCAGACACTATAATAAGGGAGTATAGCAACAAACAGAAGAATGTGACTATTTAAGTAATGTAGAGGAACAGGTTTTAATTTGTATTTTGATACCAAATACGTTGTTTCAATATAATCAGAATGTACCATGTGAATTTCCAAACACATTTTCATCAGTCAAATATCTTTTTTCAATGTACCCTAACATTTTAAATGTTTAACTGTAGCACATATTGTATAAAATCATCTTTTGATTCAGCCCATAGTTGATCAGGTTGTATTAAAAAATGCTAAATAGAAATGTACAAACAGCACGAGAAAAAAAACTATATTCTAATTAATAGTGCATGATTCCTCATGACTTGCAAGTTGACATCACAAGTACTCTACACTTCACAAGTATTCTACAGCACTTCGCAAGTATTCTAGCACTTTTCAATCAATCATTTCTGTTACCTGAGAGAGAAATATCAATTAATTTGGGTTTAGGAGCACTAATCATTACACTACACCTCTGAAATTGTCTTTATCAACAAACAGTTAATTAATGTATTCAAAGTTGGTGAAATTGGAGTACTCTGAATATTCTCCTGTGAAATAATATTATATGTCATTATATATTATCTCCTAAACTATAATTTCAAGATTTTCCTAAAGAGGAGATAAACAGTATATTCAAACAATGCACAAAATGGTGCAAAACAGATATTTCACAACTTTTTTTGTTCTTTCCCCTCTATTCCAGGTGATTTTTTGCTTATTGTCTTGCATTGTATAGGGCCCTGTACTGTATATCTAAAGTGAGTTTCAGCCAATTGCATTTACAATAGTCAGTTTACAATCAGAAATATGTCTGTATTAAAGTATTTGAAGAAAAATTGTAACAGTTGTAAAATGTATTGCACTATTGTACATTTCTCTGCTCCTGAAAATCTCTTGTGCGAGCCATCGGCGTGAGCTGTGAGTTTGAGACTTTGTTCTAAATTTCTGTATTTCAGGGCAGCATTTCTGGGCAGCACGAGTTACTTGACTAGTTGAACACAGTAATTCCTCACAAAATCATCCTATCTGTAATTGATTTGGGTTTAGGAACAGCCAGCCCCAAGACATACACTACCCCTCTCAATCTGTCTTTAACATACTTTACAGTACTGTCCAAAAGTTCAAAATTCTTCACTAAAACCATCAGTTGGATTGCCTATATTGAAGTTTTGTTTCAGACAATATTAGTAATGGTATGTCAGACAATTTATACAAAAATATATGGATTACACATCTGGACATTTCTGAATGTATAATTGTTTAGAATTGCTGAAATGCTTGCGATGAAAAATTGACTACTTGATTGTGAATTTGTATGGTGCAGGAAGTAATCCCCAAAATACTTTTTACTTCAGAGAATGAAAGTACACACAAGCATTGCAAACAAATTGAAACATAAGAAACCTTCGACATAGTAGTTTACAGTTTGGTTGACCTTTCCCATGCACGAGTATCCACTTTGTGGTCACTTGTCACATTTCTGTAAGAAAATATGAAAGATCAGTATTACATGGAGGTACTGTACAGAACACAGGTATTACATGGAGATACCAGAATGCAGGTTGGTTAAGAGAAGGACTTATCCACTTATGCCTTTCATTAACAGATGTTACATGTTAATTTACATCTCATTTGCATTTTAGTCAAGATGCTTTTATCCAAAGCGACTTGCAATTTTGCGCCAGTGTTGGAGTTAAGTTCCTTGCTCAACGGTAGGCAATGATTGATGGAAAATGGGCCTGTCTCGAACCAGCAACCTTTCGTTTACCGGTCAGGTGCTCTAACCACTGGGTTACCTACCGCCCACACCACCCTCCATCTTGTCACAGATTCTGGCCTGCTCACCTCTGGCCTTCAGCCTCAGCAGTCGAGTCCGGCAGCTCTGTCCTCCTGGTCTCAGGAAGCAGGAAGATCAGAGCTCCCCCAGCCATTGAGAGGCTACTGTACACGATAGTGGGTATAGTCCAGTGGACTGCAACCAACAAATTGAGTAATGGGGACAGCATCCCAGCAAATCGGGTTGCTATGGAGCCCAAGCCTGTGGTGGTTTGTCTGAATTAAGAAAAGGCACATAAGAACCTGATAGGTAGCCTACTGTCCAATATCATTCAACATAGCATGTGTTTTACATTATATACATTGGCTGGTAGTCAAACTTGACAGACTTACCTGACAGATGTAGGAAACAGCTCCTGGATATAGATGTTGCATATTGATCCCGCCCAGTTCATGAAAAACCTCCCAGTAGTAGCAAGGCCAGTGATAGCGATGACATTGTCTGGAAATTTGTAAAATAACAGAGGGTGACTACCGTGTATGGGGGGAAGATCTATCTCAGACTTGTATCTATGCCAAGGTGCATTGAAGCTGTTTTGGCGCCTTTTGCTGCCATAGGACCTTACTAAAACACTAGATGGGGGGTTTTCCTTGAATTTGTCCCCCATCTGTATGTCTCAGAACCAGACAGTACCTTGTGGAACGGCAAGGGTAAGGATGCAAAGGAATGCACCAATCAGAAGAGTGGACATTAAAGATATCCTTCTCCCCAAGACTTCTAAGAGCCAGATGCAGAGTAAGTGAGCTGGTATCTCTGTCAGACCAAACATGAGCTGAGTCATGAAGATGTCTAAGCCAAAGTTCCCAACATTGAAGGAGAGGCAGTAGTAGGCAAGGTTTACTGAAAACCTGTATTCAATGAAAAAGACAAAAATAAAAATTAATGTAACTGATAAGTCTAACTTACACAGCATGTATTTTTCATAGAAGAAATGTCTTAGTCAGGCACATGTAAATGTAAGGAATCTTTCAGAATGATCTAGGGGTAACATTGAGTTGTCCTTATACCACATTCTCTTCACCATAGAGAGCCCCCTCTCCCCTGCACCATGTTCCATTGTGTAATAACCTACTGTATGCCACTTAACCATAAAACCATGCAATTACTATGTTGTTACTACAGGTATTACTATACAGTATAGTCATACAGTATTTAATGTTAAGGGTTACCTGTTATAGTATACTGTACTATACTTACCATGCGAAAGTAATTGTCAGGAAATACTTTCTGAGTACAGGGGATTGGATGAGGACGTGAATGCCTCCCTTCTGAACCATCTTTTTCTCAGTAATCTGTGAAGGAGATCACTCTGTTAGTCATTGTACTATTAGGTATCAGTGGGTTGAGAATCTTGGGACCATGGGATCTAAATGATCCACCCGTTCTCAAACTGCCAAATAGTGGCATACTGTACCTTACCTTCTCTAATAAACTTTTAGGAACGTTGCGTTTATTCATTGCTGCAACCCTGAGAATCAAATGTTTTGCCTCCTCTATTCTCCCCCTGTCCAATAACCATCTAGCCGACTCAGGAATAAACCTGTTTAAACAGTATAAACATAGTTATTAGTTACTGTATATTGCTGAACAATATTTTACTTCTTAAAGACAAAGCTGTAAAATGGCAATAATCATAATAATAATAATAATAATGTAAAAAAGGAATTTTGGGGTCATATGTGTGTTGTGACAATCAGTCCAGAGGGATACACACCATATATAAATGACGACCAGTGCCATTGGTGCAGCCATGACTAACTGTGCCAGTCTCCAGTCACGGATAGAGTAGATCATCCCAGCAAGGATACACTGTCCAAATGCAGCAAATATCTGGCCCACACAGGAGGCATAGGAACGCCTTGTGATCCCAACCCATTCTGTAGCTGCAAAAATAAATCATCTTAACAAAACACTTCTTCGCTCAAACTTCTTCATGTTTTAAGTGGTCCATATAATTTCATGATGTAATAGAATAATTCTACATACAGTAATTTCAGCCAGCTGACTGAACATTTGTAATTGACTGATATATTGTGCAAAATATAGATGTTCACAGTATAGAGTACCTAGAACAATACAGTTGACTCGAAATCCTCCATACCCAACCCCAACTATAAACTGGGATGCTAGATACAGATAGAAATTTGGACACAGCCCTGTTGTCACAGTGAAAATCAACATGAGCACTATGGGTATCTGAGTTGCTCGTTTACGACCAAATCTGGAAAAAAAGAAGAAAAAAAATAATATTAGTCTACTTAATAATATTAAATTTTAGAAATATAGCTGCAAGCGGCGATACAGTGGCTAAGACTTGGTGACAGGAGTCATGCGACTATCCCCGATAAGTGTACCAAATTTGGTTTTGATACATCTACTGTAAATGTTGCTGAGAATCTGAGATATGACCTCACTTCCTATTTGGTGGTTTCGCCGCAGATTTCGATTGCCTGTGACAGGCAAATATTTTCAAAAATCAAAAATCCATTTACAACTTTTCTGAGGCTTGGTCTGAAGATCATGTTTGCCAATTTTGGTGAAGATTGGAGAAGAATCCTAGGAGGAGTAGAGATTTAAATGTTTATCATATAATCCAATATGGCGGACAATCCAGTATGCCTATATATTTTAAATCCTCGAGAGAATAGTAGGGGGGGAAGAACACAGCCCTGTGGGGAGCCGGTGCTGGTGGACTTGGGGTCGGAAATGTTCTTCCTCAGCTTCACGCGCTGTGTCCTCTTGGACAGGTAGCAGGCCCGTGCTCCAGTGTGGCTGGAAGGATGGTGTTGAAGGCCGAGCTGAAGTCCACAAACAGAATCCTGACATAAGTCCCTGCAGTGTCCAGGTGCTGTAGGACGTAGTGAAGAGCCATGTTCACTGCGTTGTCCACGGACCTGTTGGCTCTGTAAGCAAACTGCAGAGGGTCCAGGACTGGGTCTGTGATGGACTTGAGCCAGGACGAGGTGCTCAAAGACCTTCATGACTACAGAGGTCAGGGCAACGGGTCTGTAGTCGTTTACATTTGTTTACATCATCAGATTACATCTGATGTTGGAGTTTCTCAGAGAAGCGTTGTTTGGCTTCCTGGACCGCCTTGCTGAATCTGTACTTGGCCTCTTTAAACTGGTCCTTGTCCCCACTCTTCTGTACTTCCTCTGAGCCTTAGTTTCCTGAGTTTGGATGTGAACCAGGGCTTGTTGTTGTTGTAGCTTATCCTGGAGCGGGCTGGAACGCACTGGCCCTCGCAGTAGCTGACGAATGACGTCACAGTGTCCGTGTGCATCTAGACTGTTTCCAGCCTCTGCGCCCGCCCAGTCAACGTAGCCCTCATCACAGCCTGCAATTACAGCCACGCGCTGGTCTTCCCCTTTGCCTCGCTGGTCCATGTCTTGAATGTCCTGACAACAGGTTTGTAGAGTTTCAGTTTCTGCCTGTAAGTAGATCAAGTGGACAATGTTGTGGTCCGAATGACCCAGCGAGAGACAGCGTGATACGTGTTGTTGATTGTCGTGTAGTAGGGATGCACGATATATCGGCAGTCATATCGCTATCGGCCGATGTTAGTCATTTTTTAATATATTGGTATCGGTCCGATGTGCAAAACAGGGCCGATGTGTACAACCGATAATTATTTCTGTCTAGCTGCTGTTGTGTGTTGTTGTTTTTGAGAGGAAACAATGCAGTAAATCTATGATTTATCAGCTTTCCAAATGTTTTGGAAATGGAGACAGTGTTTCCATGTGTTATTCAGTATGTATAACATTTGATCATAGAAACTTGTTTTTATACAGATCATATCGACATCGGTAAATCAATTATTTTGCTAATTGGCTTTCAATTGAGAGAAGTGCAAGGCTGCTCAGTCTATCCTGGACACTGATCTCAGGTAGTTCTTCACCAGTTTCAACTTGCTGAAAGCCCGTTCACCCCCAGACACATGCAGTGTGCAGAAAACTCTCAATCCAACACAGATTTCTCCCAAAATGCTCTGCTGCATCTTATCTCGAAGTTATAGTCTATTCCTGTGACCATCTGACTACCTTCAATCTAATTAGTTAATCTAGAATCTATCTAAATTGGCTAATCTAATTCTGATAGCTATCTTAAACCATTCTTTGAACTATGTTAGCTGTAGCTACAAGTGTTCATGTTGCTCACCTTTTCTCTGAAAGAAAGTTGTAAGCAGCTGTCTTCCCTCAATTTTCCTCCTTTCTCTTTCCTTATTTCTTTCTTTTTTTGCGACCATGATTTTGGTTTTTTGAAAGGCATGGTAACTGCTGCTGCAATAACACTCTGCACTTAGCTGCACGCAACGCGCGATCCTAGTGCATGTGTGAACCAGCGTCACTGAAGCAATAACTCATGAGGGTGTGGTATATGGCCAATCATATGCGGTCATAGCAATACATCCATGGGTCATAGGCGGTCATCAGAGGCACGAGGGCCGTCGACCAGCACAACCCGTGGTGTATTGGCCATATACCACAACCCTCGAGTAAGTAATTACTTTTATACAACGGTTACATCATCTGGAAAAATGTAGGCCTATTTTACTGAACTTAGCCAAGAAAGGTAGTTCATAAAACTATCACTTTGCTATGGAGTTTCAAAGCGACGAACAACGAGCCCTATAAGCACATAGGGCATTCAGGTAGGAAATGTCTATCAGAATGCCCTACTACCCATTATTTTGTGCTTAAACCATGGGTAGCACATCTTGCCGGAGAAGAATTGTCTATCAGAATGCCCTATGACCCATTATTGTGCATAAGTCATGGGTTGCGCATGTGGGGAAGAAATGTCGAAATGTCGTAACATTTCGTACCTGACAGGATAAAATGGGTCGTAGGACATTCTGATAGACATTACCTACCTGACAGGATGCACTACCCATGAATTAAACATAATATAATGGGTGGGAGGTCATCCTGAGAAGGTAGGCCAACTTTTCAGCACACCGGCTAGAGCATATAATAATATAGGTACAAGTACTAAAGATATAGACTACTTTAATTTTCCCAGTTAGGAAACTATTAATTGCAAACACCTAAACTTAAATGTCATGAATGTTGCGAATGCAATGTTTAAAAGTCACATGTCATGAATGTAATGTAAGGTCACAGATTTATAGAGAATGAGAAACAGAGGATGGAACCACTCGCTGAGCATCTAAACTATACTTACGATTCAGCCACGGGCCCAAACAAGAGTGACCCCAGTAGAATACCAGCCATGAACACTGTTTGCGCCAATCCCACGACATTAGCTTGGCCGCAGACAAGGTCAAACTGCAGGGGAAAAAATATATCATTTGAACATGAGCATGAAATGTCTATTGCAGTTTTAGATAATTATTTTTTAAATAACGTGTGTACACTCACATCAGTGACAATAGTGGCCTCATACAGAGTCCTGTCGTACACCCATCCACTCTGGCACTCTGTGGTATCATTCAGCCCATATTCCCTGATGGTGTGGATGTCCCAGTCCACCGGGGAAAACATCAGACACCTGCTGAAGCTTCCATCCTGCTCCCGGGGAACAGTCAGGTTAAGCTGCTCTTCTCTGGTCAGATTAGGACCAGCTCTGAGGATCCAGTCTGTGTTACAGTAACGGCTTGGGTCTGACTCTGTGAAAAGAAGGCTGGCAAGTTGGAAAGGTGTGATAAGATTGGGAAAGCACAGACCAAATAGAAAAAGCTTCTGGAACAATCCAAAGTCTCCAATGGTTCTCAGGATCTCTCCAAAATCAACCATGTTGATGCTGTCCTGGTGTTTCTTTGAAAGAGAATGAGCTGAGTCACAAAAGAACCTCAATGTTCTCAAGTTAATGTTTAACCACAAAACACCATAACATTTTAGTGAGGATGATTCTGATGACTGGATAGCATCTTGGTGCTGAACAATACTACAACAGGGTGCCCACGGGTGCTGGAAATCCTTGAAAATGCTTGAATTTCAATGTGGCGTTTCAAGGTTTGAAAAGTACTTGAAAGTACTGGAAACTCTTTGAAACTGTAGACCCTTGCCTTATAGTTCAGATCCTATCCCAACCCCAATCCTTATTCTAACCCCAACCCATACTAGGGACTGGAAGAAGGACACCAAAAATCAATCTGCTGATCTCCACTGCACAAGTAGAGTAGTGGTCAGAGCATTGGACTCCCAGTCGACTTGTAGATGTGTCTACAAGTGCCAAAATCAAGAAAGACACCAAAATCAACCCGCCTATCTCCCCTGCACAAGTAGAGTAGTGGTTAGTGAATTGGACTTGGACTCCCACCCGGGAGACTGGGGTTCAAGACCCAGTGGGGATGACTTTATGGGACTATACACCAAACCAAAACACCAAACATCCTTTCACTCCAACCTTTACCCCTTGACTTATAGGTCAGATCATGTCCCAACCCCAAGCCTTATTCTAACTCCAACCCACACTAGGGACTGGAAGAAGGACACCAAAACCAACCTGCTGATCTCCACTGCACAAGTAGAGTAGTGATGAGAGCATTGGACTCCCACCCGGTGACTGGGGCTCAAGACCCGGTGGGGATGACTTTATGTTATTATCAGTGTAACTGCTTTAGCCACTGACCGCTACCATTAATGTTATGGAAGCTGCTGCTAGTTGTTGTGAGCTCATGAGCGAACTGGCTATCCCGCTCTTATTGTGCTGGATTAGCATTGGAAGCATTGGAACTTATATGTCCAGGCGACAAGACCTATCTTAATTTATCAGACATTATTTCATGTCATTTCAATTCACAGCTATTTCAGTGGCATGACTAGCTTCCGTCCTACCAGTCCTGAACAGAAACCATGCACATAAGCCAGGCTGGGCCGTTAGGTGCTGGACAAACTTGAAACTGCACCTGGAAAATGCTTGAAAAGTCTTTCAATTTCACTTAGGAAAAGGTGTAAGAACCCTGATACAATAATTGTGAGAAAACCCTGTCGGATAGTGATGGATTACACAGAACACGTCACCAAAACCCCTTTGTAATGTTAACAAAGCTCCAAGCCAATCCTGTTCAAATTCATGCTTAGATGAACTAAATTATGTTCAAAGTCTAGGTATTGTTACCTACTGTACCTGTACTGTTCCAATGCAATATATTTAGCAGACTGTCTGGTGGCTCCTTATTGGTATCATAAAGCTTATCTCTTCCAGAATGACCATTATATAATGTTGCACATTAGTCTTTTTTTATAGGTTTCCTGAACCACAGTAATACTTTGTAATGGTTCCTCGCTAGAGCTTCAGATGTATAGAGACATAAACATGAAACATTTACATTTGATTCTCTTATTCTATCTCGTTATTTTGGATTATATCCTATCTCACCCGGAGATTGTGCACATTTCACAGCAAATATTATTATATGACACATCTCTTTAGGAAAAAAAATCTTTATTGACGTTCATGAACTCTTGTGAGGATGGTCTAACATTGGAACAACAATTCAAAAATGCTTTCCCGTGTATAATATAGAAGTTAACTTAATACAATGTCATAACCAAATGAACCTACTGACGCATGGTTTACAGTTTTGTTGATCTCTCACAGTGATAATGATGCACCACATGATCTTTTGCTGTCTTTTTGATCTTGGTTGTATTTCTGTTAGGGGAAAAAAACAAGTAAACGTTCTATCAATGCGAGGACTGATTATAAAATCAACAAACTCTTTGAACAGACAGTACTGTAACAATGGGGTTCACATTAATATTACATATTGTATTAAATCATTTATGAGGATAAAAGGGCCCTAACATCCCTACTATCATTATGCTCACCTCTGGCCTTCAGCTTCGTCAGTAGAGTCCGGCAGTTCTGTTCTCCTGGTCTCAGGAAGCAGGAAGACAAGAGCTCCAGAACCCAGTGAGAGGCTGCTGAAGACAATAGTGGGTATCGTCCAATGGTACATGACCAATAAGTTGAGCAGTGGAGACAACATCCCAGCAATTCTGATGACTATGCTCCCCAACCCAGTGGCTGTTTGCCTGAATGAAAGAAGACACTTGTTTCAATAAAGCAGGATTATTTAACAATGATCAATTAATAAAGCAGGAGTATTTAACAATGATCAATTAATAAAGCAGGGTTATTTGTCACCATCTTATCATCGTACACTCAGACTGCATACAAGACCCAGAGTACCTGACTGATGTCGGAAACAGCTCCTGGATGTAAACATTACACACTGAACCTGCCCAGGTCATAAAAAACCTTCCAGTAGTAGCTAGGGCAGTGATAGCTATGGCATTGTCTGGAAATCAAAAATGGAATAAAGTTAGACAATAGACTACAGTAAGTATGATCTGTGACAGGATCTAGTGCAGTGTCATCTGTGTATTGAAATGTCTGGTAAGTGCATGCAAAGGAATTGATTTCATTGGGTGTCAGAAACTTGTCTCCATTAACACATTATTACCCTGTGGTACAGCGAGGGTGAGGATGCAAACAAATCCACCAATCAGAAGAGTGGACATTAAAGATATTTTTCTCCCCAAGACTTCTAAGAGCCAGATGCAGAGTATGTGACCTGGTATCTCTGTCAGACCAAACATGAGCTGAGTCACGAAGATGTCTAAGCCAAAGTTCCCAACATTGAAGGAAAGGCTGAAGTAGGCAAGGTTTAACGAAAACCTGGATTCAATGAAAAAGACAAAGAAAAATATTTAATCTAATTTATCTGTCATGTAACTTCCACAGCATGTTTTTAATTAAATCATATCTATACATTGTCAAGACATGACTTTAAGACAAGAGAAAGTAAACATACCACGCAAACGACAAAAGTAGGAAGTTCCGTCTCAGAACAGGTGAACTAATCAAAGCTCTGATGCCTCCTTTCTGTGTAGTGTTCTTCTCAACAATCTGAAATAGAGAAATACTGTTGTTTTTTTTATGATACAGCAATCCTCAAGAATGCAAAACACAACACATACAGTGACTGGGGCGGCTGTAGCTCAGTTGGTAGAGCGGGTCGTTCAGTGATCGAAGGGTCAGTGGTTCGAATCCCAGCTCCAACTGTCCACATGTCGAAGTGTCCTTGAACAAGACACCTAACCCCAAATTGCTCCCAATGAGCATGTTAGCACCTTGCATGGCAGCTACCGCCATTGGTGTGTGAATGTGTGTGTGAATGGGTGATGAGAGGCCATTGTAAAGCGCTTTGAGTGCCTCTAAGGTGGAAAAGCGCTATATAAGTGCAGTCCATTTACCATTTGCCATTTACCACATAGTCCATTAGACATCCGCAGTATTGTGTGTTAATTAGTTAGCCAGGCCAGGTCCTGCGTGGCTGGCTTGTTTCTGTTCAGGACTGGTAGGACGGAAGCTAGTCATGCCACTGAAATAACTGAATTGAAATTACATGAAATTATGTCTGATAAAGTAAGTAAGGTCTTGTCGCCTGGACACATCAGTTCCAATGCTAATCCTGCACAATAAGAGCGAGATAGCCAGTTAGCTCATGAGCTCACAAGAACTAGCAGCCGCTTTCATAACATTAATGGTAGCGGTCAGTGGCTAAAGCAGTTACACTGATGATTACTGTAAAGTTAGCTATTTTGCTGCAATTGGTTCAACTTCTGGACCAAGTAATGGATAAACCCAGCTAACACAAGGCTAGCGGACCTACAGCGGGTCCCCAATGGATGCTCCACCACCATTCCACCGGTAGTTAATTGTCTATATCCTAGGCCCATTGGCTGTGGGTTCCGTGGCGTGGTGGCGAGAGTCCGCCCCCTCGCATCAGAGCGGTTCGGGTGTAGTGCAGTTACTTCCGGGCAATCTCCATACACCCACTGGTGAAAACCCTGTGTCTCTAGCCCGCTCAGGGGCTGAGTTGTGGAGTTCATGGCATGGATAGTGGCATAGGCGATTTTACCCTCTGAGAGAAGGGGGGGCAACATTTTGACGTGAAAAAAAAAAAAAAACCTGTTCTGCCGTCCCGTCTCTAGTTTAAGTAATAAATACACTTTTAAAATTAATGATGATCTAACACAAACTGGTACAAACCACAATTATGTATTTAATAATTGTGTTAATTAGTAAAAAAAAGAAAAGAAAAAAAAGGTTGTTTTTTTGTTGTTGTTGTTTTTTTAAGAATCTGAGCAGAGTTGGGCTGTCCAATCAGGGGGGGCACTTGCCCCCCCTGCCCCCCCTATAAAATCGCCAATGGATAGTGGCGTGGTGGCGAGACTCCGCCTGCTTGGGTCAGAGCTGATTGAGCGCAGTACAGTGACCTCTGGGCAATCTCCTTGCACCCATTGGTGAAGACCGTGGGTCTCTAGCCCACTCAGGGGCTGAGTTGTGGGATCCTTGGCGTGGATAGTGGTGTGATGGCGAGACTCTGCCCCCTCGGGTCAGAGCTGGTCGGGGACAGTGTACCTCTCTCTGGGCCACCCACCTGCCCCGACCAGTGAAGACCCTGTGTCTCTAGCCCACTCGAGGGCTGAGTTGTGGGGTCTGTGGCGTGGATAGTGGTGTGGTGGCAAGACTCCGCCCCCTCGTGTCATATTGGGTTGGGGGCAGTGGAGCGCTCTCCGGGCTACCCACCTGCCCCCACCAGTGAAGACCGTGTTTCTTTAGCCCTTTCAGGGGCTGATTTGTGGGGTCCGTGGCGTGGACAGTGGTGTGATGGCGAGACTCCGCCCCCTCGGGTCAGAGCTGGTCGTGGACAGTGTACCTCTCTCTGGGCCACCTACCTGCCTTCACCGGTGAAGACTGTGTGTCTCTAGCCCTTTCAGGGGCTGATTTGTGGGGTCCGTGGCGTGGACAGTGGTGTGGTGGCAAGACTCCACCCCCTCGCGTCATATTGGGTCAGGGGCTGTGGACCCCTCTATAAACCCTTTATACACATTATTTGACCTTTCAATTCTCTTCACTTACATAAACAGACAGTGAGTGTGTGGTCTCTGAAATAATAAAGAAATATAATGTATAACTAACAGAAATGCTAACTCAAATACTCATTGAATTGCTGAAACTGAACAAGGAACAGTCTATCTAAGCCTGTTACTGCCCACTGAACAAGGAACATCGTCTATCTAAGCCTGATGCTGCCCTCCTGTGGCCAAAAACGGTACATGCTCTTGTGGTAGCAACATAGAACTGCAGGTTCTGGGACCACTGCCTCTTGTGGTAGCAACATAGGACTGCAGGTCAACAACGGCACAAAGGCACTGACGACTACTGGGCATTTGCTATTCTAGCTGCGCGGCTGGCCAGCCACGCACAAAAATAAAAACATTTATGTTTCTTTACCTTTTCAAGTAAAGTGTCTGGAACTTTGCGTTTATTGATGGCTGCTGCTGTGAGTATCAACTGTTTGGCTTCTTCTGTCCTCCCCCTGTCCAGTAGCCACCTGGCTGACTCAGGGATCAACCTGATGATAGATGACAAGAAGACACAACCGTTGGGCATATTTGGATTAACTGACAATTCATCAACAATGTTATTATAATTGAGATATCTGGTGAAGCACGATTAGAAAAGCACATACCATATATAAAGAAGGACCAGGGCCACTGGTGCAGCCATGACAAACTGTGCCAGTCTCCAGTCACGGATGGAATAGATCATACCAGCAAGGATACACTGTCCAAATGCACTGAATAGCTGAGCCAAGCATGATGCATATGATCGCCTTGTCATTCCAACCCATTCAGTTGCTTCAAAAACAAACATGTGTAGTTAGAGGCAAAGAACAAAGGGATAAAGGGTAGAAGAGAGAGAGATAGAGAGAGAGAGAATCACAGGACAGTGAAAGCCCCAAAGCGTTTTGTACTGTTGCAGTGTTTGTTTTTGTCTTGACTTTTTTTTTTGCTACTCTTTCTACTCTAAGGCCCAAATCCACAAAGAATGGATTGCTCCGGCTAATAGCTCGATATTTTGCACAGAAATTGCAACAGAAATCTGCTCCAGTTTAGCACGATATCCACAAAAGATGTTGCTCTAATGATATGCCCGGGCAAACACACCTACAAATTTGTCAACTGTGTGCAATTTGCGCCCATGATTGCAATTAGCCATGTACACTGTACGAGTTCTTGCGCAGGCCTGGCATGACGGTGCCTTCGTCTGGCTACAATAACTGCTGCCACGATCCCTGGAGATCCCAGGCATGTCAGCCCCTATATGTGTTGCACTTAGCACCAGTTGAATGCAATTTGTTCTTGTATATAGATACAAGATATAGTCGGATCTTTCCCCAGTGTTTCAAGCTTTTCTCCATATTTCAGGACACACAGGATTGGCTCATAATGAAAACGACAGACCGCACTTTGCATAAGATATCAGTTCTGTTTGTTTCTGTGCATCACAGCTGGCTGAACTTATTTTTTAATCCCCCTCTATATAGATTTCTCCCTTAATATTGTCCAATATCAATTCAATAACATTCAAACCTCACAAGTTCTGAGGAGGAGAGACAGGAGGAGAGAGTTCGCGCTGACTGCTCCAGTTAATACCAGCTTTTCAAAAGCGGTATTTGCACCTTTCTAACCACGAGTGGCAGTTAGCTCATGGTCTTTGTGGATCAGACGCAAGGCTTATTTGGGGCAATTTTTTCACAGAAGTACCTAATTTATATACATTATATTGTCTTTTATATTGTCTTTGAAATCGAGAGTTTAACATGTTTTTGAATGATTTTTCAAGATGCCCATCCACACCCATTGTATGACCAAAACGGTGGTAGAGCAATTATCAACTTTCTCGAAAATGCTAGCTTTGTCAATGTTTTGATCTGAACCATTGTATATGATTATAAGTAACCTTAAAACAGGGCTAAACATACATTTTCCCTTTACTACTCCTTTAATGTGTTCATGAAACTTTCATCATAAAATGAATCAGTGTTATTGTGTTAACCAGCTGACAGAGGAATCACTGACTGACTTACAGTATGTATTCTCTTACAGTATGTGAGAGTAATTGTTTCAGTAATAACAGAGAGAGAGGTGTGTTCCCATACAGTGCAGTCAGTACATTGGATAGTGTGCATAGTGGAAAGTTGTGTACCTAACACGATGCAGTTGACTCGATATCCTCCATAAGAGATACCTACAACAAACTGGGATGCTAGGTACAGATAGAAATTGGGAGATATCCCAGTTGTTGCCGTGAAAATGAACATGACCACCATGGGTATCTGGCTGGCTCGTTTGCGACCAAATCTGAAAGAGAAACTGGAATTAGATCAGAGCAGTAAAACAGTTTGAATCTGTGCGATTCCATCAGGAAAACATCTTTATTGTGTTTTTAAATTTGTCTTTAGAAAGACATTGCGCCCAAGGCCTACTGTAGGACAGAAATAAACAGACCTCAGTCTTTTAAGCTTACTTACGATTCAGCAAAAGGTCCAAACAAGAGAGAACCAACTACAACACCAGCCATGAACATTGTTTGTGCAATTACAGCTACATTCGCCTTGCCACAGACAAGATCAAACTGCCAACGTAAGACAACATATTAGGGAATGTAAAACACAAATGTACAAAATGTAGACAGACAAAACTGTATATTCAGTCAGTCATACTTACATCAGTGACTATAGTGGCCTCATACAGAGTCCTGTCGTACACCCATCCACTCTGGCACTCTGTGGTATCATTCAGCCCATATTCCCTGATGGTGTGGATGTCCCAGTCCACCGGGGAAAACATCAGACACCTGCTGAGGCTTCCATCCTGCTCCCGGGGAACAGTCAGGTTAAGCTGCTCTTCTCTGGTCAGATTAGGACCAGCTCTGAGGATCCAGTCTGTGTTACAGTAACGGCTTGGGTCTGACTCGATGAAAAGAAGGCTGGCAAGGTGGAAAGGCAAAATGAGATTAGGGAGACTGAGTCCGAGGAGAACCAGCTTCTGGAACAATCCAAAGTCTCCTATGGTTCTCAGGATTTCTCCAAAATCAGCCATGTTGATGCTGTCCTGGTGTTTCTCTGCTGAATCTCCCCCCGCGCCACACACAGTTACGTGTCCAGAAGGCACCTTTAAACAGGAAAAATCAATGTTTAACCAAATTCACACTGTACCTTACATGTACCTGGGATGAGTCAGCTTTGTTCAAGATGTACAGTATTTTTAAAAAGCATGATGCACATGTTCAGTGGAACATCAATATTCTGCATAGTCATTCCATAGCATCAGTACCAGTTCATACTTTCTGAAAGGAATTTTTCATTTTGCATATAAATTCAGACAAGACTTAAGTTCGCTTGTCATGGGTGCTCTTAAATGTACTGGGAGCTAATTATAATTGGTCTCTCTTACAATTGCGATATGATTTCACCTTCCTGAGCCTTCATGTGGAATTGCTGCCACTGGCAGCATGTGTGGTGTGTGATTAGTCAGGTGTTGGTGTTACTAGTCAATGAATGCCAGATTATAACCTCACACAGAATGACCATTACGTAATGACAAGTGTGATCTCATGTGGTCTGTTCAACTTTGCAAGGTGACTATGCAAAAATACAATGAGCAGACCTCTTCAATGGTATTTTGTTGACAAAGTTTTATTCACCATGTTGATATTCTGTTCTAGCCTGATGATAATATATCAGTATTACTATGGAAATTATTAAATTGATTAAGTAATTGAATGATCAATCCCGTTCAATCTTCTAAGATGATCAAACCCGTGATTGATATATAATTGTTTGTCTGCCAGCATTTAGGTCTGTCTCTCTCTCTCTCTCTCTCTCTCTCTCATTTCTTTAAGTTTCTGGAAACCAGTTGTATGACAGTAATGAGGACTAAAGCTTTTCTCATGGGTCTGGGGAGCCTGTGTAAAATTTATGAATGTGATTTGATATTGTTTATATTGTCTTTATATTGTTTATATTGTCTTTATATTGTTTTCTACTGTGTACCCAGGGCACCATTGTAAATGAGATCCTGGATCTCAATGGGCTCCCCTGGCTAAATAAAGGTAAACTAACATAAACATTTGCCAGTAAAATGTATTTAAATTGTACTTCTCATAACAGATTCTCTTGATTGCAGTGTTCTAAATGTCTATAAAGCTCTGGATGGATAGGCCTTAAAGCCCTATCCATCCAGAGCTTTCTGGACCCCTTCCAAACTGGGGAGCTCTGAATCATTAAAATGACCCTGAACACAAACCATGCCAATGCTGCAGAGAGAAAAAGCAATCAGTTCTATTTCGTGGAGCTCCGCCCCCACAGGGCAAGCTCCTTATTGACTTAACCAATCGTAGCTAGCTACATTGACTGAAGAAAAGAAAAAAACACGCACCTGCGACCAAACAGGTCCGGTGCACCACTATAAAGGTGGGCGGAGACCACATAACTGCTCCTAGAAACGTTCAGCTCTTGTATGACTGAGAAGAAAGAAGAAGATGACTAGCCAGCGACTCGCCGTGGAGCCGGCGGCGTCCCTCTGGTTTGTTTGGTGCAGCTGTTTCCAACCTTTTTAGAGCAATGTCGGAGTCAGAAGCAAGACAGGCTCCTCCTAGCTTGACAGCTCGCCGCTCCTAGTGGGCACACACACACTGGTGCCCCGGCCGCTCCTGCCGCTACCGTGAGCAAGCGGCAGTCCAGGAACAAGCCCAAACAACCTGCTACGGTGTCTCACCCGCCTGACGACTGACGACTGGCTCCTCCGCCGGACTTCGGGGCTTCCGGTCGGGCACGAGTGACTGAACTTCTCACCTGGTCTCTAAGGGAGAGACCAGCCACCCTCCTGGGAAAACTCATCTCAGCCGCTTGTATCCTTGATCTCGTTCTTTCGGTCATGATCCATCCTTCATGACCATAGGTGAGGTGGGGACAAAGATAGACCGGTAGATCGAGAGCTTTGCCTTTTGGCTCAGCTGTCTTTTCGTCACAACAGTGCGGTAAAGCGATTGCAGAACCGCTGTCCCTGCCCGGCCAGTTCAGAAAGCCCAGCCCGGCCTGGTCCTGACCGGCGTGCAAGCTGCCCACCTCCAGGCTTGGGGAAAGAAGCACCCACTGACGGTGTGCCGAGGTGCGTGACTGTCCTTTGCCTTGCCCCCAACGCTCTTGTAAGAGTGGCCGTGGGGACATTTCCATTAAATGTACAGTCTGCATCAGGGCATTGGCTAGTTTCAGTGCAAACTAGAATGGAGAAGTAAGACGCCTCCTTCCCTCCACTACTCTGGGGGTCCACCTTGGGCAAGTGGTAGTACCCTCTAGCCCCCCTACCTGGGGTTACAGGAAAAAAACCCTGATGGAAAACAACACAAGAGGAAGAGAGACCCGGCCCGGAGGAAGTCCGAGGCCCTCGTCTGGAGCCAGGCCCAGACAGAGGGCCCAGACGGAGGGCCTGCCTGCGAGCGCCTGGTGGCCGGGCTTACAACTTAAAGCAACGTGGAGATACCATCTCATCCTCCATCCCGTGGACCCACCACCATCGGGAGGAACTGCCGAGATTACATCTGGTGGGGCTAACCTCCATGCACAGCACCGGCGCCAGAACCAAACTCCTGGATAGGGGTTGGACCCTGTTCTTCTCCGGAGTTGCTCACAGTATGAGGCGTAAGGCAGGTGTGGCTATACTAGCTAGCCCCCAGCTGAGCGCCTCTGTGCTGGAGTTAACCCCAGTGGACGAGAGGGTCGCCTCCCTGCGCCTTAGGACTGTGGGGGGGGGGGGGGGACTCTGACTGTGGTTTGTGCTTATGCACCGAACAGCAGTTCAGAGTACTCGGCCTTCCTGCAGACCCTAAGTGGAGTCCTATTTGGGGCTCCTGCAGGGGACTCCACTGTCCTATTGGGGGACTTCAATGCACACATGGGCAATGATGGAGAAACTTGGAGGGGTGTGATTGGGAGGCATGGCCACCACGATCTGAACCCGAGTGGTGTTTTGTTGTTGGACTTCTGTGCTAGTCCTGATTTGTCCATAACAAACACCATGTTCGAACACAAGGATGCCCACAAGTACACCTGGCATCAGAACACCTTAGGCCGAAGGTCGATGATCGTTTTTGTTATCGCATCATCTGATCTCAGGCCATGTGTTTTGGACACTCGGGTAAAGAGAGGGGCAGAGCTGTCCACTGATCACCATCTGGTGGTGAGCTAGTTTCGAAGGCGGGGGAAACCTCTGGACAGACCTGGAAAACCCAAGCGCGTAGTGAGGGTGAACTGGGAACATCTGGAGGAAGAGCCTTCCGGGATATGTTAGCCCGGGGGACTCCAGAAGCGGTTGCAGGGTGTCGACTGGCCCGGAGGGCTGCGGCTTCGGCCGTGACAAAGGCAAAGCAGCGGGTGTGGGAGGAGTTCGGAGAAACCTTCGAACTAGGTGGCGGGACAACATCTCCGCACTGGCCTGGGAGTGGCTAAAGATTCCCCAGGCAGAGCTGGATGGATGGATGGATGGTACAGTCTGCATCTCATGTTGTGCCTAGTCTAGCTAGCAAACAGCAGAGCCATGTTGTAGCTCCTTCACACAGAGAAAAGGGGTGGGGGTATGCTTGTAAGTACGATGGGGTCCAGCTGTTCACTCCTGCCCCATCTGAAAACTTTGATGCCTCCAGTTCGAGCTGCGGTGTCTTCCCCGCAGCAGATGTGACAACCGCTGGACTCACTGTTGAGGCAGGAAAAGGTCTGTGTTCAGTGGGGTCCAGCAGTTCGTTCCTGCCCCGTTTAAACAGACCACAACCCTCGGGCACACCCACCCCTGCAAGCTCAAAGGGTAACCAAACACTCCAGTTCCCCTCCACCCCCCTTACCCCCACCAGTCCATGCATTAGCCAGGTAAGGAGAGAGCTTAGAAAGCTTAAAATCAGCAAGGCACCAGGCCCAGACAACATCAGCTCCAGGGTGCTTAAAGAATGTGCGGGACAGCTGGCAGTAGTGTTCCAACAGCTAATCAACCTCTCTCTGAGGCTGAACAAGGTGCCACAGCTGTGGAAAGCCTCCTGCATTCTGCCGGTTCCCAAAAAAGCATGCCCCAGTGTTCTCAATGACTACAGGCCAGCGGCACTGACATCACAGATCATGAAGGTATTTGAGAGGCTGGTTCTGCAGCGCCTGAGGCCCACGGTGAGCGACTTCCTGGACCCCCTGCAGTTTGCGTACCAGACCCGGATCAGCGTGGATGATGACATCATCTACCTTCCCCACAGAGCCTACTCACACCGGGAGTGGCCAGGAAGCTCAGTAAGAGTCATGTTTGTCTTTTCCAGTGCTTTCAATACCACCTGTCCCCTCCGGCTCGCGGAGAAGCTCCCAGCTACAGTATGTGGATAGACCACGACACAGTGGCCTGGATCAAAGAATACCTAACCGGCAGGCCACAGTATGTCCGTCTGCAGGGTTGACTGTCCGATGTGGTCATAAGCAACACGGGCGCCCCCCAAGGAACAGTCCTGTCACCCTTTTTGTTCACCCTCTACACCTCCGACTTCAGCCACAACTCAGGAGCGTACCACCTCCAGAAGTTCTCGGACGACTCCTCCACCTCCTGTATCAGGGCAGACAGTGAGGAGGAGTACAGCGATACATGTCTATACAGATTGTATGTATGTGTATACTGTATGTACTGTATGTGTGTATCCAACATCTAGGCATACTTTATATATATACATATATATTGTTAGCATGTTTTTTCTCTAGTAATTTTTTTCCCCTTGTAATTTAACTTGATCTATTATGTTGTATGTATGTATGTATGTATGTAGATCTATCTATTCTGCTGTACCTTTCCCACTGCTACTGTACAGTATTGTAACCCTAGTTCCATGAGTGGAGCGAAGCCCCACAGGGTGCAGATGTGCTGAGCCCCAGTCTGAACCCCCAGGATTATCATCCATATGTTTATGAAGCATTTACAAAATATGGTTAAAAGATTGATGAATTTCCGCTATGTGGTGATGATCAAAAATAGTAGTTGACAGGAACACAGTGATGGGACACAAACCATGAGTTCCTGACTGAGCCAAATACCAAGTCGCAGCAAGTTGAAAAGGCAAATACAATATCCTTCAATGGTCAGTAAAGAGCATGTATGGTATAATGGACCAATGGATGGGATATTGTGCCGTCTCCTGACCGGTCAACTTGTTATTGGCCTCCCTCAGGTCTCTGAGATGTAAGGAGCTCAGATACAGGCTGCTCTTCTCTGGTCAGATTAGGACTAGCTCTGAACATTCAATCTGTGCTACAGTAGCACCTCACTCTAGGACATGCTAGCAGGCTGGAGGCCAAGCACAAGTAGCTTGTGGAGCAATGCGAAGTCTCTAATGGTCCCCAGGATCTCCCACAACCTCCATTCTTAGCACAGGGGACCGATTTCTTTAAGACGACAACAGTGTGACTGACACACCTTGAAATTATTGCAAAGAATTTTTAACCATCTGACAATACTCAACATGTGGATAATTCACCTGTTGAGGCAAACTGCCACGCCAACGAACATCAGCAGCTGCCTGTCTCACTGCTGGGCTTTACCCAACACACTGTAGCCTGCAGGAACAAAGAAAAGTAAAATGAAAAGGAATACACACATTTTCGTGTGTATAAATAAAAACAATTTACTTTGGTGAGTTCCATCATGTGACTTTTTATTGGTCTGTTCGAAATAATTTTCATATAGCCATTGTGTCGGCAATTTTCATTCATACATTTACTCATTCCAAAAGTGATCGAATTTGAATGTCATTAAATTATAAAACATAATATTGTTCAAATAATAAAGCAGGTGATTTTTGATCACTTTCACATTTTGTGAAGATACATGTGAAAATTGTGTAATTATTGGTTAACAATTTATCTGAATGAAAATTAGTAACACCATATAAATTGGTCAGTTGGCTAAATGCATATCATTCACAGACTTAAAGAGAGAACAGTGGCTTTCCGATTGGTTACACAAAGAGATACAAGTTTAAAAGAGAGGACACTTTGCAATTAGCCCACATAATTCTTTGACGCATTACTTGAGCAAAAATCATGAGACACACCCACACCCACAAGAGAATCGTGCCAGTTGTCATGTTGTCATTTGTTGAAGAAAAACAGAATACATGTCAGTTTCATCTGGAAAACAAATTACTTTGACAGATTTCAGTGAAAACAATTGCATACATCATGACATCGAGCACACAATGCGTGATTACAAGCCCCTAGAGAACTAAAATAAGCATGTTAATAGGTCAATTATAAGGTGCCAATTTGACATATTTGTGCACGATTAGCATCAAAATGATGTGATAGTGACTTTCTAATACACAAAGGCCAACAGTGGAAAACAATATAAAAACGAACAACTCATAGAAGTTCATTTATTTAGGTACTGTACTGGATGAGTTACTGATCAAGTATACCAGTTGTCTGTTTGTCCACAATCATTATGTACAACTAATTTTTTATTCTTCCCCAATATCTGAAATGTATTCAAGAACAGTCCATGCCTTGACTCACCACTGAAGTGACCAATGCAAGGTGCATGTTGCATCAGTATCCATTTCACATACCTTTTGAAGTACAATATCTTTTAAATACACCATTTACAACAGTACCTGAACTACAACCACATATCACACAGCCCTGGCACACCACACAAAAACATACAGCTAAAATGGGAGTGACAACAGTGTCTCGTAGGAGAGTGAAAATGGAGAACAGACTATAGTATCAATCAATTTATTCTAGAAATGAAAACTGAGTAAGTAAACTGAAAAACAGCTTCTGAAAACAGCAATAGAGGCAATGGTCAAAGACAATGAAAGTATGTTGCATAGTCCAAGAAAACAAACAAGATCTCATTCCAAACTGTAGTCCACCCATCTGTGAACACCAGACTCCACCTGACAAGAGTGGCAGACTTACTGCAGTCTTTCAGGACAGCCGTTACTGCTGCTTTATACCAATATAGTGTATATTCGGTTCTGAATTGACAGAACTCTTCAGCTTATGAATGACAAAACGAGCTAGCTATGGCGGACAACCCTGGGGGACTGAGGTTACCCAGAAGATTCTTAGTTTAATCAAAACTGTCAATATATGGTAGGACTCTGAAGAGATTTCCAAATAATCTGTACACAACACTAAAAATGTGGTCTGCCTATGCTGTCCCGATTCCAAACGTTAACCACAGAACTCACTCTCAATCAAGAATATCATACCAACGAAATCCACAGCTTGACAAACTAAGGCTCCATTTATATCTGATAATTTCAGATACTAATGTAAGGACGCCAAATAGCAGTGGCACAACGCTCAAGTTGTGTGTTCAGTGGCACATTTAATAAAAAGGCATTCGTTGTATTGACTTCCAGTACTGGCAGGAGTTAGTATGGATTGTGCTAATGTATGAAAACAAAAAGAAAGTCCACGTAGTTGATTGCATCCTCCCATGTACATGCCCACTGTAAGTTCTTCCGAGTGTGATGCCCGTGATGTACTGCGCCCGTTCTTAACCTGGTCCACATGCACCCAGCAGTCCTGCAGGGATGACGACGTCGCTCCTCTCTTTGGCAGTAATGGTTTCTTGGATTTCGAGTACTATGCAGCTGTGCAATACCATCTCTTGTTGTCCTTTCCTGTGGGCTCTCCTTGAGTTAACTTATACTGAGTTGTGCAAATCCCATAAGTTTTACATCATCGGGAATTTCAGACTCATCCAAACCAGATGCCTGGGAGGAACAAGAGGTAGGTGGGATGAGCTTACTAAAGAAAGTAATGTTGAATGTAGAATTTGCCAATAAATGTGTCAGGATGCTACAGGAGACTGTAGCTTCATTCACGTTCTCTGAACTTACCAGTTTGAAAGTGACATTTTTGTTGTTTTGGGGATCGTCAACAATCTTCTGCAAATTGGCAGCAACTGGAAAGAAGACAGAATGTTGGTGAGAGACCGGCTAAACTAGGCGACCCGGGTGGCTCCTTGACCAAGGGAGGATGAGCAGGATGAGGACACACAAAACCACTAGAGAGTTCTGGATCAGGGGATCATCCTCACCAACAACCAGGTCTTTACCGTCCACCAGCCCTGCTGAGACCAGCTCCTGAGAGACTCCGTCAGCTGAGTCTGAGAGAGAGAGAGAGAGAGAGAGAGAGAGAGAGAGAGAGAGAGAGAGAGAGAGAGAGAGAGAGAGAGAGAGAGGGAGGGAGGGAGAGAGAGAGAGAGAGAGAGAGAGAGAGAGGGAGAGGGAGGGAGAGAGAGAGGAAGGGAGAGAGAGAGGAAGGGAGAGAGAGAGAGAGGGGGAGGGAGAGAGAGAGAGATGAAGGGAGAGAGGGAGAGAGAGAAAGAGAGAGAGAGGGAGGGAGGGAGAGAGAGAGAGAGAGAGAGGGAGGGAGGGAGAGGGGGAGGGAGAGAGAAGAAGGAGGAGGGGTAGAGGGAGGGAGAGATATGTGGTCAGGAGAGGGCCAATTCTGATGAAGCCTACGGTACGACACTTTCTAAAGAAGCTGCTAGAAAGCTTAAGATCAGAGTCAGACACTGAGCTCCAGGTCTGAACAGAGCCGTGTTTGCTGGCGTGTGGTTGTTTGTTGGTATGACAATAAAACCCACCTCTGCCTGGCATGAACTCAAATCTAATGTCATTCAGTTCTTTCTTCAAATTCCTGTAGGGAGGAAAGTTGGAAGTGGTTAGGATGGTTCGGGGTGGATGACATGATCACCACTAGACTGCACTGGATTTGAAAGACTAGAAACGGAGGAAGAGAATACTGACCTCAGCCTCAGGACCAGGCTGATGGTAACATTGGTCGCATTGGGTGCAGCTGGGTCCTATAGCGCACAAATAGAAAGATTACAATGCGGCATCTGCAGTGTGACCGAATGTGTGTGTGAGTGTGTGTGTGTGTGTGTGTGTGTGTTAGGGCTGTCAAATGAGCTCAGAAATGATATTCGACTTTCTCTATTAAATATTTCCCATCCATCCATCCATCGTCATCCGCTTATCCAGGGTCGGGTCGCGGAGGCAGCAGTTCCAGCAGAGGGCCCCAGACATCCCTTTCCCTGGCAGCATCAACCAGCTCTGCCTGGGGAATCTTTATCCGCTCACAGGTCAGTGCGGAGATGTGATCCCGCCACCTAGTACTGGGTCTACCCCGCGGCCTCCTGCCAGCTGGACACGCCTGGAACACCTCCCTAGGGAGGCGCCCAGGAGGCATCCTCACTAGATGCCCGAACCACCTCAGCTGGCTCCTTTCGATGCAAAGCAGCGGCTCTACTCCGAGTCTCTCACGGGTGACTGAACTTACCTGGTCTCTAAGGGAGAGACCAGCCACCCTCCTGAGAAAACTCATCTCAGCCGCTTGTATCCTCGATCTTGTTCTTTCAGTCATGACCCATCCTTCATGACCATAGGTGAGAGTAGGAACGAAGATAGACTGGTAGATCGAGAGCTTTGCCGATAAAGCGATTGCAGAACCGCTCCTGCTGCTCCGATTCTCCGGACAAACTCCCGCTCCATAGTCCCCTCACTCGTGAACAAGACCCCCAGATACTTGAACTCCTTCACTTGGGCTAAGGATTCATTCCCTACTTGGAATGGACAATCCATCGGTTTCCTGCTGAGAACCATGGCCTCAGATTTGGAGGTGCCGATTCTCATCCTAACCGCTTCACGCTCGGCTGCGAACCGATCCAGAGAGTGCTGGAGGTCACAGGCTGATGATGCCATCAGGACCACATCATCTGCAAAAAGCAGCGACCAGAGGGTGTGTGCCAACTACAGAGGCATCACATCACTCAGCCTCCCAGGGAAAGTGTACTCCAAGGTTCTGGAACGATCTAAGGGTCCGGACGATAGTGGAACCTCAGATGTGTGCGTCCTCGGCAGGAAGTCGGATTCGTTTCCGGTAGGGGTTGGCCTCCGACAGGGCTGCGCTTTGTCACCACTAAATGTTTTCAGAAAAATTGAATTAGAAAATCGAATTGTGTGTGTGTGTGTGTGTGTGTACCTGTGCGGAGGGGCCATGTGAGAGGCTGGCATGCGTGGCGTCTCCTGGCGCCTGGCCGGCGTCTGCGGGGTCCGGGACCGGACCGGAGGGGTGAAGGAGACCAGTCCCGTCTGTGGGAGGGAAGATCTGGGAGGCACAGAGAACACGCATCAATGGAGCTCCATGTTCAGTGTCACTGAGACTAATTCCTAATGTGAAAAATTCCCATTAGTGTGTTCAAATTTCCCCAAATTCCCCAAATATCACCTAACCCCCCCCCCCCAAATTTTTTTATTTATTTAAGTACATCATCTTATCTTAAAAGAAGAAAAACACACCTTAGCCTACTTCTTCTGGTTTGAGCCTAATGCAATTTCATGGGAAATTCAAGGACAAGCCATTCTTTTATTTGCATCGGAGAAATCAAGATTATGTCCACTAAATCAACAATTAATCACGATTCTTTGGACTCACCTCTAAATTTTGAGATCCATCCTTCACTCTGGGTGACTGTAGAATGGACACGATACAGAGATTGTAAGGATTAAGAAACACATGCACTGCAGGTAATCCCATTGGAATTAATAATCTCTCGTACCGCGGGTTTCCAACAAGGCAACAGTCAACAGGCACAACAGGAAGTGAAGACGAGTCGACCCGCGTGCAAACAAGACGGCAGGACACACACACGCCAGAGAAGGCGTCCTACAGAGCGCCGTGCTGGACGGCCGCCTCACCCTGAGCGCCGCCACCGCCGCCTTCCCCTCCTCGCTCTCCTCGTCCAGCTCGTCGTCGCTCCACTCCCACTCCCCGTCCTCCGTCTTGTGGAGCCGCCCGCTCGAGCCAGGGACCCGGCGCACCTACACACACACACACACACGCACGCACGCACACACGCACACACACACACACACACACACACGCACGCACGCACGCACGCACGCACGCACGGACACACACGGACACACACGGACACACACGGACACACAGAGACACACAGAGACACACAGAGACACACAGAGACACACACACACACACACGGACACAAACATATGCGCACGCACGCACACACCGACAGACGCACGCACGCACGCATAGACAGAGACAGACAGACACACACACGGACACACACACACGGACACACACAATATGAAGCAAAGCTTGGGCAAGTTCCTTAATCCCAACACTAGCTCAAAACATTGCAGGTCACTTTGGACAAAAGCGTCTGCTAAATGACCAGATTGTAATTGTACATTATAAGGATAGTGTCTTCCACCTTTTTCGACCGGTCTGTTATTGTTGGCCCCTTCTGAAGCAGCTTCTCCTCCAAGTACTCATTATTCTGCAAATGACAAGAAAGACAATGGTTTTTATCAAAGCAGAAAAGGTTTCGCATCAATCGTATCAATGGTCTTGCTATGTTAGCAGCCTCACCTTTGCCTTTGTGAAAAACTTGTGCTTCAGGAGTTCAGCGGCAGTTGGCCTGACAGACACAATGAGACAATGAACATTCGTTTGCTCTCTTATGTGTTGTACAACACTCGGGTAGAGATAGGTACAGTAGATAGATAGGTACTTTAAATATCCCAGAAAGGAAATGGTTGTGGAAACCAGAAATTGTTCATCCATCTCCGGGAACCAGAGGACCTGTTTACCAGGCTAAACCAGGAGACATCAAGGCTAACTTCCATCTGAAGGGAAGTCCCTGTTACCAGGACGACGCTACGGGGAGCTGCGTGGAGAGGTACCTTTTCTCCGGGTCCTTCTGTAAACACAGGGAGATCATCTTCCTGAAGGACTTGCCGTACTTCTTCACCATCTCCTTATCTGCGATGCCCGTCTCCAGAGAAGGAGGGTCGTTCTGCAGGGTCAGCATCAGCACCTGAACACACACCACAGGTCAGCAGTTAGTCTCTCTCCAGACTCAAATACCTGAACACACACCACACGGTCAGTTAGTCTCTCTCCAGACTCAAATACCTGAACACACACCACACGGTCAGTTAGTCTCTCTCCAGACTCAAATACCTGAACACACACCACACGGTCAGCAGAGTTAGTCTCTCTCCAGACTCAAATACCTGAACACACACCACACGGTCAGCAGAGTTAGTCTCTCTCCAGACTCAAATACCTGAACACACACCACACGGTCAGCAGAGTTAGTCTCTCTCCAGACTCAAATACCTGAACACACACCACACAGTCAGCAGAGTTAGTCTCTCCAGACTCAAATATTACGTTGAATCGCTGCGCTCTGCATACTACATGAGTCTGTGCCACTTCGCCACCCAAGCTGGTGTTCTGAGGGCGTATCGACGGGTCAGAATTGAAAGAGTGACAGGTCGTAGCAGCAAATGAGAGACGCTAGCCCAGGTTAGATGGGCGGGGCATATCTATGGGTGGGAGCGCCTGATCGCGAAAGTCGTTACTGATTGGTGTCGACGGGATTCTGGCGCTACCAATGAATTGCCAGGATTTGAACCCCAGTTGTTTGTGTCCCAGACCCACAGAGAGATCTGCAGCATGCAGTAACGTAGTTAGCGTAGCTTACGTGGTGTATCAGCAAAAGAACTCTCATGGGTCTGGTGTTGAGACTAGCAGAGAGTAATAAGTTGTAGGTAGAACCCGCACACCGACTGTAGTTTAAAAGACTTCTTTATTGACCTGATGAAAGATCCGGAAGGATCGAAACGTTGCTCAATAAAGAAGTCTTTTAAACTACAGTCGGTGTGCGGGTTCTACCTACAACGTATGACTCATCTTTAACCCAGCACCCATTGCCGATGTGCGTATTATATATCTCTCAACTAGCAGAGAGGAGACAACACACACACAAGCACACCCTCCCGCGGAGCCCAGCGGTACGATGAGATCACACTTTATTGGCCCCCGAGGGGGTGTGGTCTCGGACACCACATGCTGCTGTGTATCAATACAAAACATCAGTATTTGTACTGTAGATGTTCATCGAAGAGAACTGTACTATTGTGCAAATGTATTTATTCTGCTGTACTTTAGGATTTCTGTATGTTTCGTATCTGTTCATTTGTACATTGTACATTTTTATTCTAGACCGTTACTTTCTTGTCTTTTGATGCTGTAGCAGTGCAATTTCCACCCAGAAGAAGAACAACAACAATAACTAGAAACGGTGCTCAGAGAGTACAGACCTCCGCCCCTGACTGCATTCCGTGGCTCTGTGCACACCAAATTGAATGGGTTCTAAATTGGCCCATACTACACCTCTCCACCAAGTTTCGTGAAAAACAGCCTGGTAGTTTTTGTGTAATCCTAGCCCAAAAAATGAATGGAGATGAATGGCCAGCCGGGCCGTGATCCGGGCCTCATGATCCACTGGGGCGGAGGTAAAAATGATTGGAGGTGAATGGGTGGATGTATTTGGCTGGCTCCGTGACGCCCCCCCCCCTCAGGTCACAGCCGGCAGGGGGCAGTGCGGTGCACTCCGGGCTCTCCCCCTGCACACCCCCAAAATTGAATGATATTAATCTAAGGTGGCCCATGATTCACCTCTTCACCGAGTTTCATAAAAATCGGTTTAGTAGTTTTTGCGTAATCATAGTCCAAAAAATGAATGGAAGTGAATGGGCAGTCCGGCTGTGTTTGGGCAGCCCGTGTACCCGACCCGTGATTTGGATCCACTCCAAAGTTTAAGAGGTTGTAAGTTGGCCCAAGCTACACCCCTCCACAGAGTTTCATGAAATTCGGTCTGGTAGTTTTTGCGTAATCCTGGTTAAAAAAAATTAATGGAGGTGAATGGGCAGGCCGGCGGCGTTTGGGATCTGCTCCAAAATGTAAGTGGGCCCATGCTACACCCTTCCACTGAGTTTTGTGAAAATCGGTCCAGTAGTTTTTGCATAATCCTGCTCACAAACGCACGCCTGCACACACACACGCACGCCACCGAAAACAGAACCTCTCGTCCTGCTAACTACCACTGTGTTACCTTCATGGGTGGGTACTTGTGATATGGTGCAGCTCCTGTTGCCAGTTCAATTGCTGTAATCCCAAAACTCCACATATCCACTTTGAAGTCATAACCCTTGACCTGTGGAGAGTAGACGGCACCACCAAGTCAGACACGGTTGGAAAAGCAGGGATACCAAACAGTGATGACTGGAGACGCCAACCGACAGATCAGAGGGGATTCTGGGAGGTACTACCCACCTGCTCCATCACCTCCGGGGCCATCCAGCACGGAGTTCCCACAAACGTCTTCCGCACCTTGTTCCTGGTCATGTCTCCTCCAGCTGCTAGAAAGGCACTCACACCAAAATCTAGGAGCAACAGAGGGGAGGGGGCAGCGCCTCGCTGTTACAATTATCAACATTCAAACTACATAAGCAGGGTAATCCGTTGAAAACCTGAAAGTCCAGACACCGGTTAGAGACTAAACGGTGTTGGTAGTGGTCAGCACACTTAGCTTGGGACACAATACCTGCGATTTGCACCGAGCCATCGTCTCCGAGCAGAATGTTCCCAGCCTTCAGATCCCTGCGCACAGACAAAGTAGGTCGGATGACGCGCGTCTAAACAACCAATGACTCTCCGACAAACAAACTGACAGATGGACACACAAACGCACCTCTCTAACAACATCACGACCAACCCTAATCTGATAAACCCAAGAGACAAAACTGCCTCGTTCCCTTTCCCCCCTCCATAAAATCAAAGCTGCGCCTTCAATCGCTGTGCTCTCTTCCTGGCTGTGCTCTCTTCCTGGCTGTGCTCTCTTCCTGGCTGTGCTCTCTTCCTGGCTGTGCTCTCTTCCTGGCTGTGCTCTCTTCCTGGCTGTGCTCTCTTCCTGGCTGTGCTCTCTTCCTGGCTGTGCTCTCTTCCTGGTTGTGCTCTCTTCCTGGCTGTGCTCTCTTCCCGGCTGTGCTCTCTTCCTGGCTGTGCTCTCTTCCTGGCTGTGCTCTCTTCCTGGCTGTGCTCTCTTCCCGGCTGTGCTCTCTTCCTGGCTGTGCTCTCTTCCTGGCTGTGCTCTCTTCCTGGCTGTGCTCTCTTCCTGGCTGTGCTCTCTTCCTGGCTGTGCTCTCTTCCCGGCTGTGCTCTCTTCCTGGCTGTGCTCTCTTCCTGGCTGTGCTCTCTTCCTGGCTGTGCTCTCTTCCCGGCCCTTCTGTTTGCGCACATGAAGCATGTAGGAGGCGTGAGGAGCACATTGACGAACCGTGCGTGAGGGAGTAGACCTGATTATCTCTCCGGCAGAGCACGGCCCCACGCACGGCCTGATCTCTGAATGCCCTTCACCCTCCTCTCCCTCCTCCCTTCACCCTCCTCTCCCTCCTCCCTCCTCCCTTCACCCTCCTCTCCCTCCTCCCTCCTCCCTTCACCCTCCTCTCCCTCCTCCCTCCCCTTCCTTCACCCTCCTCCCTTCTCTCACTCCTCCCTTCTCCCTCCTCCCTTCACACTCTCCTACTCCTCCTCCTCCTCCCTCCCGGACCAGAGGGTAACCAGTTTAACCGCAGCATCTGATCTCAATCTGCAGCGACTCTGACCCCCTTTGATGTGCAGCCCAGCTGAGCGACCGGGCCACTCCCCCTCTCCCTGGCACCACCACAATCCTGTTAAAGGTCCGTCCCACGGAGATAACCCAGTCAGCCGGCCACGCGCTCCTCCAGTCCTTACAACCCCCACACCGTACGCCGCTTTCAATCAGCCCCCTATAGGAAAGCGTACACTAGGACTGACCTTAACGGACGATCGCAGCGCCTCAACCCTGTCTGGATGAGTGACATGTGGCCCTACGACAGCCAACCGGAACCCCATACGAGCCGTTTGTTGACTCCAAAACAACAGCGCCGGTCACACTCCAGCGCCGGCAGCGCGGGCGAGGTCATTATCCCTGGCCGCCCGTTTCACCGCTGGGGGTCCACCGTGTTCACGGGGAGGACGGGTTATGTAATACAAGGCTCTTCAATAATGCACGTCTGCGTATGAAACATTAATGATCCGCGTAACGATGCGAAAGCCAGAGGAGCCCGCGTTCAAAACGCTTATATAATGAATGGCAATATGGTGGCGTGAAACTACCAAATACTGTGATGCTTCATCTAAATGTATTACTGTACCTCCGGAAGCAGGAAACCAATATATACACTCACACCTGAGAACAGATAGAAATGGAACAGTCCGCCGCGCGTCATAAGCGATCTAAGGCCTATTCCCACAACCAAAGCGGTCATCCCAGCCGGTCAGCTCCCTGACCCCCCCACCTGTGGATCTGTCCGTTCTTGTGCAGGTACTCCAGCCCCTCCAGGACCTCCCTCAGGATGGTGGCGATGCTGGACTCGTCCAGAACCCCGTTCTTGTGTTCCCCGCGGGAGATGATGTGCTTGATGATGTCCAGCACCGAGCCTGGGGGAGGAGGGTGGGGGGGGGGGGGGAGGCAGGCAGGAGCACGTTAATACCGCTCCGTGCGCTGAAACGTCTCTCGTCTCTCTTGCGCTCAGCCGCGCGCACAGACAGACAGACAGACACACAGACACACAGACACACAGACACACACACACAATAATAAAGCAAGCCTGGAGGAGGACTCGGTGACAGGTGCAGAGGGAGACCCAGTCTGGAGGGAGACGCCCCATCAGTGGAGTCGCATGCCAGGACGGGACCGGCTTAAAGCCAAGGCACAGCTGGAGGACGGCTGCTCATTAGGATAAGATAAACTAAGACTATATAAGATAAGACTTAGACACCACTACAAGCTGACCTGACTCAGCAGCAGCTGATGCGAAATCCAGGGCCGACAATTGGAACCAACCTGCAGCCCCCCCCTCCCCTCCCCCCGGTCGATTCTGCATCCAGAAAAGCTCTGGCTAAGCCGACCATATTACATAGATTAGAGATGATCCCAGCCGGCAATACTTACCACCACTGAGCAGCTTCATCACAAGCCAGAGCTCATCCTTCACAACGAAGGAGGTGTAGTAGGAGACGATGTTGGGGTGGTGGCACTGGCTCATAGCCTGGATCTCTTTCTGCAGGGAGAGGTGAGCGAGGGTCAGACAAAAGGCAAATGAGATTGGGGAACGGCCAACACAGAGCAATGAGTCAGTCGAGACAGACCGAGTATACCAAAAGGCACAGCACAGCGCGCGCATGCGCGCGCACGTACGCACGCACACACGCGCACACACACACTAGTAGTGACATCAAGTGGAGCAGCATCACAATTTACTGTTTACTCTTTCTTATTTATTATCCATCCTGCTTTATTTTTTATACCATTGGCATTTACTAATAAACAATGTTTTTATTTATCTTTTCTGATTCTGTAAAGCATTGTGTGCTACATTTGCTTGTATGAACATGTGCTACTGTATATAAATCAAATTGACTGACAATTACAACATTAAGAGAGCTTCATCCATTTTACGAGACAAGTTCCAACAGAGAGAGAGGTCTTGTTGATAACAGGGATATCAGTCCTGCTTCTGGGGGTGTCTTGCTTCGACCGGCTGAGGTGGAGGAGGAGTGACCTGGGTTATGTCACGCACACTCTCTGAGCCAAAGGACTCTTAATTGAGGCAACATGGCCGGTGGCATGCAGGGCCAGTGTTACATAAGGGCTACAACACACTGTGGTGGTGGCGGTGTCCAGCTGCTGGACTGAGGCTGTTTGATTTAAACCCCCTGACAGCCTGTACCGATCTGCTGCAGCACTCTCAGCTCTCCTGACACCTTGCAGTCGGTCTGTAAGAGCAGCAGCCATCGTTTGGCAGGTTTGCTCTGGTGATTCGTATCGGTTGGGTGGACAGCTCTGCTTAAATCTAAACGGCCTCAGTGTGTTCTTTGTCGCCGTCCATTGCACTTGTGTGTGTCACAAGCCGTATGGAAAATAAACGGCTTTGAAAGTCGCCATGCTTGTTGAAATACCGAGCCACCCTTTTTAAGTGGATTGAACCTTAGCAGTGTTTTACCAGGAGCTCGTCCATGCTGGTCTGACACTTCTCCAGGTTAATGCGCTTGATAGCGACTCTCTCCTTCCTCGGCTCACAGTAGGCTGCCTGCACCACCGCTGTAGCTCCACTCCCTGGGACCACAGACAGGGGAGGGGGGTCAGAATGCAATCACAACGTCTTACAAAGCCCTTATGATGATTTTCATAACAAAAGACAAGTGACTTTACTTGTCAAACTGTGGTTATTTAGCTACTTGGTCTTTCTCCGTGAGAGTTTGCACTGTGTGCAGTTTCTGCGAACGACGTCAGATCTTGCGTCACTGGTTCATCAATACCCCCAATTATAATTATAATAGCGATACATATTGTTCTCTCTTGATAATCACTAACATCTAATCCGGACTGGAAGCATGCATGACTCACTAAGCCATATCATGCTTCCAGTAAAAGAGCACCACCCATGTCGCTTCAGCCTGCGTGCCCTGTTCCACTAGCGAGCTAGGGAGCTAACTGACTGGCTAACTCGCTAGAAGCACTATTGTTCAAGTTATCATTAAAAGTAAGCTATTTAGATGTTAGCTAATTAACATGAATTGACAAGTAAAAACAGAGTCGAGGAACAAATTGATGCCAGTTATATGTTTATTCAATGTCAGCTGGCTAGTGCAACTGGCCTGCTGAAGAAGGCTGCTACAAATGAGCTAACGTTAACAAGCTAGCTAGCTTGCAAGAAGGCTCAGAGAAGCAGTGGGAGATGCTAGCAGGCTAGCAGGCTAGCTGTACTCACCTATCACCTCATTGAGAACATAGTCATCCTTGTTGATGGTCCATGGTTGAGAGCTCTGGTCCTCTGCCATTGCTGCGGTGTAGATGTACACTGTAGACAGTGTTATCCGGGACACTTGGGTTGTTTTTCTTGAAAAATAACGTTATATTTTCTCCATTCAGCTTCGGGGACGTTAGCTTGCCAGCTAGCTAGTTCACTTTGACAGGTCCTGCTGCTTTTTGTCGGGCGCCTCACGCATTTACGTAACAAGAGGAGGACCTAAAAGGCCGCCATATTGTGTGTGGCAGTCCGTAGTAACCAATGGTGGTCACTCAGATGATATACCAGTGATGTAGGGCAGGCCTATTAAAAACGAGGCCCCTGAGTGCATAAACATCCTGCATGTAATCCAGATGGAGTGAAATATGTATAAATTGCCGAGCCGAAGTGTCTTTCGAGGTGGCATAATAACAGAGACTTCCAGAAACAGGAGTTCCTCTGGCGTAGTTACAAGATTTGAACAGCAGAGGGCGCATATTTTGAGCATTTCATAGTGTCTCTACACAGAGGAAAGAAAACTATAAAATATTGCTCAGCATCAGCTGCAGGCATGTCGAACCGGTTGTATAAAACACGGTTGTATAAAACCCGTTTGACAAGTTTGATACAAATATTAGGCTATTTGGGCTTTTTGTTCAGCTATGGTAGTGATTAAATATAAGGCCAAATAGTGTGCCCTGCAATACATCTAAATTACTGACTTTCTTATAGATTGATGATGGTCTGGCATGCAGTAGGCCTAGCATGAGCGGCATATGGGGATAGCAGCAATACATTCCTGACAGATGTCTGTAACTGTGTCTGTGTCTGCAACGAGAAGAAACTTGCTTTCCTATCATGGGTTTCCTCTGCTCCTCAGCTTCGCAACAGGAAAAGTGACATTCTTTCTTTGAGGCGGGATTCAGATTTCAGCGGCATTAAAGGGCCAGCTGAAGCATGGGCTATCAAACCAATGTTATCGTTGTATAGACTAGGCCTTTTAGGACCTATAGCCACTTTGTCGTTGTTAGGCTGTTCTCTTCTACACATGATGCAGAATCTCTTGTTGACTTGACATCTAGGCTGCTAGACCTACTGTAGCCTAATCAGGGGTGCTGCTGCTGGTGGTGGAGTCCGTGATGGGGGGCGGGGGGGGCAGAGGGGCACACAAGCCTTGTTGAAGAGGCTGATGGCCGTGGGGAAGAAGCTGCCTCCGTGGCGTGCAGACGTGGTCCTGATGGACTGCAGCCTCCTGCCTGAGGGGAGCGGCACGGAGAGATTGTCGCCGGGGTGGGAGGGGTCGGCTGCAATCTTCCTGGCCCGCTTCAGGGTCCTGGAGTTGTCCGGCACCAGGATGGAGGGCAGGCTGCAGCCGACCTTCTCGGCGGATCGGATGACGCGCTGCAGTCTGGCCACATCCTTGGCTGTAGCAGCAGAGTACCAGATGGTGATGGAGGAGGTGAAGATGGACTGGATGATGGAGGTGTAGAAGAGTACCATCATTTTCTTTGGTAGTCTGAATTTCTTCAGAAGTACATCATCTGCTGTGCCTTCTTCGCGAGGGAGCTGGTGTTTACCTCCCATTTGAGGTCCCTAGAGATGGTGGTGCACAGTAAGCGGAAGGAGTCGACAGTGGTCACTATGGTGTCATTCAATGTGATGGGGGGAGGGGTGGCTGGTTTCTTCCTAAAGTCTACAATCATCTCCACTGTCTTGAGAGCGTTGAGCTCCAGGTTGTCTTGGCCGCACCAGGACAGCAGCTGGTCGATCTCCCATCCGTAGGCAGTCTCGTCTCCCTCAGGGATGAGTCTGATGAGGGTGATGTCATCCACAAACTTCAGCTTGACAGACTGGTGGCTGGAGGTGCAGCTGTTTGTGTACAGGGAGAAGAGCAGGGGGGAAAGAACGCAGAGCTGGGGGGGTGCCGGTGCTGATGGACCTGGAGTCAGAGTCAGTTTTTGCCCAGCTTCACGTGCTGTTTCCTGTCGAACAGGAAGTGGGTGACCTGCAGTTAGAGTCGGGCATGTGCAGCTGGGAGAGCTCATACTACAACGTAAGCGGGGAGGACGGTGGTGAAGGCAGCGCTGAAGTCCACAAACAGGATCCTGGCGTAGCTGCCTGCATGTTCCAGGTGCTGTAGAATGTAGTGAAGGGCCATGTTTACTGCATCGTCCACAGACCTGTTTGCTCTGTAGGCGAACTGCAGAGGGTCCAGGAGAGGGTCCTTGATGGATGTGAGGTGCAGCAGAACAAGGCACTCAAAGACCTTCATTACTACAGAGGTCAGGGCGATGGGCCTGTAGTCATTTAGGCCGGTGATCCTTGTTTTCTTGAGGACAGGGATGATGGTGGAGGTCTTGAAGCAGGCTGGAACATGGCATGTCTCTTGTGAGGTGTTGAAGATGTCAGTGAACACTGGGGACAGCTGATCAGAGCAGAACTTTAGCATGAAGAGGCAGACAGAGTCTGGTCCAGCTGCTTTCCAGGGGCTCTGTCTCCTCAACAGACGGTTCAGCTTCAGCTGTGGGGAGGTCTGTATATGTAATATCAGAATCTGAATTCGTATTTTGTGTTGTTGTTCTTGTGTAAAAGCAATTAAAATTGGATTTAGGATTTGGATTGGATCACAAAAAAAGTTTATGTAGTTTTTTTTTTTTTTTACATACTAGGAAATTGCTTTTGGTCGTGCATAACATTGAGACAGCATTGGACAGGGTGCAGGGACGAGACAGGACAGTGAAAAGAGCGAGTAGGCCTACAAAATGTTAGTGCAAAAAAAATAGGCTAAGAAAAATAAATAATATACAAAAAGTAGTGCAGTATATACAGTGAGCATGCAGAGAGTAAGTGTGAGTAAGTAAGTGTAAGTGAGTGTGTGTACTGTGTGTGTGTGTGTGTGTGTGTGTGTGTGTGTGTGTGTGCGGCGTGATTTGTGAGTGTGGTGCATCCTACACAGTACATTCAGCTCTATGAGTTTATGGCATGTAGTTCTCAATATGACAGGCCTACTGCTTTCATATGGAGAGAACCACGTTTTGGTCATTCCGAAAGAGAGAGAGAGAGAGAGAAAGAGAGAGAGAGAGAGAGAGAGAGAGAGAGAGAAGGGTTGTCAATTGGACTTGTCATATCACCCTGTGGGCTGTGTACACATCGCTATGACTTCTATCACAACTAAACCCCAATATTCCACATTGTTTCCCCTGCCTATTTCTCTGGACCGGAAATATGATGGATTTGGTGCTGCTGTGTTCGAGCTCAGTCAGCCCTGCTCTGAGCTGACTGAGCACTGGGGGTAAGCTGGGCCTCAAAGGGAACTGCTGAGAGGGAGGCTAAACAGACGCATCCCTTACTGTTGTAACTGCCGAGGCTACACTACTCGTGAACATGAAAAGAAAAGCTAAGACTTTCTTTCCCCCCAGTTCAGAAATGTGTCTGAGGCAGTTCACATATCTCGTGCCTCCCCCTCTCCCTCTTACTGAACTACCAATGTGGCAAAAATGTCCTGCAGGAAGATTCAATAAATAATAATAATATAGGCTATGACAGATTGACAATGAGAAAACCTCACCAGCTCCTCCCTCTTTTTCCCCTCTCAAACTGCTACACCTAGAATTTTGGCCGCAGGCTCTAACATCAACACCTATGACCTTTTACAAGGATCCTCAGATCATCTTTGATTCAAATTCAATAGGTTAAATCGAAACAATGATGACTGTGCCATTAACTATTCGAAGTCCATGCTTGGTATTTCTAAATATTCTAAGAGTTTTTATATTTTATCTAACCCTCTGTAATCTACAACATAGTGGTGCTGGGATTCGTATTAGTTTCGTGTTGAAAAGTATGCTACTTTATATTGTCATACTGCCAATTACCCTATTAGCGAATCGTTCAGCACAGTGATAGGGAATGATTTACAAAGTGAATGTGTAACATTCGGGGTGTGACTGTGCACACAACTAGCCTACATTTTTTATCATGTTCATGGTTTCACATTAGTCTGTGATGAATGAATAGAAGCAGTTCGCACTCGCTACAGATTGTCACAGCAGGCCACACTATCCACACGGGCTATTTACCGTGACGTCACACATCCACCACTCTCAGGCTTGTCAAACCGGTGTTGGGGTCTGTAGGAGTGGCATTTGTGAAGCTCAAGCTACAGTACCTAAGGAGAACCTGTTATTAAAACTACTTTCAGGACTATTATAGAACTATTTATAATTTTTGCATTTGACATTATATTTGAAGGAAGTCGTTTATTCCAAAGCTAAATCATCTCATGACTTCTGTGTGTTGACGATCAGAGAGACCGGTAGCCTAACCTTTACATCGTGGACACGACATTTACAGAATGGAAACGAATGGTATGGCGTGTAAACATGGTAAGTCAATTAGAAGCCTTGTTTTCTCAAACTAGATTCAAAAGAGGGCATGATAGGCATAGCCCAAGTCATTGGCCTTTAAAATGTCCCTGTAGCCTACTGTACAATGTGATGCATTGACTTTGCTTTTGGGAAATGAAGTAAAGGAACTTATTTGTGAGAATAATTTAACTCACATAACACATAGAACACATAACTCAATAAAATTTGAAATGCATTTAAGAACAATTTCACCAGAAATTAGAACAAACTCAGTTAAAATGGTACAGATATGTCAACAGAGCAACACATAGGCTATGAATGAACGTAGACTTTTAAGTTAACAGGGCATCATATTTTACGGTGTAATCAATTCACAATAATGAAATTAGCCCATGAGTCAGACACTATTCACAAGAGGATATGCAGAACCAGTCATAGCCCACACTAAAATGTTTTCAACATTTTATATTTTTCCTGATTATCGTGGTGTAGCTTATTAGACAAGTTAACGTCAGATTCTAGCTATTCTAGTGCAACAGTATTTTTCTAGCTCGATCTGTTGGTCCAAAGCTTCTCCTGGATACTAGAGCTTTAAAACATCTTCTCATGAACGCGCCTTTACCAGATTCAATCACCTTCGCACATGTAGCCTAGGATAGCCTTGGGCAACCTATTCTCTCCATCAAGGGTGGCCTACGAACCACTCGTTTCATTAAAACGGTGATTTGTCGTGTTATAAAGTTAAACTTTATGCTAATAATTTGACCAATTTGACCATAAAACCTGTCTCTCTCATTCTTTACTTTACTATCAGTTGTAGGCTATAGCTCGCCCTGTCAGTCTGTCGGTTGGTCAGTTGGTCAGTTGATCCACAAACATCGGGTCTGTGCGCTGCACGTGTGCGTGGCCTGGGCTATGTGGTCGCAGCTATTGCGAATTCGCTCTCGTTTCTATGATGGTGTAATCTTTCCATTCCACGTGTTGCCACAAGGTGTGGCTCTACATTCTCAGTTTCATCCAGGACAGTTTCTGTTGCTACAGTTCAGAATGAGCAAAATCAAAACAACTGCCTAAATCATAGCGTAAACGAAAGGTAGACTGAGGTGACGTTGAGCAAGGCCCAGCATTCTTAATGGGTCATTATTCAGTTTCACTGTGGGTTAAGATAGCAAGGCCTATGTGCTTGTCCATCCTACAGAGTTGCATCAGATTTTCTTATGTTGAATAACACAACAAAGCATTTCATAATAGTAATTTGAGATGACTAAAGACAAGACTAAAAAACAAAGTACTAACTAATGTATGTCTAGTCCTTAATATCACGTTTGTTTTTTCCCATTCTTTATTAAGTCAAAGTTGGATTCTGCTATTCCAATGCTGCAACAGATTCTATAATGAAGCTCTTGCTTCATTCCATTGCCATAAGGTGTGGCTGTACATTCTCTTTTCAATTCAGGGCAGTTTCTGTTGCTGTACACAGCAGCCTTAAGCAAAATCAAAACAAGACATGGCTTATTATTGTATTACGGCGAGGTTTCTCCTAAGATATATTGTCCATGACGCAAAGTTATGCCTCAGGGATATAATAAAAACAACACATTTTTTTATAGTAATTGGAGAAGACAAAATACAAGGCTTGAGGTCTATGGTCTTTTACATGCCATGTCTGTTTGTCATGATTGATGCTAAGTTAACAAACAAATCTGTATGCAAACCTACATGCAAACACTTTTGAGTATGCCTATAGGCTAAGGCTAGTTGAACTGTATGATCAGACCTCTGTCAACATCAGTTTTAAGTGATTATTATAAATTCATTCTCATGGGTAATCATTTGTAAACATAAAGAACAGACATTCAAAAGTTCACAAAGGGCGCAGTAACCTACAGGATAGACTACCTATAGGATAACTATGCCACATTTATTTACATACTTTTTCACCACAAGATGGGGCAGTTGCTTCACTTACTAGATCGACCTAGTTAGGCTACTCCTGCAGCTCAGGTTTCCGGGCTGAGGTAGGCTGAGGTAGGGTACTGTATTGAGGCTTGAAAGACGAATTATTGGAAATATAGCGAAGTGATAAAGTGCCCTTAAATAGCATGCCATCTTATAGATAAATTGAACAATGTTTTATATAGCCTAACCCAGTATATAAAAAGGTCGATCGGGGTGATCCAGGATTGTTGACATTCCACTTAGGCGAGCCAGTAGCCTACGTCACACCTAGCACCCCCAAGCAGACAGGGACCCCCTATTTTAAACTACCTCTTGGTTCAGTATGAATTCACTGCATGCATGCGGCGGCGCATTGCAAAAGGCTGTGCTTTCCTCACGGAAGCCAGCTGTTTTTATTGCTACCAATGGGCGTAAAATGACCAGTGAACTTTGAGTACTTTGCCTGCACGCCATAGAGGGAGATCCCATTCTTGTTGTGGTGTTTTATCAAGCAATCTCGGAATCAAGTTACAATGCAGTGCTTAAAAAAGCAACCAAAACGCACTAGATCCGAGGAATTACTCTATCGTGCGAGAGGCAAGAAGACGACACGTATAAATGAAAAGCTTTTAGGTACAGTATTAACTTTTATACATAGATCGTGAGTGCAACTGTCTGTGGTGTACAATTATCAACCCCCACTGTCCTAGCGCGGTGTTGTCTACGCTACTTTGTGGAAACCCATGACAATAGACTTTTTTGAGTTTTGACAGTTTCACATTTCTTTTCATCCTGATATCGAAGGGCTGTCAATGCCCCGTTTAAACGGTCATGACCAGTCCTGACACTGTGTCCGCTCCTCTCAGGGCTGGAGGAAGATGCCGACCTCCTGTTCCTCCTGACAGGCGGGGACCTCCTGAAGGTGCGGTCTCGCTCCTGGAAGAAGACCCGCTTCTTCAAGCTACAGGAAGACTGCAGGACCATGTGGCACGAATCCAAAAAAACCTTCTTCAAGTCGAACCAGACCTGTGAGTGCTGCAGCCCCGGCATCCCACCCACATGTGTGTGAGACCTTCCCCTCCCCCAGATCCTCTCTCTCTCTCTCTCTCTCTCTCTCTCTCTCTCTCTCTCTCTCTCTCTCTCTCTCTCTCTCTGGTGTTGTGGTGGAATGGAACACTTTATATATTTATTCTGATAGTGTAAACACGTAAAGCACATGGGACTGACCAATTTTGAGTCACTTGTAGTACCAGGTAGCTTTTCTTTTCTTTTTAAAAATCTCACTGGACTTTGGGAAAGTGTAATCTTCCACATCTGGAGCTTTAGGTCTCAGTAGAACTGGAGGCGTGGCCAAGGCCCTGGTCGTTATCAGAGACAGTCTGGGCCCCGGTCCAGACGGGTGTGGCACAGAGCTCTTTTATTGTGGGTAGATAATATGATACATGTGGGTGGAGCACGAGATATCAACTGAAGGATTTTTACTGCCAATTGCCCATGGGGTGTTCAGTCAGTCTCGCTCCTGTATTTTAGCTTTCTATTCTATCATCCTGTGGTTTTGGGCAACACCTGTGTGATTAGGTTACTTCTCCACCTGATGATCTCATCAAGTATTATTATGTAGGTCCAGTGTAGGTCTACTACAGTATCAGAGCAAGACTGATAACAGCTATGGTGATATGGCTTTATGGCTCTCATAGCCATACTTCGGTGAGTCAGTGAGAAATGGCTTTGTCATATTTTATGTCACATGAGAAAAGTTCACTGGATTATGGTGCAATGGATACAGCGTTTGCCATTTGCCTTATATGTTTGAATGAATTTGGACGTAAACATCACACAGTATTAGTATCAATCCCAGTGTAAGACATTTCCCCTAATTATTAACTCTAGGTGGAATATCTTCCTAAAGATATTCCCTCATTTGGTGTTTTGATGATGGTTATGGAGAGCGCTGTCTAACACATCAGCCCAAAATCTTACTGTAATGGCCGGGTTTCCCGAACGAGTTAAGAAGCACTTAACTCCAAAGTACTTCTTAGCTCCCATACAAAGGGTTGCTTAAGAATGGTTCCTTAAGAAGGTTCTTTATCGGGAAACGCGGCCAATATCCCTCTCTATGCAGTTGTCGATGCACAGTTCTTGCTGATTGTCTGATAACATTCTGCATTGGCATTCTCAGTCACCAAAGAGTGCTTTCCACCACAACTTCCTGTTTACTGATGTCTTTCCGATATGTCTAAATACAGATGTCACTTAAGGCACTGTTCCTACTGAGACACTAGCCAGTCTTTGTGACTAAAGCTCCTGACATCAGTGCCCCAATAATCAACCTTCTTTCAAAGTCAATTAGATATTTTCCTTTTGCCACCTTAATTCAACATTGAGGTTAACTGGGCATGTTTATACATGCCACAGAGCATGATGGGATGTTAACTTCTTAATTGTATCATGCAGCACTTGTATGGAAGCATCTGCATTCGTTTTTTTCTCTGCTCATTTGTATATTTATACAGTATATATCATGTGTGTATCTATACTGTCCGCCCCCTGTACTGTTTACTGTTAAAAAGCATGACCGCTGGTCAGTGATCACCTCCTCCTCCTCTCCAGTCTCCATCTATGACATCTCAGCAGTGCGAGCCGGCCGCCAGTCCGAGGGTCTGAGGAAGAACACGGAGGACCAGGTGGACGGACGCTGCTTCTCCATCGTCTTCAAAAACCGCCGTAAGAACCTGGACCTGATAGCCAGCTCAGAGGAGGAGGCCAAGCAGTGGGTCTCCAGCCTGGAGAAGATCATCGCCAACGCCGGCAACCTCAACAGCCTGCAGAAGACTGAGCAGTATCCCGATGGCAGTTAGAGCAATTTATAGTTCTGTACTTGTGTGGCACCTTTCTTATGTCTTTCCACTGTACCGCCTTTGAGGTAAACTCAACTCGTCGACCATTACTGTTTGTGTTGTGTGGCACCCATATTATGAATTCGGTTGAACCTTACATTAGAGCTTCAGTTGGATCTTCAACTGCATGAGAAAAGCAGACAAGGATGCTGATGACAAGCTGACTCTGAAAGAGCTGGAGGACTTCCTCCACCGCATCAACATAGAGGTGGCCGACGACTACGCAGAGGAGATCTTCCAGGTGATTCATCTGCTGACCTTAGGCTGCATTAGAACAAGATTATGCGCTGCAGTAGAACGCTTGCGGAAATGTCACGGTCCGCTTCCGAGTCGTCTTATCCCCTATTTTGAACCCATCGCCGATTTCCGCCCCTCCAGAAATGTGACAAGTCCAAATCGGGCCACCTGGCCGGGGAGGAGATCGAGCACTTCTACAACCTGCTGACGCGTCGGGAGGAGATAGACGTGATCTACGGGGAGTACGCCAAAACCGCCGGCTGCATGAGCGCCCAGAACCTGCTGGACTTCCTGCTTAAAGAACAGAGGGAGGAGGTGTCACTGGCCGACGCGCTCGCGCTCATTGAGAAGTACGAGCTGGATGAGAAAGGTAAGAGCAAGCGTGGCCGAGAGTACCGTAGCTGTCAGCTGCTGTATTTGTTGTTGTGATCTTAATATCTATTCAGGAGAAATCATATCTAGGAGAAGTAGGCGTAGCTCTCTGATGGAGTCCTTACAAACTACCATTGTTTGAGTTTTTAACACCTTGGATTTCTGCAGCCAAAGAGAAGCAGCTGATGACCAAAGATGGCTTCCTGATGTACCTGCACCAATCGGAGGGGTTTCTCATTAACCCCGCCCACAAGGAAGTGTACCAGGACATGAGCCAGCCCCTCAACCACTACTTCATCTCCTCCTCCCACAACACCTACCTGGTGGAGGACCAGCTGAGCGGACCCAGCAGCACGGAAGCCTACATCAGGTAAGAACTACTCTACCCAGAATCTCTCGCTACGGCAAGAACCTCTGCGAACAAGCTACGATATTTGTGGACGCCAATGAGAATCTGATTGGACTTTCTATCGGATCAGATAGTGGGCGGTGTGGAGAGACTGATTTGACCTCTGAACTCCTGCAAGGTGCGATTTACTTGGGACACAAGGTGCGATTTACTTGGGACTTTCTCCCACGTGAGCTCTCACTTCAATCAGGTTTTTATTACACAAACGGCAAAGTGTAAAATTGACCTGAATTGACCTGAATAACCTGAATTAGTTTTTCATTTAGTCCCCACTACACGCTCCCGATGAAATAAACATTCAAATGCAGCTGGATTTGAAAGGCAGGCTAATGCTATGGCTCCGCCCCTCTGCTCATGTTTCGTGGCGCTTGACTCCGGACTAGGTAAGGACCGGCCCCACCCATCGCCGGGCTTGGCGGTACAGTAGGTCAGCGGTTCGAGCGTCTGACCAGTGAGCGCAAGGACAGACGCTCTTAGCTCTTCGGTCGATCCGTCACAGAGGGACTCAGGGCGCTTGTGAACCCCGTCCGCAGGGCCCTGATGAAGGGCTGTCGCTGCGTGGAGCTGGACTGCTGGGACGGGCCGGACGACGAGCCGGTCATCTACCACGGATACACGCTCACCTCCAAGATCCTCTTCAGAGACACCGTCCAGGCCATCAAGGACTACGCCTTCAAGGTATTTCAGCCGAGACGCAGTCAAAGCAGGTGGACACCCCCGTGAACTCCCCAAAGGAAGCGCTTCAGACCGCCGGCGGACACGCACCACATGATACCGCTGTGTCGTACCGCGTGCTCTGTTTGATTCTTCAGTATCGTAATAGTTGGGGTATCTGGGTGTCCGCAGACGTCCGAGTACCCTGTGATCCTGTCCCTGGAGAACCACTGCAGTGTGGAGCAGCAGAAAGTCATGGCCCAGCACCTGAGCTCCATCCTGGGCACTGCCCTGGTCACCAAGCCCCCGGGGGACTGGATGCCCACCAACTTCCCCTCCCCAGAGGTATGTGCGTGTGTGTGTGTGTGTGTGTGTGTGTGTGTGCACATGTGTGAGGCGGGGAAGGGTTGTGTCCACATGATTGTCTGATGTTGGTGACTAGGCTCAGTTCCCCATATTTTATTCTTTCAGAAACCGGAAAATCAGAAATCAGTGCATCAAATTCAAATGACTAGTACTGAGTGAATCACATCTCATTCAAATCACTACTGAGTGAATCACATCGCATTCAAATCACTACTGAGTGAATCACTTCGCATTCAAATCACTACTGAGTGAAGCCTATGGGAAACACAGTATGGGAATATAGGGTTGGTTGGAAGAAAGCCAATGTACTACTACTTGCTAGAACTCACAAGTGCATCTCCTGTCTAAAACAAGTGACTAAGAGCATAATCCAGTGCTGAAGGCAATGTGCAAGAATAACACTTTTCATAAACGTGTGTGTGTGTGTGTGTGTGTGCCATTCCTCAGGAGCTGAAGGGGAAGTTCCTGATCAAAGGGAAGAGGTTGAATAAGCTGGAGGCGTGCTTCTCTCTGGAGGCTCCCACAGAAGACGAGACTGACGTGACGGAGGAGGAGGAGTCAAACGATGAAGAGGAAGAGGTAGAAGAGAAGAAGAGTAAGGTAGGCCTACGTTAACCTGGGAGACATTTTAGTTCAATGCTTTTTTGGTTTCCCTTTCCCCCAAATACTACAGTCTCTCTCTCTCTCTCTCTCTCTCTCTGAGTTTGGCCTAAAACCTGTTTCCATTTTGCCTGCAGAAGGGAAAGAAACTGAAGCTTGCCAAGGAGCTGTCCGACATGGTGGTCTACTGCAAGAGCGTCCACTTCAACGGCTTTGAGGACGCCAGAGAGCAGCTCTCCTTCTATGAGATGTCTTCCTTCAAGGAGGGGAAGGCTGTGAAGCTCGCAGAGGAGTCAGGTTAGGACGAGACTCGCCAGTCAGTCTCTAAACGCTGCGCCCAACTAGACACTGAAGACATTCCTCCAGATTTCGTTGCTAAAAGTGGGTGGAAACAAGTTGAGATATTGAAAAGAAACAACCCGAAGTCTTTAGGGTGGTCCGTCGTAATGTGTTGGGGGATGTTTATCTCCACCCCAGCGCAGGGCGAGAGGGAATGTTTTTGGTGGCTTGTGTTTGTACGTCCGTCCGTATGTCAGTACATACGTCTGTTAGCAGGATTACACAAAAAATTACCAGACCGATTTTCACAAAACTTGGTGGAAGGCTGTAGCATGGGCCAATTTAGAACCTATTCAATTTTGGAGCGGATGTGAATCACAGGGTGGGTCCACGAGCTGGCCAAACATGGCCAGCCATTCACTTCCATTCATTTTTTGGACTTAGGCTCTGGAGCAAAGTCTAGTCCTAACCTGAAAATGACCATATCTCAACATGGTAAAGTCACAGAGACACGGGGTTTGGACGGGCATAAAGCTAACAAATGCAGCAATACCACACCTGTCCTGTGCGCACAGAACCACGAAATGCGTTCATGGGCGGAGGTCTATGCTCTCTGAGCACCATTTCTAGTTTGTTTTGTTCTGATTCTCCGCTCCAGTTAGGGACAAAGATAGGGGGAGGACATCATTTCTGGTAAGGCAGGTCCTTTACACTACTGGAGATGTAGACAGTGGTCCTGATTGGTAGTGTCCGTTTTAGGCGCTGTTCTAGCAACGATTTTCAATGGAGTTGTCTCCAGACTTTTCCGAGGCGGAGATCTCCAAAGTCTGGCATCGCGCGCCACGGTTAGGATGGCCTCCATGACATGTTTACAATGAGGATCAAAATACCATGAATAAAAGACTGTCTTCCTTCCGATGCAAAGTGGGTCACCGGCTCTCGTGTGTGTGTGAGAAGAACAGTATTCCTGCTGGCCAACGGGAAATGATTTCTCATTTTTCACTGCATTTGGTGTGGAGCCAGGAGCACGGCTCTCAATCAATCAATCAAAGCTTTATTTTTATAGCGCATTTCATACCCAGAGGCAACACAATGCGCTTTACAGAGAACAAGGGAGGAGGGCATACGACCCACTCTCTACATATTCCAGAGGGAAGCAAAAAAACAGTATCACCCGGGGGCCAGATAAGTGAGCTGTAAAAAATTCTTCCCTGACCCCTCTCAACAAGGCGATCGAGCAAGCTCCTGGAGTATGTTTGTCTACCGGCTAAGAACATTTATAAAGCAATACATTACATTAAATTACATTTCAGAGTAAGAGAGGCTAAAAAAGCATCATAGGAGAGAGGGCATCCTATGGACATGCTACGAAATCCACAGCAGACACGGGGGTATCTATCGGACTCTGGGAGGTCTGCTGGTGACAGTGGGGCATCCACTGGACCTGGTTAGAAGATAGGAGGGAGAGAGAGAGGCACTAGGGAGAGGGAAAGCAGAACAGGGTTAGTAGCACATAGAGCCATACAAACCACACAGATATTGAAACAGGAAACCTTGCTCTGAAAGTGAAACGTCTTCCTTCCTCTCCTCTTCCAGCGAACGGCTACATCCATCACAACGTGGACAAGCTGAGCCGGATCTACCCTGCAGGGTCCCGGACCGACTCCTCCAACTACAACCCTGTACCCCTGTGGAACGCAGGCTGTCAGATAGGTACGGACCACGGTCACCTACACCACAAATGAGCAGCATTTCATTTCATTTCAAACCTTAAACCTTAAAACTTTATTTATCCTCGTGAAGCACTGCAGTTTCCTTCATTTACAGTGATGACGAGTTCACACGAGACAAATCAATTCAACAAACTAGCATGGATAGCAGGGTCACATAACAGTAGCATTATTCAGACTAGTTGAGGCGTCATAGATTGGGCTCAAAGAGGGAAGAGAAAAGAGATGTTCGTGAACTTTTAACCTGTAATCCTGTTATAAATCACTTTTTGTTGTTTCATTGCCACTCCCCCACCCCCTCCTCTCGTCTCCTCTCCTCACCTCTCCTCCTTCACTCCTTTCCTCACCTCACCTCTCCTTTCCTCCTGTCCTTACCTCTTCTCTCCTTTCCTCACCTCTCTCCTCCTCTCAGTGGCCCTAAATTTCCAGACGTCCTGCTCGGACATGGACGTGAACCAGGGCCGGTTCCTGACCAATGGGAAGAGCGGCTACGTCCTGAAGCCGTCGTACCTGAGGGACGGGGTGTCCGATTTCGACCCCGCCACGCTGACCAGGGGGCCGTGGCTGCAGCCCAAGACGCTGCACGTCATGGTGAGACGCACGTTTCCCGCGCCCGTCATACGTTCCATGTACCTTTCGTGCACCGCCGCTCGTAACCGACCGGCTTGACCCCTCGTGCTTGACCTCCATACCATTTCCCAGAGAAGCTTTTCTCTTGGGTGTGAGTTAATATGAGCGGAGTGTCATACTGATGTAAGCGGCGTTCCCGTGTCACGTCCTGTCACCAGATCATCTCCGCACAGCAGCTCCCCAAAGTCAACAAGAAGAAGAGCTCCATCGTGGACCCTCTGGTGAAGGTGGAGGTGTACGGGGTACCGGCTGACGTGGCGCAGAAAGAAACACAATACATCTCCAACAACGGTACTGAACCTCACACGCCCACCCTAATCACCGTCTCTGGTTTATTTACCGAGGTTTTAACCCAGAACGGAACGGGAACTTCACACTCCCACCCTAATCACGGTTTCTGGTTTATTTACCTACTGTAGGTTTTAACCCAGAATGGAACGAGAACTTCCAGTTCGACGTCTACGTGCCGGAGCTAGCGCTGGTGCGCTTCTCCATCGAGGACTACGACTCCACATCCAGCAATGAGTTTGTGGCCCAGTACACCGTGCCCTTCAACAGCTTACAGTTGGGTGAGTGGGCTTCGCCGCCGCCCCCCCCCCCCCACACACACACATCGTTTTCCGCTAAAGAGATAACTGTGCCCTTTCTGCCTTTGGACAAATCAAGACAGAGGCACTCTGTACCCTCTCTGGCTGCAGTCACAGGACCAGCACTATTCTCAGCAGCTAAAGCTGGCTTCACATACAACAGCCAAGTTTTCAGCAGTTTTAGAATGGAATCATTGTTTTGAAACGGCCTCCTCAGTTCTGAAAGATCGGACACGGTGAACATTCCAAGACAGAGAGACGTTCTAAAACGACAAACATTTAAAAAGCTTAACGGCTGTTTTATAATGAACCCAGCTGCATAGAGAGCCTAGTTTCATCCCATCACAATCACTGCTGACCAACTGACCGAGGCGCCTGTCTTAACCGCTCCCACAGGATACAGACAAGTGCCTCTGCTCAGCAAGGATGGAGACGTGCTCCCCTCGGCCGGACTCTTCGTTCACATCATGATCACGGACTCCGACTGAGCGGCCTGTCCCCCAGCAAGCGCCTCGCCTTCACGGTGTGACCAAGACATTCCCCGCGCCATCGTCACTCAGGAATCCAGCAGGCGATTTTAGTGGCTTTAACTTTTTAAAAAACAAAACATTTAGCACACTTATTTTTAGCTCATCAAATATCTGAACACATTGTTTTGAACACTAGAACTCCTTTTTTTGTGCTTATTGTTCTGTTGGGGTGGTGGAACACAAAATGCACACACGGCACATAGGAGCACCTGATGACATTGCGTTCCACTGGTTCGCGTTAGCTTCCTTCTGTTATCTATTTGTTGTTCATTTGCTACAGATTTTAGAAATGCTTTTGCATGTCCAGCATTCCTTTCAATATTGCATTATGCGTATTTAAATATTTTTATTCAAGTGATCATTTCATTAATGTGTGGATATAATATATATTAGTCAACATCTAACAAAGAAGTATTACTTCAGCTTTTACTGTATTTCAACAACCAGGATTCACATTGTGTGATTTAGAAATGCCTTTTTCAGGGATTCCACAATCTCTGATAAAAATGGAGAACCCAACAAAGTTTTCTGATCTTCATTTACATACAGTATCTTGACTGTCATTCTCATATACTGTAGTTAGATCATTAATCTGTCCGTTTCAGCGCCATGTGCTGTCCATCTGTGGCACATGTACAGTATTCTCTGGTATTAGATAAAGATGGATGTTCTTTTCAGATGTGCAGTTCTCAAGCATTCCAGTCGGGAGTTTTGTGATAAGAAGATATACTACCTACACGACCTAATTTCACTCTCTTGGTCGTTTTAGCAAAACACCAAGTCTCAGGCTTCCCTCTCACTCCTAGACACTTTTATGTTCCTTAGTTATGAGGAAAGTCTAACAAATATTTACTGTATCACGTGATCTGCATATTCAAAAGGACGACTGATGACAGTTTGGATCAGAAGACAATACAAACAGAAAACAGATGCAGTCTTTTCATAGAAACAGAAAACAAGATGCAGTATTTTCATAGAAACAGAAAACAAGATGCAGCCTTTTCATACAAAAAGAAAACAAGATGCAGTCTTTTCATACAACCAGAAAACAAGATGCAGCCTTTTCATACAATCAGAAAACAAGACGCAGCCTTTTCATACAAAGAAAACAAGACGCAGTCTTTTTATACAAACAGAAAACAAGACGCAGTCTTTTCATACAAACAAAACAAGACGCAGTCTTTTCATACAAACAGAAAACAAGACAGTCTTTTCATACAAACAGAAAACAAGACAGTCTTTTCATACAAACAGAAAACAAGACAGTCTTTTCATACAATCAGAAAACAAGACGCAGTCTTTTCATATAAAAAGAAAACAAGACGCAGTCTTTTCATACAAAGGCATTTATTTCGACAGGTTTCCAAGGAAATATGCTTCTTAATGATGAATATATTTTCATTGTCAAAAATATACAGCAAACCTGGCCTCGGCCTCCAGGTGTGGAGAGAACTGGACCGGGCCGAGGTCCGACTCCGTCACGCTAGTCTTCTGAGGATCCTTTGGCTTAAATCAATGTATTATATGTCAGCTAAAATATATCACACAGCTGGAAATCAATTTAACAAGACATGCATGAAAGAATACAGTATGTATGTATTTCCAATAAACCTTTTTATTATAATTGAAAGACAGCAAAGAAATAATTGTGGGGATCTGAAGTGAAAACGTCTGTAGTGGAAAGTACTCAGGAGAGACTGTGTTAAAGGAACAGTGACGCACACACCTAGAAAGAAACGCCAACGTGCTGCAGGTGACTAGAAATGGGTGCGGTAGAACTTTGGTGTTAATAACAAACAGAAAGTGAGTTGACTACGTGAGTGAGTGACTTGAGAAAAGAGAGAGGAGGAGACGGTACACAGTCTGTGGAAGAGACCTGATCAATAACTTGAACCAAAGACGGAGAATTGGATGTAACCGAGTTGAAAAAGGAACAGAACAAACAAACAAACAAAAAAACACCAGCTGGATACAATGGGTAATGGGTAATATGCAACTTCTCAAAACCAAATACTGATGAAGGTAACTGGAAAAAATATCATAATGATACAAACAAGAGAGAGAAAGTCTTGTCAGTGAGATATTGAGACTAGAGCACTTCTTACGAAGGACACTGCATTAAAACCAACACCCTCATTAGCAAGACAAACGTTAAAGGCTTACGCCAACGACAAGAGGTTATAATTCACCCATAGGAGCCATAGCAACATTACTGGGAAAAAAAATATTCTTTAGTCTATAGTGAATAATGACAAAGTCTCATACATGGCCTTAGGACCCCCTTATGTATCTAAAAAGTTCAACACATAAGAGGCTTTATTGCACTCCCTGTCAGCAAGTGCCTTGGAGTCAAGTGTTACCAACAAAACCGTGACAAAGAAGCAACCTTGGAATTAATGAACATCAATTGCTTTATGCCTGCGCAGGCAGTAAGGCATCAATCCCACGATGAGGTGCTCTGTGGTCCTTCTGTAGTGCCCAAATGTGTTGCAACCAAACCAGCATGGCTAGCCGTGAAATCTCCCCACTCCTGAAACCATCATCCCAGATGGAGGCTCCCAAAAGGTTATTGCCATGGTTACTATAGCGCTAAAGAGAGTACGAGTCCCCTGGTCCTAGGCACTGAGGTGAGGAACAGCTCGGGCAGTGTGTGTGAAGGCCATCTCCACCGTCACTTAACGGACTGAACTGGGCCAGCGCCGAGTCAGAATCAGCATGGTGTGGTTATATTGACCCAGTCCAGACCCAGTCCAATCCCTGCGATTATGCTCTGAAGGTGAATGTTTCTCCAGGAGAAATCTTTACTATAAAAGCATGGCACTCTATCCGTTACTGTACCAGTTGATCAGAAACTATGAGAGGGAGACCTTTGCAAGGTGAGGTCTGGAAATCTGCTCCTCCAGGTGAGACCAATTAAACTGCAGCACTTCAAAAGTGTTCAAATGACCTGCATGCTCACTAAAAAAAAAAAACTAGCAGTCTAAACGAATAACAAAGAACAGAAACTATTAGTAAGGTGTTTTCACTTTACACGAATGACGTCTGAATTTGTCATGAAGTCACCAAAAATAAAGACTGTTAAAACTTTGGGATGTACCCAATTACGATTTCAAAATATGGGGTCATTTTTACCTTATTTGGCAAAAGAAACAGAAAATACAAAAAAATAAATAAAAAGGAAAATAAATGGCACAATTTGAGCAATTGTTTTCCTAATATATAATACACACTGAATTAGGGGCCAGATTAATGTCTAAGTCCACAATTGCAAACATAGTTCTTTGTTTCCCAAAACAAAATAACCATATACTATTCTAAGTCAAATGACAGCAAGAGAAAACAAAATCACTTCTAAATGATGGCACAAGCAAGCGGTTAAAAGAGAACAGAGCAGAGACTCGTACTCGGCCTTCAATGTCAAAACCTCCAGCTAAAATAATGAGCTTTCACGCCCGTCTCCGTTTTAAAGCATATATCATTTGTTAAAAGATTGAAGTACTCTGGAAATATGCCATGTACAAAATATCTTCCCATAAAAACATTCACACAAGGCACTTCAGTCGGTAAGAAACAAGAGAATCACAGTCCTTCCTACTGCCATATACTGCCTGCATAGCAACAATAATAACGACAACATCTGTTTCTCCATTTTTCTGCTGTTGTATCACAAATAAAATTCCCAGAAAAAGGTTGGTTTTTGGTTTAAAATAAGCACTTGACCAAATAGTAAAACTCTTTCTCTTCGTTTCAAAATAAAGAGTTCCGTCGTCTCTTTGCATCTTGTCGCCCCCCCGACCTCTGAGGAGTTTTATGCACCACGATGCTCCACACATGTTCTCCAGCGCGTCGGTGTGATGCTCTACACATGTTCTCCAGCGCGTCGGTGTGATGCTCCACACATGTTCTCCAGCGCGTCGGTGTGATGCTCTACACATGTTCTCCAGCGCCTCGGTGTTTCCTAATCACAGTGCATCCTGGGGTTTGGAGTTTATTCTGAGAGATGGTCAGACTCCCGCTGCCTGGAGATCACAGCAGGGAGGAAGAGGAGGGTGGTGGTGGTGGTGGTGGAGGGGGGGGGACAGTTGGTAGGTATCCACAGTGAGACTCCAGTGCGCCCCCTTGTGGCAGAGGCAAGAGGGCGCGGGTGGGAACTTCTGCCTGAGCCTGAGATGTGTGGTGGATTTAAAGGGGTGAAGCGGGAGGAATACTGAGAGAGAGAGAGAGAGAGAGAGAGAGCAGGCGGGGCTGTTCGTCGGCCGTCCTGCTACCTGCCCCTCAGGGCTGTTCCTCGGCCGTCCTGCTACCTGCCCCTCAGGTTCTGCAGGACCCCGTACACCTCCTCCTCTTTGCTTAGTCCCTCAAAGAAAGGCAGCAGGTCCAGCAGCTCTGTGTCGTTCATGTCGTCAAACCAGGACTGGACCGGGACCTGCGGGGGACAGACTAGCGGTGAGACACACAGACGCCCCAGAACTACACAGACGCCCCAGAACTACACAGACCCCCAGAACCCCAGACCCCCAGCACCTCAGACCCCCAGAACCTCAGACCCCCAGAACCTCAGAGCTACAGACCCCCCAGAACCTCAGAGCTACAGACCCCCCAGAACCTCAGAGCTACAGACCCCCAGAACCTCAGAGCTCATCCAACGTGGGATATGGGACAATAAGCTTGAGCATCTGCAAAAGCACTATATAAAAATGTATTATTATTGTTATTATTGTATTATTATTATCAAATCAAACTTTATTTGTATAGCGCATTTCATAAACAGAGGCAACACAATGCGCTTTACAGAGAACAATTTATTATTAGTCATTATTATTTGTATTATTATTATTATTATCATTATCGAATCAAACTTTTATTTATATAGTGCATTTCATACACATAGGCAACACAATGCGCTATACAGAGATCAACTTATTATTATTGTTATTATTATTATTATTATTAATAAGGGGGGGTTCTCACAGCGTTCTCTGGGTGGAAGATGTAGGAGGCGGGGGAGTTGTCCACGATGATGACGTCTCCGAGCTCGCGGCCCAGCCGGCTCAGGTCCTTCACGTAGTTCCCCCGGTGGAACACGCAGGACTCCCGGAACAGCCGCGCCCGGAACACACCCCACTGATCCAGCAGGTCGGCCACGGGGTCAGCGTACTGTCCACACCACACAGAGAGAGAGGGGGGGTCAGGGGTCAGCGTACTGTCCACACCACACAGAGAGAGAGGGGGGGGTCAGGGGTCAGCGTACTGTCCACACCACACAGAGAGAGAGGGGGGGGGGTCAGGGGTCAGCGTACTGTCCGGACCACACAGAGAGAGAGGGGGGGGGGTCAGGGGTCAGCGTACTGTCCACACCACACAGAGAGAGAGGGGGGGGGTCAGCGTACTGTCCACACCACACAGAGAGAGAGGGGGGGTCAGGGGTCAGCGTACTGTCCACACCACACAGAGAGAGAGGGGGGGGTCAGGGGTCAGCGTACTGTCCACACCACACAGAGAGAGAGGGGGGGGGGTCAGGGGTCAGCGTACTGTCCACACCACACAGAGAGAGAGGGGGGGGTGTCAGGGGTCAGCGTACTGTCCTGACCACACAGAGAGAGAGAGAGAGAGAGGGGGGGGGGGTCAGGGGTCAGGCGTTCTGTCCTGACCACACAGAGAGGGGGGGGGGGGGGTCAGGGGTCAGGCGTTCTGTCCACACCACACAGAGAGGGGGGGGGGGGGTCAGGCTTCTGTCCGGACCACACAGAGAGAGAGAGAGAGAGAGAGAGAGGGGGGGGGGTCAGGGGTCAGGCTTCTGTCCGGACCACACAGAGAGGGGGGGGGGGGGGGTCAGGGGTCAGACAGGGAAGATGAAGAGGCGCCCCTGATTCATTTCTCATCGTACTGCTGAACCTTTTGTTTTGTATCAAACCTTCTGTTTTTATTTAAGCAAGCAAGACCGTTCAAGTCAAAAAACCTTGTGAGGGTCAGGCAGGCCAGGCAGGGTTCGAGATGTGTCCATTTGAAAAAGGATTGGTTATACAAAGACTACTGGGCCTTAAACAAAGCAGTTTCACTTTGCTCTAATTACTACTGTAGTACCTACATGGGAAAACTAGTCTCACAGGTGGCCGACTACCACACCTACAGCTACTCCAGCTCACACACCAGCTACTGTAGCTTCCAAAAACACCCGACACCCCCCTCTAGTGGAGAACATGGCGCACTGCGGGCAGGTATGTCCTCTCTGCCACATTGGAGACACTTACCCAGGACAGGAGGACTATGCAAGACACTGATGCAAGACAGAGGGAGGAGGGTGACAAAATTAGGACAGAAAGAAGACGAACACAGACAACCCTGAACATAATGTCACCCACACAGCCATGTAACTCCTGCTCAAGTGATGCTGGTTGCCATGTTCAGACGCACGGCTTCGTCAAACAGGGCTTGAGCCAAGGGGCCAAGCTGCCATTTACTTCCTGAAACATTTTGATCAGCGCCATCTTGCCGAAATCGGCCCCTTTTTGACATGTGCAGTTGTGCTTTTCTCAGACCCCGCCGCGTTCACGCGTTTGCACCATGCAATTATTATTTGCATCATTTTTTATTACTTAACAATGCTAATGCAGGGACATGCGATACAGTGGGGAGAGCGGTGAACGCGCATTAAACATCCACATGAACGTGTAAACTTCGTGGATGCGGCCGGGTCAACAAATCACGTGGTTAAAACGTGAGAAAAGCACAACTGCGCATGCCTGTGACGCCAGAAAACACAGCTGCGCATGTCAAAAGGGGTCGGTGGCCCTGTTCAAAAAGCTTCACTCTCAAGAGCGAGGCGTCAACGTAGTCACAGCATCCAGTTCTATTAATACATCCGTGGCTTGAGCCTCCGGCCCTAAGAGGCTCGTGCTCCGCCCACCGAGCGAGCGAGCGGCCGGTCACGGGAGTGTGTGTCACACCGTCTAAACTGACCTTGGCGAGGCTGGCGGTGAAGAGGACGCACTCGAACAGCTCGCCCATCCTCTGCAGGAACTCGTCCACGTAGGGCCTCTTCAGCACGTACACCTGCAACACAGCCACGCCCGCTTAGAGCAGCGCACACAGCGCCCGCTTCCGATCGCCCCCCACGCCCCCAGCGCCAACGACGAGTCGGCCGGAGAGACATACGTGGGGTGTCGGAACGTGGCCGACGCGCGTTTTTGCGTTCGCGTTTCGGATGTTTGCGAGGAACCATCTGGGCCATCGCTTGCCTTCAGGGATCTGCAGGGTTTGGTGGGGCTGCATCATCATCATCATCATCGTCTCAGTTTCCTTCACAGTCAAGTAGTCGCCCCCCAGTGCAAGTAATCGTGGATAGGCCACCAGGATACACACAGCCTATCCTGGATTACTTGAACTGGGTCACAGCTCAGGTCATCCCAGGGGAAGCAGGGTCACAGCCCAGGTCATCCCGTGGGGAGCAGGGTCACACGCAGCTTCCAGACGACCGGTCATCAGGAGAGTATCAACACTTACGTGACTTACACTACGTGCACATGTCTGGATGAAGTGAACTGACCGTACATCTCAGTGACCGTCAGCATAAGAACAAGCGCCATCAGCATTTACAGCGGTACAGAAAAGAGGACTTTCTTTTTTTTACACCCACATACATGCACCCGTAACAAGTAACACTGGGCCACAATTGGTGAGAAATTGGGTAACATCCTCTAGTATCTCGTTTCTCCTCAGACATGAAGTGAATCTGTACAGTACCTGATGAACGGTGCCGTCTATCTCCACGGGAACTATGAAGTCCGCGTTGCTTATGGGCTGTGGGCGGAGAGAACACACGTGTATATTAATGCCACAGAAGCGGGTGCAGTACCGCCGTGATGCAGCAGGCGGCGCCGGTGCTGCTCCAAAGCTGCTGTGCGCAGGGCAGTCGGTCAGTGAGTTTCAAGCTCAAGGAAAGCGAATCTTCTGTCCCTTTTTCCACCAAAACACCCCCCCCCCCCCTCTCCTGTCCTCCTTCTCAATCTTTTTAATAAACAAGAAGGACGCCTGGCAGCAGGCAGAGTCGGGCACTAGACCAAGTAAGGAGGGGGGGGGGGTAGTGACTCAAAGTGTCATCCAAGGTCACCGCTGCTGTCTCTCAAAGAACTCGGGTCTAAATGGCAACAAACACAGAGCGGCCTTTTTCTCACAGAAAATTATATTTCACTGCATTCAATTCAATTCGTGGTGCTTTATCAGTGTGACAAACGGAGACTTGTGTTTCTGAAATCTATTGTATTCAAAATGCTCTGATAAAGTGAGTGACGCATATGGGGCGGGGGGGGGAGGTAACCACACGCTTCCACAATACACAATATTTACAATAAGAGTATTTCCCTAATAATACCTTAAATGAGCTGTGGACAAGGGTTTCATCCAGGTCGATCACAACACACTTCTTGCCATAGTCAGATATGTTCATCTCTGGTAGGAGGTACTTAGCTGGAGGCTTGGGGAGAGAGAGATAATTAGAGAGAAAGAGAGAGAGTGTGAGAGAGAGAGAGAGAGAGAGAGAGAGAAAGAGAGAGAGTGAGAAAGAGAGAGAGAGTGAGAGAGAGAAAGAGAGAGAGAGAGAGAGAGAGAGAGAGAGAGAGAGAGAGAAAGAACAAGAAATAAAGACAGAGACACACTCAGGGACCATTAGTTAATGTGTGAGGATGAGCGGATTAGCGAGCAGAGAAACTAATGATTCAGAACTGTTTCCCGTGGGGAGAGGGAGGGGAAGAGAGAGAGAGAGAGAGAGAGATGGAGAGACAGGGACAGAACGAGAGGGAGGGAGAGAGAGAGATGGAGTGAGGAGGACTATGTAACGATGGGCTTCAAAGACTCATTCGCTCGCTCTCCACTGGGCCCCAACTCAGAAGAGGAGCCCCCCCCCCCCCCCCCCCCCCCCCCCGAGCTGCTGCACACACTCGCCCAGAAAACACAACACTGCTGTCTTTAATCCACCCAGATTTTTGTCTAATCTGAGGGAGATTAAATGAACCATTTCACACATTCTAAAAGACGGGTTGCCATGCGGGGGTTATCTGATTTTCCATTAAAACAGTGGACTTGTTGGTGATTCACTTAAAGAAAAGGGGCATCGTCCAGGTCCAGATGGGGGTCGGGGCCGTGATGTAGAAGAGCTTTGCCCTATAAAGATGGCCGCCGTACAGCCCAAAGACACCACGAACCGGACATGAACGTTATACCGCAATGAGAGACATTAGAATTCCGGTGACTTAACGATGGAAAGCACGCAGAACGCGCAGTTGTGAGACCCGGCTAAGACGTAACTCAAGTCTAGTCCTCCGGGCTCTGGTGGCTCTCCAATCCAAATTGCCGTGTGCTTTGCGCTTCAGTTCAGGCCCTGTGAAAAGTCCCTTCACGCTAGGAAACACAGCGTTTGTAGTAATCAGGGATGGAGCAGTTCAGCAGACTATCAAGTAGTCTATGCTCTGCCCAAGGCATGAAAACATCCCCTTCAGAAGCCGTGACCCCGACCTGGGTCCTGACCCGGCCGCGAGCTCAGATCCCCAGATAAGGAGATCAGCTGTAACTCCCTGATTGACTAATGGCATCGGAGGGCCGGGGTCTCTCTCTGCACACTCAGGACCGCGGCGCTGTGGCCTGATGCTCTCACCGAGCGGCCTACGTCTGCGAGATCGTTTGGAGCAACTTGGTAAGCTCATTCCAAACGTATAGCTTTTTGGAAATCTGTAGATTTGACGTTAGCTTGGTTAGACCATTGGTAGATGTGTGTGGTTGTTTGTTTTTTTACTATATAAAAACAAAAACTCCAACAACATTGAGCAGCATAGTTCAAAGGGATGTATCTGAAGCATAATTTCACCACAGGTGCAAAACAAAGCCCTTCTCTTAACCCCTGTGACCCTCGGCTGAACAACCTGAGACGAGAGGACTGGGACTCCCGCTAGGCTGTTAACGCTGGCATCACCACCACTACCCAGCATGCACATGAAAAGAAATAAGTGGATACATACACTAGGGACAGGGATGACCTCCACCTGGTCACACTACGACAGAGAGAGAGAGAGAGAGAGAGAGAGAGAGAGAGAGAGAGAGAAACAGACACACACAGAGGGAGAGAGGAAGAGAGGCAGAGGGAGGGAGAGAGAGAGACAGAGGAAGAGAGACAGGGATATAGAAGAGAGAGAAAGAGAGTGAGAGACAAAGTAAGGGGTTGGAGGAAAAACAACATGGGGACAAAGAGAGAGAGAGAGAGAGAGAGAAACAGACACATACAGAGGGAGAGAGGAAGAGAGGCAGAGGGAGGGAGAGAGAGAGAGAGAGACAGAGAGACAGAGGAAGAGAGACAGGGATAGAGAAGAAGAGAGAGAAAGAGAGTGAGAGACAAAGTAAGGGGTTGGAGGAAAAACAACATGGGGACAAAGAGAGAGAGAGAGGGAGAAAATCAAATTCACACATTTACAACATGTGGACGCACACAGGGCAGTCTAAACAGAATAGTGCCTCTTGTTTTACAAAATCACTGTCCGGTGAGGTTAGCTTTCGACTGAGAGAAGTGTGTGTGTGTGTGTGTGTGTGTGTGTGTGTGTGTGTGTGTGTGTGGCAGCAGCTCACCTTGGGAGGCGTTCCGTTCTCCTCCACCGGCGGGGAGGCGGAGTTATTGCTAGTGCTGTTGTTGGCGGCCGGCGGCTCGACATTGTAGTCGCGGAAACAGCAGAAGAAGGTGCTGAAGATGCCCCGCCCCCTCTGCTTCTTCACACTGCTGTTGGACTGGGACACTGTTAACACAGGGGACGGGGGGGACGGGGGGGGAGACACACAATGACGGAACAGCCAAAACATTTAGGCCCATTCACTGGGACGTGCTGAGAGAGACTACAGCACAAATTCATTCGTTCATTTCTCCCACCTCCAAAATAAACCATAACCTTGTAAATAAGCCCGCGCTTTCTAAACGTGTCGCAAAACGTAACCCGCGCCCCGGGGCGAAGAGAGGCCAGGAAGCAGGCGGCGCTGACCTGCCCCGACAAAGCCCGCCGCTCTCAGAAAATAACCCCGAGCAAGCGGCCGTGACATCACCGCTCGCACATAGCCACGCGGAGGGGGGGGGGGGGGGGTGGGGTGGCGGGGCGGAGGGGCGAGCTCTGGGTCCGACCGCAAATCCCTGCGCTCTCATTCCAGCCCCGCGGAGCACAGCCTAAAACCAGACACTGCCCCTTTATTAATAGTGACAAGTTGGAAACTGCACACTAACTGACTGTAGCACGCACACACACACGCACACACACACGCACACACACACACACACACAGAGAACCCCCCACCCAGTCATGGGCCGTCACTTATTGGTCAGACGTAACGCCTCCATTTTGAAGGCTTGCCGTGCGTTTCCCCTCTGGCCCCTCTCGTGTTTCATGTGGCAGGTGAGTGGGTGAGGCAGCCCGAGGAGGAGGAGGAGGAGGGGGAGGAGGGGGAGGAGGAGGAGGAGGAGGAGGAGGAGGAGGGGGAGGAGGAGGGCCGGGTCGGGTGGGGGTGAGCTCCCACACCCCGGTGTGGCCTATACAAGGCTGCATTCCTCTACCCTCCCCTGGAGCAGCCCGCCCACGCCCCCACCTCCTCCCCCCACGCCCCCACGCTGGGACCGGCCCTCTCAGACTGCAGGGCGACGCCTCCAGCACGGCGCCCGTCTCCGCTAGCGGGCGCTTCTGTACCGCTCGTTTGCCAGGTGGTTCTACGCGCGCGCCTACGGTCACTCAGCACCCTTCAACCACGTCACAACCTTGACCCATCTCATTAAAGGTTAACGAGGAGATCGTTACGGCCTCCTATGTTTCTGCTCTGTTCTTGTCGGCGTCTTCCCCCCGGGCGTTCGTCGTTGTGTCCCGTCAATCATCTGATCATCGATTCCACCTGTGTCCAATCACCCCCCCCTGCCCTGTCGTCCAATCAGAGAAAGACCTGTCTGTCTCGTTTCCTGTGCGAACGTCTGCTTGTAGGCCTACTCTTGTTGTCTGTGGAACTAGTGTTTGGTGTGGGTTTTGGCTGCTGCCGATCCCTCCTTCTCCAGCGGAGGGTAACCCCTCGCTCCAGGTCAGGGCCAGTGGGTCTACCCTGTTTGTACATCATCATTTTATGGTTGACTGGTTATTCTTAAGTGATTATTTTCTATTTGCGTAACCTTTCTGTGAAAGTACAGGCTACGCCTCGAGGATGATTGACATCAGATGACCTACCAGAAAAGAGATAAAACGTCAAATCTGCAGACAGTGGTAACTGTAGCAAAACAGCCTATTTTTCCTTGAGCAGCGGCATCAGCATTCTATTGGAATGTTCATATTTCTGTGGAAAATAATTTCTGCTTTAGGACATTGGAACGTAGAACCACAAGACACAAGCAGCCCACACTCCCAAACCCAACGTCACCATAGACTCCTGAGCTGCCAACCACAGCCTCGTTTGACCAAACTCAGTTCAGTTCAGATCAGCTTCATGCCACCTTCATGTAAGGACTTTTACATCAGCATTGTGAAATCACCGCGCCTGCTGCAAATTCTAAGAGAGGAGTAGCCCAATAATCTGAGCACAAAACATTCACAATCATGGCAGAAAGCAATCCGACAGTGACTAAGCCATAGGTCTCTCTCTCTCTCTCTGTCAAATTAATTACTGCTTCTCTCTCGCCTCAACACACTGGGATGAGTATTCTAATCCAATCTGTGGCATTCAGCGTTCCTTCAATCCCAGCTCCCAGAGGGCAGTGCGGCGGCCCAGACTAGCGCAGCGTCAGCGGAGGCAAGGGGAGTTTATTTGTGTAGTAGATTTCAGCAACAAGGCAATTCAAAGTGCTTTACATGAGACATTAAAAGCATCAAGACAAAGTGCAACACATAAAAGGTCATATAAAAAAAAAAAAGCAAAAAAATGTAAATAGAGGAAGAGAGGCCTCGCTCAATCCAGGAGCTCGCTGAGCGTAGCGCTCGAGAAGTCTCATCAACCACCGACGAGACCGGTGAACTTCTGCCTCAGGCCACCTTGTTACTGAGCAGTCGTCTAAAGCACATGAAAGTTCCCCCCAAAAAACAAAAAGGGAGTCGTGCTGGAGAAAGGCAAACACAGGAGGGGACTAAGACAGGATACGTAGGAAACTCCACAAGCTGCCAAACATTACCCCAGGGAGGAAAAAATAAAGTGCCAATCTGTGAGGAAAGTACCTTACTTCACAGAATGCTAAAGTGGACATCTGACTGTTCAGTTCTTCAAGTCAGAGGTAATTAAATAAAGTAGAATATAATCGAATATAAAATATAATAGAATATAAAAGAATATCCTTACAAGATTTTTTAAATGGATCCCAAGATGAGGATAAAGAGAACATGGAGCTAGGGCTTTCAGACAGTGGATTTGGGCGATATAGTCTGAAGATGCATATCTTTTAATCTTGTTTGCTGACAAAAACAGCGCCAGCCCTAAACGCATGCAAATGTCTGTGGTGTTGTGATGATATGCTAATCAGCCATGTGGGAATTCACAGAAAGACCTCAGGACAGATGTCTCCATTAAAAATATGGAAGCAAATACAAAGTTCATCAGGCCTATTTGCAAACTTCGGAAGAATCTCTGTGACTGATCGTGATCGATCTGCCCGCTGTGCATAATGTGTGTTTGCGTGTCGGGCAAGTGTGCTGTTTGGATTCATACATATTGTTGCGTGGTTGTGTCGGCCTTAGTTATGGCCATAGTTGTGGTTGTGGCCTTAAAGGGTGCTATTTTGTGACATTTAGCTCTATTTGTGATCTGTCTACCATGAACCTGACACACAGAGACCATCATTTCACTGATCGTTCCAGTATTGATCTAGCTGCAGTTTTTATGCAGGCTCTCACTGGGCTACAATGGAAGTCAATAGGGAACCCGTGCGTTGGAATAATTATGATAAATGTGCTTTTCTGAGATGAGACACTGAGGGTGTAATCTTAACAGTCTCAGTGCTCTCTAGTGAAATGTATCACAATCCGAATATTTGTAGGTTTTTGGCATGACTTGCACATAGTCCTCTGTGGGAGCAGTAAAAACAAGCACCAGGGGAATGCTCATGTCCAAGTCATGCCAAACATGTAAAAATATTTGGATTGTGATACATTTCACAGGAGAGCACACATTGTCCAAAATAGCACACCCTATCCCTTTAACAATATTAACCTTGGTGTTCAAGTTCAAGTTATTTATTTATGATGTGTGTGCAGTATGTAGGCCTATGGCCAACTGCCTTGACTTGCATCCATGAAATCTTGTGACTTCAACAGGGTCCCTGATTATCACAGGGTATTATGCACACTGGTTTCAACACTGCGTTTAAGCTATAGACGTTGATGGATATATTCAGACCCATATTTTTATATAGCCTACAAATCAGCTATGAAGTCCAACATAGCCTTCATGCTTTACATCGAAGGCTTTACATCTGTGCTGCCTATCTACTAATCTATTATTAAAATCTAAAATCTATTTTTCGCTGCTCATTATTGCAAAACGAAGACATCAGTGGAGCTATACTCTGCTGTTGCTCCATTGTTGTCCGCGACAATGTGATTTTATGACAGAGATTTTCCTTTTCTGTCCAATAGATGAACGAGCAGTACAGCCGCGTGTCATTTGATAACAGATGTTTGTTTGCTTAACACAGGACCGTGAGAACACTAACATTAACATTAACATTAACAAACAAAACCTCGGCTCGGACTTTCAGGTGTGAAAACGCCCTCAGACTACATCAAACCTCTCTCACCATACAGCTTCTCCAGCTAGCCTCATTGCCTACATATAAAGCGCTCTACAACAAGTCAATTATTTCCATGTTTCTCGATGCCCTAGTGAAGCACGAGACCTCCACTCAACAGTCCGCCTCCTCCTCATCCAACAACAAAACGGAGGGGGCGCTGCTGCTCCTCTCTACCCGTCTGGAGACGGGCCTGGACCTCCAGCAGGGACGGGCTGGTTCACTCACAACACATCAGCCTCACATCAGCCTCGCAGCCTCACATCAGCCTCTCATCAGCCTCTCACAGCCTCACAACCCCTTCCCCTGGTGTTGAGAAAACCTTTAAAGTCTCACTGAAATGAAAAAAGCATTCTGTCCCATTTTGGTTCACATGATTGGTCATAGTGTTCACCTATTCAACGATGTATGCCAAAAAAATTACAAAATTCTACTTTGGTTGTAATCTTATATCAAAGTATATAGTTTCTTACTTCCTGGAAAACGGTAGGTCACGTGCAATGACGACAACAGGTACCTTAGATTTTAGGCCAATAATCTCACGACATCCACCCGTCAATCACCGCTATCCTTCTATCGAATCTGTCTAAAGTTCTTAAAACCCGTCCACTTGTCAATGTTCCAATCAAATTCCTCTAAATATATGTCCCACCCTCATAGCTTGTTTGCGTCGGAAATGCGTCGGAAATAAGTCAAACTACGGAAGTTGGATGATCTCAAATGTCCGTTTCAGTGCGACTTTAAGCTGAGAAAATGAACTAAGTCTAGTAAAGGTGAAATGCGTCACGTTAGGCTATTTCCAGAGAGCTACCCCTCTGATATGTGGATGGCAGACAGGAAACGGTGGCAGGCTGAGGCTGATTAAAATGTCACGGTGAGAACTGATAGGCCTGGTCGTGAAAAGCATATTCCAGAGGGGTGCGTGAGACTACTACTACAGTCTCCAGAGGAGTAAAGGATGGTGTAACAGGAGCCCATTCAGCCTGCTGAGGAATTGCTGCCATTGTGGGTACAGAGCAGGCCAGGCACTCTACGGAATAGCTGCTTTAAATAGCCGTCCCCTCCCCTCTCTCTCTCTTTCTCTCTCTCTCGACCACAGGAGCCTTCCTAATGTCAACCAGAGTGGCGGACACTGCAGCCCCAACTGTTGGGGAAAAGGGTGAAAAGATTTCCAACTGAAAAACCTGGGCGGGCTTTAGAAGAGTTGTGTCCCGACTACGGCGTGGAATCTGCAGAGCCTCTGTTGAACACAGCGGGGGGGGGGGCTTTTGGAAGCCTTGCCAGAATCAGTCAATAACACTCAGGCTTACGAGCTTGAGCCCTGCCAGGATAATACAGAGCCAAATGTCACTACAAAACAATAATCAAAAAGGCTGAACTGAGCCCTTCTTGTACCTATCCCAGTACAGGCAGTGAGGCAGGCAGGCAGCACTAAGCCTATGTTTAGACCGCACAGCCTGCTTTGGCAGCGTGACACAGCATGGGGTGGAGGTGTGTGTGTGTGTGTGGGGGGGGGGGGGGGCGGTGACACTTGTGCTGGCAGACCTCCAGCAACGGTGCACTGAGGGCAAAGGTGACGGCGGCCGACTCGACAGTCCGGAGCCTGTTCTGCACACGTTCACGTGTGCCGATGACATGAAGGAAAAAAGGTAGGCTGGGTCCGCCCTGTCACTACAAATCAACAGGCGGTAAGCTAACTAACAGTCAACAACAGTCGCTGCGCTTAAACAGGCCCCTCCTCCTCGCTGTCGTTGCCATGGCACATTAGTCTGTCCTCTAGACAGGAGTGTCCTGCACAGGTGGAGGGGGACACCCCCCCCCCCCCCCCCCCAGACATCCAATCCTTGTTGAGATGGTAGGCTAATGTTTGTGTTGGGCCCTTGGGAAGAGTTCAGTAATGACTCATCCCCTGTGAGGCGGGAGGGGTGGAGAAAGGGGTAGGGACCAGGAGAGAGAGAGAGTAGAGGAGAGAGAGAGAGTAGAGAGAAGAGAGAGAGAGAAGAGAGAGAGAGAGAGAGAGAGAGAAAGAGAGGAGAGAGAGAGAAGAGAGAGAGAGAGGAGAGAGAGAGAGGAGAGAGAGAGAAGAGAGAGAGGAGAGAGAGAAGAGAGGAGAGAGAGAAGCGAGAGAAGAGAGGAGAGAGAAGAGAGGAGAGAGAGAAGAGAGAGAGACAAACACAAACAAGAGCATCGCTGCTGCTCTGCCCTCAAGTATGACAACCACAGAGACCCTTAAAGCAGTTCGCTCGGTCTCCGATTTGCTCTGTGGGTCATTACCACCGGGGGCGGGGAGTAGAGTACAGTCATCTGAGCCTGGCGCGAGAGCAGCTCTACAACTCCCGCCTCAACTACACACAGACCACATTACATCCTCCGCACTGCTAGTGGCTCCGGATGAACAGACTAGACTGTGTGTGGTGTGTCTGTGTGGTGTGTGTGTGTGTGTGGTGTGTATGTGTGTGTGTGTGTGTGTGTGGTGTGTGTGTGCCACTTTTTGTGTTTATGAACAGCAAACAATCCAGAGGCACAACCAATCTTCCCACATGAGCATCACATGTGCATCTCTCAACATGTGTCCCCAAGCAGCAGTCGTTGTCAGAGTTGAGTTATCATTAAGAAGATTACAACCCAAGTCATGTTCATCTTATAAAACTACAGCGACTTCGGTCCAAGTTATTAATAATCAGCCTTGATGATAGCAGTGCAGCCTCATGCAAAGCACAGGTTCTTGCAGGCAGCCTTGAACGTTTAGTTTGGAGGCCTCATGTGAAACTTACTTTCTGGTGAATAGGTAAGAACCATTGTGTCATGGTCCTTCAATGAGGATGAGTTGCTGTGACCGCGGAGCGGCCAACCTCTCCCAGACTAACTGACCCACCATGACCCTAAATGACCTGTTGGAATCCACAGGGCTGGTGAAGGACAGCAGTTGTCTGTGTTGCGCTGTGGCAGAAATGAGTTTGACCCTTTCCTAAGACAACTACTTGTCTTACACCTGCCACCGGCCAAATGCAGGTAAAATTTCCAATTGGCAACTAGATTTCGGAAGGCTATCTGAAAAAAACATATACTTGGCCGGTAGATTTTTTAATCTACAGTCCCCTTGGCAGGTGACTCACCGTGAGCCAAAAAGTTAATTTTCACCCCCGTCTACCTTTGAACATCACCTGACGAATTAAAAGACCGATCTGGGAGACAGTGAGTTAGCCGAGCCAACACATCAGATGACATGTTGCCGATTAGACTGAGAAAAGTAGAAAATATTTAGAGCCTGTCTTCTTCTCGTCTGCTTGGTCTTGTCTTGCAATAGCAGAATAACAGTACAGGCCTTCCCAGGCCCATTAAGGCTTGGCCAAACAGACTGCACCATCGGGAAATTTAGCAATGAAGCTCTCACTGCGCACAAAAGTCCAGACAGAACACCTCCAAGGTTCGAAACTAAGGATACGATCGGGAGAAAGCTAATTGAAAGAGAATATTATAGTATTGATAAGCAGCTTCAGACTGAACTGGAAACGCACACTGGCCCCGTGTGTGGGGGCTAGAGTAGGTGTGAATGTGACTGTGAAATGACACACTATGCCAGACTATCCTGGCTGCAATGGAGGTTAGAATTGTTGATCTAAACTGTAGTGACAGGCAATCAAGTAGCCTACTATCAGGAGCCAATCTCAACACAAACACAGCCACACATGAAAACTCCTGACTGGCTTCCTTGATTCTAGACCTTAAGGTGAAAGGGAGTGACACAGCAGCTGTAGCTCTGACACTTATGTCAAGCTAAATATTTAACTGTGAAAGAAATATGATACCGCATCGTGGGAGTGGTGATATCATGTCGACACTATCATAGAATATAGTGAGTGCTATGCACAAGCAAAAGACAGAACTTCACAGGAGTAGCCTAAAGCTACTGTAAAAATCACACACACTAGTTGATTATTCCAGCTGGCATTTCACCCAGAACATTCCTCTAACTAGTGTGCATATAGTATAGTACATAGCATGTACTATATCAAATAGTTGCAAATTATATGTTAAAGGTCCATAGATACACATTGTACAGTGATACAAACTCATTCCAGTCTATGTAGTAATGTTGTAATAGCACAGCACAATCCCAACCATAGACACAAATCAAACAGTGAAAATTAAACTAATAAACCAAGCACATGCATGTCACTAACGTAGTTCTGGATATTTCTTAAAGCAAGCATCCCCTCAGGAACTAGCTACTGTAGCTTCCAGTGTTACTTTAACTATAAACGTACTGGCGTGCGGGAGTCGCAATGAAACTTGGACACAATGTATTATCCCTTTTCATTGAGTAAAAACGAGTTGGCCTTGAAGTATGCCGTAAAATACAACTATTAACCACCCACTCTTCAATTATCTAGGGTGGTAGTTACGCTAGCCTATGTGGTTATTGTGCCACTCTATACTAGCTAACATAGCACTGACGAACTGCCCAGACTTCTTACCCTTTTCCTGGTTAAATGAGATGATCTCCTCCTCCTTGGGGTTGGAAACCTGGGTGATTATGGACGTGTGGTCCATTGAGACAGATGGTTATTCCTTTTTGGTGAATCAATGTTTACTTTCTCTCTGGTAGCTAGCTAGCTACAATGCAGTGGCTAGCTAGCTAAGCAGCTTGTCCAGAAAGGCTAACGCGTTAGCAGGCTAGCTAGCTGTCACCATGAGTGGGAACGGGCTAGCGAGCTACGTTAGTGGTGCTTCAGCGAATGCACAATTCCACCACCGACTTCTCAATATCGTACGATTTCCAATTTAGTAAGAAAAACATCCAAGGGTTGTGTGGGAATAAACCCTCCAGCGTGTAAACGGTTAACACTGCAGCTAGTTAACGTTAGTTATCCAGCTGAATCGTAAGGAAACGTTCAGGTTAGCTGTAGTTTTCTAGCCCGCTAGCGTTGAGGCTCCATTCGCATTCCTCAGAAATGTGCCGTTCTTGAACACCGAGGCAACGATGAGAAATCCCGCCCGAGAAAAATTGCCTATCTCAAGTTAGCCAAACGAATGTGCTGACAGTTTCAATAATCCAGCGATATAATATACACTTTTCTATGGAATTGTATCCGACAAGCTGTTTGTGTCCAACATGGAGGCGCCATGTAGCTGTTTGATATTCTGAGATGGATCAGACAGGCGCGCTCAAGTGGAGGGGGGCGGTTTCAGGATCTCTCCCTCCTACTGAACTGAACTGTCTGAACCAGATCCTACACCTAACTGCTCTTCAATAGTACAAATGTAAATAGTTTAATATCATAATAATTTATGGCTGAACTTGTCGTTTTGAAAAATGTTCCCCAATGAAATCTCACATGCAAGCAAGGTTTAGGTTTGAGGTCAACATTTATTTACATACTTTAATCTCATCTGTAAAAGTAATACCTCTGATTTGATTGGCTAAGCATTTCATTGAATGGTACCCGTATCTTGTAGCCTACACGTGAATAAACCACCTTGTACCTTGAATGTTGAGTCACTCACATCACTAATCTCTTTTACAATTATGCTATCTGCTATATCTTTTATAATTATGCTATCTGTATTAATTAAATGCAACTCGACCATAATATCCAAGATATTTTAACCACTGGAGTAGACAACACCGTATAGAAATTCCACTGTGCACTGTGGACTTTTGGTCACAACATTTTAGTTTGTTTTCGTTTGATAGCCTATAATATGGTGTTACACTAGCGCCATCTGGTGTCTGAACCGTTAAAACGCTCACATTTCTCATGTCACTAACTGTACTCAAAGCCATGGGATGCCATAGTATTGAAGCACCTTAGCTAGAAATGTCATAACAAGTGTCCATTTTGTGATAAAAGCATGGCAGGAATTTGGTACAGTTATAGCCACGGGCATTCAAAACAAAACAGGATATTGGGGCATCATGAATTTTCAAATATGTCGCCAATGGCAAACATTTTTCAAAATGTCCACCAGTGGCCGCCAGTGGCGACCGTTTTCTGATCAATTTTCTTATCAGAGATGGATATAATATGATATAGAGGATATAACTAGTTCAATTTATCTATAGTGCTTGGGTATTGACATTTGGATAGTAGGCTAAAATTTTCAAGATGGCGGCCATGACTGGTATGGAAATTGTAGGCCTAATTGCAATAAAGTAACGTGGAATAGTCTGATATGTGATGATCTTGGTGTCAAATCATACATTTATTATGATTCAGAATTTGAATTAGGAAATTGAGAATTGTTCAGAAGCTATAATTCAAAACACAATAAGTGATGACTGCTCAAACCTAGGGTCTCTCATGGGAAATTCTATTCAGCACTCCCCTTCAACAGAGGGCTGTGCAATCTAATGCAGCTTTTTTGCACCTGCACTGCTGAACAAAATTCTTCATTTGCAGGACACAGGTTCATAGTGAAACCAGGTAGTCAAAATAACTTACCTGATATAAAATGGGCACTGCAAACGCCAGTCCGTACCATGGATGTATTGGTCCGTATGCTTAATAATGGCGATTTTGTCTGTCCTCTGCTACTGTTTCAAGAATGCGTGCGCATACTTGTGCTGACTAGGCTGTAAAAGGGTCTATAATTAACAAATATGACCCACGCTCGTTACATAACTTCTACAACATCCAGTGACAAAATATGTCAGGTACTTTGGTATGTCCACACCAAGGATTTAACTTGAAACCTTCGCGGTGATAGGCAGCACACTATCCACTCGGCCACCGCTGACCTGGGAAATCTGTGGAGTCTTCTTCTTTTGATGTTCTGGGACCACTGCCTCTTGTGGTAGCAACATAGAACTGCAGGTCAACAACGCCAACAGGGACGGAGGAAGGGAGCGACAAAAAGGATTCCCTCTTCTAGGTGTGTCGTCTTACAGCCAACGCACAAAAAGGGCAGTTGTTATTGGTCCTTTTAATAGGGGACTGTATTGAGAAACAATATACCATTTGGTCTCAGTGAAGTGATAGGCTACAGGAATGTTAGGCCTGATTCAATAGCAATTCCTATGCTCCTTACCAGTCCCTCAAGATAGTGAGAGCATTGATTAGTTTAGGCCTAGTAGACTACATATTGAGAGCTTCAAATAGATAGAAAAGTAGCAGCAATATAACAATAAAATATGAAATACAAAATACAAGATATGGGTGAAAATAGCAAATAGCCTACACACATTTATATAAAATGTAGCCTAATCGACAATAGCTAAGACATATTCAATTTGTGGAAAACACAATTTCTTAGAAATAGAAAACGAAGGAAATACGCTCCTCCATGCGTCTGTGTGTTAGAGAGTCTATAGGGCCTACTCTGGACCACCCCTCACTGCGGCGCTGCTCTGAAAGATAAATATATCCCTCGGGCACCCCCCCCCCCCCCCCCCTGACTTCCCAACATCCTTACTGGCTGCGCCTGGCCAGGGTGTAGGCTACAGCACCAGCAATACCAAAGGCAGGACGGATGAATTAGTAAACCGCATTATCAACCCCTTTTTTATTTTCTCTTTGCATTTTGAAGAGAGGGGCTCCCATAAACCTTGTCCCCTGCACTCTGACCAACAGTGAGAAGCGGATACAAGGTCAGTAAAATAAGCGCACTTTTCCCCTTTACGTGTTAGTTGTCTTAGAACTGTTTGCGACAATGGATCATTTGTAGTCTGGCCGCGTAGGCGAGTGGAACAATTACACAACTTAATCATTACATTTGTATGCACCACACTCCACCATTAGGCTTGGGCATTAAGGGATCTTGGCAAAAACACAGATCTTATTATTCTAACTACTCTAACTCCATCATTTGAATACTGCTGCTTAATATCCACTAGCCAATAGCCTTGTTCACCATGGCAACATAATGGACTAGTCTATTCCTCCATAAACTTATAATGCTAAGTAAGTGTCTCTCTATTCTAAAGGCCCATTATTGGTCATTCAAGCCTGCTCTAATTCGCACTCAGAAGTGAGTCTCCGAGCCGAGTCTCTCAGATCACATAGCGCTGCAGCTGCTGCACCGCGGCCGAGAGCAACTGCGAGGTCTATAATAGGAAGACCAGAGTTGCGCAGCTGACGGTGCTGATTCTGAGGAGCTGCGAGGCGTCGCAGTCCTATTTAAGTCACTCACTAGCACGGACTGTCCTGCTGCTCAAGGCTTATTAGAGAAATGTCAGTTCGTTAAAAGCAATGATTTTGCACTGCTTCAATTGCTAAATCAAATTTCATTAGCCTATCAGTTTGAAATGAACTTTACCATTGAGTTTGGAAATGTAGCCCATAATCTGCAGAGGGATCATTGAATTTATGGCGATTAGATGTGACTAATTATGTTTGGGGTAGCTCAAGCTAGAGCAGTTTTAAACCATTCGAATAAAGGGCATTGCTTGGGAACTTTCCAAGTAACCTAATCCAAGTTGGATTCCAGTAGTTCAGGTTCCAAAGTGGCATTCACAGTAGTCTCTAGGCTAAGGAGTGTTCTGGCTTTCCATTAATTTTTTTCTTTTTTTTGAGCTGACAAATATTCCACCATAGGCTACAACGAGACACTTGTATTGGCATAAATAAAATATCAGGCTTAAAAGCAATGACGGCTCTTCGTAGGAACACTTTCAGCTCTTTCAAAAGCTTTATCATTAGATCATGAGGTAATGTAAGTTCCAAATAGGCCTTCACATTTGTTGGGTTGTTATCTCTTTCACTAGGCCTATAGGCTACACACTACCTGCTCAACCGGATCTAAACCTGTACTGACTGACGAGCTTACACCTACACGTCTTCTGTGTGTGTGTGTGTGTGTGTGTGTGTGTGTGTGTGTGTGTGTGTGTGTGTGTGTGTGTGCGTGTGTGTGTGTGTGTGCGCGTGTGTATGGTGCTAGAGATTCAACATGGGAATCAAGGCTGCTCTCCCCAAATATGAGCTGTACCTCTACACAGCGGTGCTGTACATGGCCCTGCTGTGGGCCGGGAGCTGGATATTTGAAGCCTCTAGTGGTGAGTGGTCCATGAGCTGCACTTTGAACAGAGGAAGCCATTACAGTGAAATTACAGTGTCCTGACAACAAATGACTACTTTATTGATTTGTACTATCGTTGTATTTGTTGTGAGCCTGTATTGAATTGTGTTTTGTTTGGAGTGTTTTGTGTGTGTGTGTGTGTGTGTGTGTGTGTGTGTGTGTGTGTGTGTGTGTGTGTGTGTCTGTGTGTGCATGTGTGCATGCTTGCTTGCATGTGTGTGTGTTGTTTATGTATTGTGTTTGCATTGTATGTTGCAACACAAGTTGCCTCTCTGAGGACATTAGAGTTTTCTAACTAGATAGATGTGATTGATCCCCCAGGGGGAAATATGACGTCTCAGCAGTTGAAAATTACAGAAAGGTCCGGAAGGAAAGAAACAGTAGATACAGAGTAATGAAAAAGGCACCAAATAAGAGGTTGGTAGTATTAAAAGAGGGATAACAGGGACTATATACATCCATACAGTATGTACAGTAACTACAGTATAGAATGGAATAAGATATATATGTACCTACATCCATTCAGTCAGTATAAATATACATACATACATACATACATACATCCAGTCTATATCTAGTAATACACTCCATGACACACTCCAAACGCTCAGGCAATGTTATATAGTGATGATGGCTGATGGTCTGAACCGCTTCGTATTCCACCTGGATGGGATGAGCCTGTGGCTGAAACTACTCCCCATCTGCCACAGCTCGCCATTGAGGGGATGGGAGGGCTTGTCTAGGATAGACTTCAGCTTGTCCCTCATCCTCCTCTCTGCCACAGTCTCCAGGCTGTCCAGTTGTTGCCCCACGATGGAGCCAGTCCTCCTCACCAGCTTGTTCAGCTTGTTTGACTCCCCAGACTTGATGCTGCTTCCCCAGCAGGAGACTGCAAATAACAGTGTGCTGCTACCACAGACTGGTAGAACATCCTCAGTAGTCTGCTACACACGTCGAAGGCCCTGAGCCTCCTGAGGAAGAACAGTCTGCTCTGTCCTTTCCTGTAGAGGGCCTCAGTATTGTCAGTCCAGTCCAATTTGTTGTTCAGGTGCACCCCCAGGAAGTTGTATGAGTCCACCATCTCAACTACCTCCCTCTTGATGGTGATGGGGGTTGGAGGCCTCCTGTTCCTTCTGAAGTCCACCACCAGCTCCTTGGTCTTGCTGATGTTGAGTTGGAGCTGGTTCTCTTCAGATCATTCAGCAAATCTCCCGACCACGTCCCATTACTCCTCCTCATCGTCTGCCCTGATGCAGCCCACGATGGAGAAGTCGTCCGAGAACATCTGGAGGTGGCACGCTCCAGGGTTGTGGTTGAAGTCGGAGGTGTAGAGGGTGAACATGAAGGGAGACAGGACTGTTCCTTGGGGGGCGCCCGGGTTGCTAATCACCACGTCGGCCAGGCAGCCCTGCAGACGGACATACTGCTACATGGTTTGTTGTTAGGGAAGCAGTGTACCTTCTTAGTGGGTATGATGCATTCCTTGCAGAACTGGAGGTAGTGTGTCGTGCAGTGGCAGAGACCGTCCACGTCCTCCTCGTTGTCCTCTGTGAACAGGCCCCAGTCCGTGGACAGGAGACAGTCCTGTAGGTTCTCCACAGCCTCTCTCGTCCACCCGTCCACAGTCCTAATGCTCCACGGTTCTGGGCTGGCTCCTAGCTGCCAGAACTGCATTACACTCATTGTCTTAAAGTCATTAGCGTGTGCTTGATTTGCACTTATCTTATTAAAAGAATGACCTTCAAAGTATTCTGAGATGAATCTTCATATGATTAGGGCTAGATTGTTATAACTGGCCTAATTAGAGCCAGACATCCAGCTCATCATAGCCTTTTGTGAGCCTGAGGATGTTTATTTGTGTGCCTAGTGGGAGAATGTGACTCAGCAGCAAACAAAGCCAGCCTAGCTTTCCCTATCAGTCTGCTGTCATTTTATGATTGTGTTGATATTTTAATGTGCAGTAGAGTCAGTCAGTGTCATTACGCATTGATCTGTTATGTTATCTGTGCGGATGCGTAGAAGCCATTATGCATCTTCCAGTCCGCGCTGTCAGGCTGTGGAACAGGGTTCTATTGTCTGTCAGTGTTCTGTTTATCTGTGGTACTCCCAGTCCTTCACCCTCTCACTCCTGCCATGCCCTTGTTAACAATGACCGGGTCGTGGATGGACACTGCAGAGGTAATCTTCAGTCAGACTGTCAGTCAGGCATGGTGGGTCATGCATTTGCCTACTGTGCTCCACATATTCAGTCAAGCCACGGCGAAGCAATGCAACTCTGGCTGGTTTCACGGCTAAGAGCTCTCTCATACTGGCCCTCAGAACCTGATATCCCCCGAGATGGCAGAGTGTAATCGGGAGAACCTGCAGAAAGGCTGTGTCTGCGAACCTGGGAACCTCAGTTAGTGGGAATATACAGTAGGCTTATTTGAAAACTGATTCCAGCTGACAATATCAGTTTCCCATGTAAATTATATACTTATAGTTACTGCTTCTTGTTATTCATGTTTCAGTATCGGGGAGGGCTTTTCCCATCCTGCATGGAATATTTCCGACTAATCATTTTAGCGCCATGCTGATAATCTCCAGTAGATAGGCTAACAGCTTTGCAAGTGTAGAATTTGTGCTGTAATAATGAAACGCTTTGTGATAAGTCTATTATGTCATCTTTCTGGTTTGCTTTCCTGTCACAATTCATCCTCGGATCATTGCTTTAAACTCATCCCTTTTGAATGTTTTGTTAATATTATTTGACTTCAGATTAGGGATGGGCACAGAACAGCATGTACTGTAAATGAAAAACAGACAAATACAGTTTGCTCAAAAGTGTCCAGATGTTTTCAGAACCTATCTGTTCATGTCCATGTCTATTGTCCAGTAAATTAATATTTTGTGATTTCCAGAGAATTTGAACAGGAAGGCGTTCAAACAGACAGTGAAGCCAGGATGGCACTACTTTGGCAGGAAAATGGCAAGTTTCATTAGTAACGAACTTCAGATTGACCTTTTCTCTATTCCATCTAGATTGAAACCATTTTCTCACGTATGTACAGTATGTACAGTATGCTGTAACTGGCCGATTTCATGAATTCATCCATTTGTGATTTTCTGATCCCACAGGACGTGTCTGATTTTGAATGGGTGATGTGGTTCTCAACATTCCGCAATCACATCCTGTTTGCCCTCTCCGGTCATGTGATCTTTGCCAAGATTTGCTCCCTGCTACTTCCCAAGGTGTGTGTGTGTGTGTGTGTGTGTGTGTGTGTGTGTGTGTGTGTGTGTGTGTGTGTGAATCAGAATCAGAATCTATTTTGTTGCCAGGTAGGTTTTTACACACACTAGGAACTTGTTCTGGTCAGGTTGGTGCAGAACACTGATGGACAGAGAACGCTAGACAGGGTACAAGGACTAGACTGGACAGTGCAAAATACAAAACAAAACAAAACAAAATACACAATACAAAATGGTGTGCACTGTGTGTACAGTGTGTGTGTGTGTGTGTGTGTGTGCGTGCGCGATGTACAGTACAATCAGAGGTCATGTGCAAGTTGTGCAACAGAGACAAAGTCGGGTGTGTGTGTGTGTGTGTGTGGAGGGGGGGACACGGGCCTGTGCCTTTCACAAAGACACGGGTGTGTGTCTTTGTGAAAATGACATGCAACAATAGTATGCAATGTCCAGGTGCTCATTCTGACATGAGGCATGGGACTGGACTGTCCGCTCTGTGATTAACATGGCTGATCTACTGTATTCCTCATCAATTCTTAAGAAATGATGTTTTGAAAGGAAACATGTTTAACAAAAGATTTTGTATGACAACAGTCGACAGTTCAAAATGTCTGTAGATGTTGAAAATGTGTTTTGGAAGTGTGTTAATGTATTGATTGTGTATCGATTTGTGTTTGACTGATTGTGTTCTTATGTTGTTTTGTGCTTCCAATGAAGATTGGTATTGATGGATGTAAGGTAACATATTGACACCTAACATATTCCATAAACAACCTGTCAGCCAGACATTTCATCCTAACCATCATACATCTGTATTCACCCAGTTTGCACTGTAGCCTACAGTATGTCATCATCATTGTTCATAACATCTTGTCACTTGCATCCATGCATGTTGTGCAATGATAAGGCACCTGAATATAGTAGACAGATAATCTGATCATATCTGTATCAGATGATGAATTTTGGACATTACAATATGATAAGGTTGGGTTGACATTAGCTCCTCCTCTCCCACAGCACAGGTCCTTGATCTTCGGTTTTTACGGCGCCATGGCCGTCCTGGTCACCATGGGCTGGACCTACATGGGCCTGGTGATGTCACACTGCGTCCTACTCTACACCGTGTCCCTGGTCAAGAGGAAATGGATCTGCTTCGTGGCAGGCCTCACCAGCCTAGCCACCTTCAAGCTGGAGCCCTTCAATAACTGGCAGGTCCGTTGTGTAGCTTAAAGGTACCCAACGAAACGTGAATCAAAACAATCCGTTCTTTGTTTATTTTCGAAATTCCGCGATTATATGGTTCCTTGTAGTCTAATAAACATGTTTAATCACTTGAATGTCTTTCCTACCTTGTAATATCTTTGCAAAATTATATTTAGCTAATGTTTTGAAAACAACAAAGATGTGTGAAACGTCACTATTATGTGCTCCGCGCAATGACGTAGTACGTGATTTTCGGGGACCACCTTCTCAAATTTTCTTTAGAGCGCATACTAGTGGTCAAAAACTACATTGGGTACCTTTAAAGAACCCCGCGGTTCTACAGTTCATGCCGAGTGCTGTGGGCTACAATGATCTTTTGAGGAGCGTTGCAGATCCTGCAGGTCATTGATGATTAAGTAACAAATGAGATACTATTTAGGAATGAGATACTCTTAGAGTAATTACACTTACAGTATTTAACGTTAATTCATATTTCATGACAATACCGACAGTTCTCTGAACAGTCATCTGTGTTCCTGAATATGTCTGCAGTGTTGTACACACAGACATACACCAGTCCTGGGCTCAGATCCCCTTCCCCTCACACTAACCCGGGTCCGTATCCTTTTCCTACACCCTGCCTATCCCAACCCCTGCCTCTATCTGGGCCCAGGCACATTCACGCACACACAGACATACACCAGTGTTTGCCATGTCTCTCCTATGATGTTTTTAGCCTCTCTTACTTTGAAAATGTCATTTAATGTAATTTATTGCTTTATAAATATTCTTAGCCATTAGACAAACAAACGTCTTGTTGAGAGAGGTCAGGGAAGAATTTTTATAGCTCACTTTTATGGCCCCCGGGTGATTACTGTTTTTTTGCTTCCCTCTGGAATATGTAGGGGTGGGTCGTATGCCCACCTCCCTTGTTCTCTGTAAAGCGCATTATGTTGCCTCTGGGTATGAAATGCACTATACAAATAAAGCTTTGATTGATTGATTGATTGATTGATTGGTACCTTTTGTGAGATCACGCTCACGGTTCTATCTGGAACCCCCCCCCCCCCAGGAAGGGCTGGTGACCGGCTCCTTCGACCTGCAGGACGTCCTGTTCTACGGCGGCTGTGGGTTCACCATCATGCGCTGCATGAGCTTCGCCCTGGAGAACTGTGAGAAGAAGGACGGCAACTACTCGTTCTGTGACCTGCTCAAGTACAACTTCTACCTCCCCTTCTTCTTCTTTGGTCCCATCATGACGTTCGATCGGTTTCACGCTCAGGTGAGTAGAGGTGTGACTTTGTGTTGAAGTCTGGGAGGTAGATTTTAGGGGTGTGTGTGTGGGGGTGGAGGGGTCAAATGGTTGTTTTTGAGCTGTGAATTTTGAGACGGAAATACTAGGCTACATCCAAACGTACCAGATGATTGGTATTTGGTAATAAGCCCCAAACGGTAGAGGTGAGTGAGTGAACCTGATATAGCTCCAATTTGTTTTTGTTGTACAGTACATTACTCCAACTGCAATGCCGCTTTGCTTGTATAATAGCACCTTCCCTGCCCAACCACTACTCTCTCTCTCTCTCTCTCTCTCTCTCTCTCTGTCTCTCTGTTGTGCGCCGTGACAACCAAATCAAATGAAAATGCCAGGCAACACTTGTTTTATTTTAGCCTCGGGGCTAGAGTCAGCAGAGGTCAGAGGGGACTTGAACAGACGCGTAGCTCCAGTCTGTGTTTGATGTAGCTAAGATTCGTTACTCTGCAACGAGCTCCCCCAGGTTTACTTGTACTGTAGCACACATTTCAAATTCTCTCCATTGACGCCTCTCCTTGCCTGGAGGCAACTCTCTCTCCTAGCCTCCTCTCAGTTGATTTGTTCACATCCATTGATTTCTGTAATGTATGTTTCACATTGAAAATAAAAGGTTTAATAGTTGCTCCATTTTTAATAATACCCCCCAGGCCAACAACCCTAACCTGACACGTAAGGAGAGGGAGGTGTGGAACATCACCACCCAGGCCTTGGTGCACCTCGGAGCCATTCTGGTGGTGGACATCTTGTTCCACTACCTCTATATCCTGACCATCCCTACGGACATGAAGCTGGTCAAGCAGCTGTCTGACTGGTCTCTGGGTCAGTGAGTGTTCACCAGTCAAACTCCTACCGAGCACATAAAAAAGCACCGTGGTGATAATCGGTCGGAACTATGCATGCTGTTACAAGACCCTGTTTGTGTGTGTGTGTGTGTGTGTGTGTGCCTTGCAGCTGGACTGGCCTACTCCAACCTGGTGTACGACTGGGTGAAAGCAGCGGTCATGTTCGGGGTCATTAACACTGTAGCTCGCCTGGACCACCTGGATCCCCCTCAGCCACCGAAGTGTATAACCATGCTCTATGTCTTCGCTGAGACGTGAGTGTTCAATCGGACTCAGCTGGGAACAGTGAGTGTGCTAGTCAGACTGGAGGGGTACATTAAAAGACCACCATTTGGCGTAGGTAAATACAGGGTGATGTCATAGTCATAGTCACTTTTATTTAAACACGCACCAAATGACACCGGTTTAGGGCTCCCTGGGCGCGGACTCTAAAGAACAGAAACACATAAAGGTGACATGGCAAGATGAGAAAGGACAACATAATAAACATGGGGGAAACCAACATTCCTAACTGCACACATTTAAGACAAACATTCATACTACATAAAAACACAACAGAAACATCTCAGTGGCCTAGTTGACGACAGTAGTGGGTTTTAAGCAGTCTTGAAAGTCTGTAGGTCAGGGGCTGACTTGATGGTCAGTGGGAGGTCGTTCCACAGCCGTGTCAACAGACTGGTTCTCTTCTGTTCTCAGGCACTTTGACCGGGGCATCAACGACTGGCTGTGCAAGTAAGTTTTTAATGACGACGCCTGCGGACAGGTTAAATATTAACATTTTAGCATCAAATCCCAGACAGGATGATGTTTTCATTATGCTTTACTGCGTCCAGACATCATCAAACTGAACTTCTTTTTGAACAGGTATGTTTATGACTACATTGGAGGAGAGCACAACAAGATCTTCAGAGAGCTCCTTGCCACCATCTGCACCTTCGCCATCACCACCCTGTGGCTTGGTCCGTGTGAGCTGGTCTACATCTGGTCTTTCTTCAACTGCTTCGGTCTGAACTTTGAGCTGTGGGTTGCCAAGTTCTTCTCCATTCCACCTTTCTCCACCATTGAGGTAAGCCGTTCAATTTCTGAATATCAATCAAACCTGGCAGCACTAAGGAAAGAAAAAGTAAATGGACTACACTTATATCGCGCTTTTCTCACCCCTAAGGGACAAAGCGCTTTACAATGGCCTCTCATTCACCCATTCACACACACTCACTCACACACCAGTGGCGGCAGAAGGCCATACAAGGCGCTAGTCTGCTCACTGGGAGCAATTGGGGGTTCAATGTCTTGCTCAGGGACACTTCGACATGTAGACTGGAGGAGGCGGGATTCGAACCCTACGATCATTGGACGACCCGCTCTACCTCCTGAGCCACAGCCGCCCCACCCCCTATCTATGGTCATGTGTCTGAGTTTTGTCTTCCTGTCTGTCTTCACGGTCTCCAGGGTGTTATGGGAGAGGCCATGTCTCGCAGGATCAGAGGGGTGTTCAATGCCGTCAACTTCTGGACCATCGTCCTCTACAACGTTCTTGCTCTCAACAGCCTGGAGTTTGCAAAACTGGTGGGCAATAGGCTGATTGTTAAAGGTACGTTTTTCACTGGACAGTAAAGAACTTGTCTTCATCTCCCAAAGCCATGTAGATAAGTCATTGTGATACATCCACGTCCACGTCCACAACCTTGACAATATCCTGAGAAACAGTAGACGGCAAATGATAGTCCAGAGCTACTCTATGCATGTTTGCATTTCCCACCTAAAGTAAACATGCACACAAGAAAGAGACGTTACAGAGAGAGAGACAGTACAATACTGTGTGGTTAAGATGTACATGTGTGCCGAAGGAAGAACTCCAACTCTACAGACCTGTTCCTGGCCAGGCGTACTGACCTGGTTCTGTCTGGTCTCCCTCTCAGGCGTACTGACCTGGTTCTGTCTGGTCTCCCTCTCAGGCGTACGGACCTGGTTCTGTGTGGTCTCCCTCTCAGGCGTACTGACCTGGTTCTGTGTGGTCTCCCTCTCAGGCGTACTGACCTGGTTCTGTCTGGTCTCACTCTCAGGCGTACTGACCTGGTTCTGTCTGGTCTCACTCTCAGGCGTACTGTCCTGGTTCTGTGTGGTCTCACTCTCAGGCGTACTGACCTGGTTCTGTGTGGTCTCACTCTCAGGCGTACTGACCTGGTTCTGTCTGGTCTCACTCTCAGGCGTACTGACCTGGTTCTGTGTGGTCTCACTCTCAGGCGTACTGACCTGGTTCTGTCTGGTCTCACTCTCAGGCGTACTGACCTGGTTCTGTCTGGTCTCACTCTCAGGCGTACTGACCTGGTTCTGTGTGGTCTCACTCTCAGGCGTACTGACCTGGTTCTGTCTGGTCTCCCTCTCAGGCGTACTGACCTGGTTCTGTCTGGTCTCCCTCTCAGGCGTACTGACCTGGTTCTGTGTGGTCTCCCTCTCAGGCGTACTGACGTGGTTCTGTGTGGTCTCTCTCCCAGGGTTCCCTCTCTCCTCGCTGTCCGTGCTGCTGGTGACCTACTGCGGGGTCCAGCTGGTGAAGGAGCGCGAGCGCCAGACAGCCCTGCGGGAGGAAGCTGAAAAGGCCGTGGAGGAGATCAAAGAGAAAACAGAGTAACGGAACGGATACAAGGAGCCTGTCTTTAAGGACACGAACAAACCGTCCCTGATCTTCCTGAACTGTCCAACAACAACAACAACAACAACAACCGTACCAGTCTTGCATTGCTTGCTGGTGTACCAGTGTATTGCTTTTGTTTGTCAAAAAAACAAGGCATTGTTTTTGACTGTGAGATGTCCTGAAGTGCAATTGCTGTAGATAATCGCCACCATGTCCTTTGGCACAAACACACCGACAGTGCATTTTATTATCATATTTTATTCTAACAAAGGAATGTTTTTTTAGAGGAGATAGGCATGCCAAATATTTTTTGCAGATATATTGCTAAAATTATTGAAGAAAATGCAGTAGTATTTAAATCAAATAGAATAATATATTGAAGAAAATGCAGTAGTATTACAATGGACAATTCTATGTTTTGTTGAATGTCTTCAATGTTTGTTTTCAATTATAAGGTGCTGCAGCTGTATGTCATTGGTCAAAATGACAACATCTTTATTCAGTTATATACAGTACTGTAATAATGATCTTTTAACTTTACATCCAAGAGTATACTTTTTGACTCGAAATAACAGTAATGTACTGTAATAATGATCTTTTAACTTTACATCCAAGAGTATAATTTTTGACTCGAAATAACAGTAATGTACTGTAATAATGATCTTTTAACTTTACATCGAAGAGTATACTTTTTGACTCGAAATAACTTGAAAGTTCTTATCTTGTTTAGTAAACACACACAAGCCACAGTAAAGACATTAGTCTTCCAGGCTATGGTCTACTGTATATTAACTGACTGTGTCATTTGAACCTCTGTCCAAAGAGAAATACAAATACTGTACTGGAGAAATAAAAAAGCTGTACTCTCAGTCCATACAGAATGGATCAATCAATTACGTTTCTATTGATCGTAAATCGAATTGAACCTTGTCCCAGCCACTGAACTGAAGGCATTCTCCAGTCAACAATACAGAGATCCTGGCTGTCCAGCTTCCATTATCTTCTCTGGGCCCCAAGAGATTAGCTGTGACATTTCTGCATATCTGTCCCCGCCCTCTGCCACATGACCCAGGCTGCAGGCATGCCACCCTGAGGCTGGGGACCTCATCACACCATGAAAGGCTCAGCGGGGAATACGCCTCAGTGACAGTCCTGTCACCGAAATCTGCTACGTGTGGCTGCTGTTGGAGAGAGTAGGGTGTACAGCCGGGTTCTCTATTACTCTCTACTGCTTCTATTCAATGCCTGTAGCCGGGTTATCAGGGATCATATCCCGTTTGTTTGGGTTGTGATCTTTGTGATCTGTCGGGATGTGGAGATGAATAAATAAACTGATTGGGGGAAAAAGCCCCTTTTTGATCTGCTGGTGCATTGTACACATTTGCATGCACATAAAGCGGGTAGGTTTATATACATTTACTCTCCTCACACTGATAAGGCACTGGACACCTCCATATTATATCAGCTCCAGAGGGATGTGAATTTAACCACAAGAGGGCCATGTTGTGCACCACACATGCGTCTTCACTCCACTATCCCCCATAGTGTGTTGGCTCAAACATGGTATCCCGCATGAGATGAATCATGAATTAAAATAGCAAGTGGCTCAGTCAGTTGATATTCTTTACTCAACTTAGATCCTCCTACTCAACTTGAGTCAGGTGGTGGGATGTTGAAAGAATAATGGGTGTTGCTTTCCAAAACTACGGGATTAGGGTGAGGTCAGGTATCAAGCGTGGTTCGTGATGTAAAATCTTGTGACTGGCGCTGTCTCATAGCCCTCGAGAAGCTTCTCCGTCCTCTCCTGTTTCGCTGGCGTTGATCTGTGCACAACTGTGTAGGCGACAACAATATGGAGGACACTTGCTCTATGCCGAATCTCTCTCTGTCAAGTTACTGTCACTAGTCCAGTCTTGTTGAGATCAGTGAGCAGGCTGAACGCTTAAGAGGACGCGTCTCCAAGGTATTAGGACTGGGACAGGCTGACTGTCAGTCAAGTAATTGAGGGAGAGCATGATGGCCGTCTCTCAGATAGTCTTTCAGCTGTTGTGGGGGGGGGGGTGACTGCTCAGTGCAAGAGTAGGGATCATCTGTCCAGTCCACCAAAATGGATTCCTCATCTTTGTGAAGTCCCTGTCTATAAATACACTCTGAGTTAAACACACTGACAGCCAGAGACAGCTGCAGAAGCTAGCCAGGCCTTCCAGAATGGACTAGCTAACCCCATTTCTCTCTCTCTCTCTTTGCGTAGCGCTGTGAATACAGGCAGTCCTGTTCTGTCGTGGGGAGTAAGTAGAGCGGCCCTCATCCTAGCCTAGTCCCTCCCATGTAATAGAACGAGGCAGAGCTGACAGGACAAAATGGCTTCCCTGACCATAGACCCGGTGGAGGAGCCACGGATGTACCAGCAGACTCTGCTCCAGGACGGGCTCTGCGACCTCCTGGAGAACGAGAAGTTTGTGGACTGCGTTCTCAAGATCCAGGACAGGGAGTTCCCCTGCCACAAGCTGGTGCTGGCCGCCAGCAGCCCCTTCTTCAAGGCCATGTTCCTCTCTGAGCTGGAGGAGAGCAAGAAGAAGGAGATCGTCCTCAAAGACGTGGAGCCCGGCGTCATGGGCATGATCCTTCGCTACATCTACACCTCCGACATTAACCTGACGGAGCAGAACGTCCAGGATATCTTCATGGTGGCGAACATGTACCAGATCCCCTCCATCTTCTCCGTGTGTGTCTCCTACCTGCAGGAGAAGCTGGTCCTGGGGAACTGCCTGGCTATTTTCAGGCTGGGTCTGCTGCTGGACTGCCCCAGGCTGGCGGTGACCGCTAGGGATTTCATCTGCGAGCGTTACCGCCTCATCGTCAGGGACCAGGACTTTCACCAGCTCGGGCCCAGCGAGCTGGCGGCCATCATCACCTCGGACGCTCTCAACGTGGACCGAGAAGAGGTGGTGTTTGAGTCTTTGATGGAGTGGGTGGGATACGACAAGGACGACCGATTGAAAGATCTGCCGGAACTCTTGCACTGCGTCCGCTTCCGTCTTCTGCCCATGGAATACTTTAAAGAGAAGGTGGAACAGCACAAGTGGATCCAGTCCAGCCCGGATATCAAGAAGGAACTGCAGCTCATCAAAGACGCCCACAGAGGGATTCTCCCCAAGGCCAAGAAGCCCGAACACAGGACGGCCGCGGCAGAGGGACAGGACGGAGAGGACGAAGAGGATGATGTCGACGAAGAGGAGGGTTTACTACCGGGTATCCTCAACGACAACCCGCGGTTCGGGATGTTTGAGACGGACCTGTTGCTGATGATCAGTGACAGGGGGACTGTGGCGTACGACCCGGTGGGGAACGAGTGCTTTGTGGCGTCCGAGTCGACGGAGATCCCCAAGAACCACTGCAGCTTGGTGACGGGGCAGAACCAGGTGTTCGTGGCGGGAGGTCTGCTGTACAACAAGGACAACAAAGACGAGCCTCTCAGCTCCTACTTCCTCCAGGTAGGCCTCTCAGCTCAGCATCGCTGTGTAGGATTGGTCAACATGACCGGTCACATGCCAGTGTGCCTCTTCTGGTTTGTAGTATGTATTATCTGATCCCCTCCTTCTATGAAATTCCTGTATATATCACTTATATATACTCAAACTGTGTGTATTTACATACTGTTATAATAGAAGCAACATAATAACATCAACGCTATGCCAAATATATAGAGCTAAACACAGGCTTGTTGTTTTTATTAGAAAATGTGAATGTTTTGTTAGAAAACTCTTTCATTTTTCTCTTCAACCCCAGTTTGACCCGGTGAGCTCTGAATGGCTGGGGATGCCCTCACTGCCCAACCCTCGCTGCCTGTTTGGCCTGACCGAAGCTGAGAACTCCATCTTTGTTGTGGGAGGGAAGGAGATGAAGGAGGGAGAGCATGTCCTCGACTCAGTCATGATCTACGACAGACAGTATGGAAGCTATTCAATATTAATGCACATTACAATCTTCAATAACGCACATTTTTTTTATCCAGATACCGGGAAACACAATTTCTTTCATTCACACGTCAGCCAACTGTAGGATAATCAGGGGACGTCTTAACTTCATTTCCATCCTGTGTGCAGATCGTTCAAATGGGGAGAGTCAGACCCTCTTCCCTACACGGTCTACGGCCACGGGACCGTGTCACACAAGGGGCTCGTCTACGTCATCGGAGGAAAGGCAGAGAGCAAGTAAGGCACATCTGTGATTCTGCTGTATACTGATGCTGTCTAAAAACAACAGAACCTTTTGTATAGAGCCCTTTGTAAAAAATAGTAGAAAACCCTCAAAAAAGTTCCTTATAGAACCGTTTTCAGGTCAGAAATAACTATTTAGGTTTTCACGCAGCACCTTATAGAGCTGAAAAAGGTTCTATTTGGAACCAAAGGGTTCTTTAAAGAACCTTTTTTCGGTATAACCTTTTTCTTCTATTGTTACAGAGGGTATAGCATTTTTGTTTCACATCAGCAACTTATCTTGTCATGCGTCTAGCCATGCTCCGTACATGTACTGCTCTTTTGTCCGGTCTAGAAAGTGCATACGGAGGGTGTGTGTCTACAACCCCACTAAGTTTGAGTGGAAGGAGCTGGCTCCTATGAAGACAGCTCGTTCTCTGTTCGGTGTCACCGTCCACAACGACCAGATCACCGTGGCGACCGGGGTCACAGACTCAGGCCTCACCAGCTCCGTGGAGGTTTACGACATCGCCAGCAACAAGTGAGACTTTGCTTCAAGTCATAGAATTAACATGTGGTTTGGTACTGGTAGCATTACTCCCACTGATAGCAATGTGACTGCTGAGAAGGTGAATCATAACCGTAAAAAAAATGTTTGATTCATAACACATGTGCATCATGTTCTGATGTCACTACATGCTGTGCCACTTGGTGTATCTTATGTTTCTCTGAGGTCACTGTTCGCTGAGGTTTGAGGTTCAACTAGTGTGTGTGTGTGTGTGTGTGTGTGTGTGTGTGTGTGTGTGTGTGTGTGTGTGTTTGTGCGTGCGTGTGTGTGCATGTGTGCATGTGTGTGTGTGTGTGTGTGTGCGTGCGTGTGTGTGTGTGTGCATGCGTGTGTGTGCGTGTGTGTGTGTGCATGCGTGTGTGTGTGTGTGTGTGTGTGTGTGTGTGTGTGTGCGTGCCCCAGGTGGTCGGAGTTCGTGGAGTTTCCCCAGGAGCGCAGCTCCCTCAGTCTGATCACTATGGGGGGCTGCCTCTACGCCGTGGGGGGCTTCGCCATGATGCCCAGCGAGGCCAGCGAGGAGCTGGCGCCCACCGAGATGAACGACATCTGGAGGTGAGGGGGCCACCGAGTACCCGTCCCAAAGGCCATGAGAATTCAACCAAACCGGGGTCAAATACTGTCAAATACAATCAAATACTTGGGGTGCATTTGGTTTATCTCAACTATTGCAATGACACAAACAAATCAGTCCCACATTAAGTACTAACTGTGAGACAAAACAAATTCTTACGCAATTGATCGATGTAATTGGCCCATGTCTGATGAAAACTTGAATCTTATGACTACTATCCTGCATCTTACTTCCTCTGTTCAGATTTGAGGAGGAGGAGAGGTGCTGGAACGGGATCTTGCGAGAGATCAGCTATGCAGCTGGATCCACCGTCCTCCCCGTTCGCCTGAACACGCTGCGTCTCACCAAGATGTAACCAATCACCATGCAGCCTAGAAACTCACGACGGGCGTAGAGAAGAAGAACCTTAACCACAAATGAGGATATGTCACTCAGATGAACTGTTTTGGGAGAAACTGATATGTAGTATTACTGTATGTGGCTGTAGATTAAGCAATGGCACTGAGGCTTCATCAGTTTCTGCTTTCCATCATGCAGTTCAAAGAGTTGACAGTAGGGGGCGGCAGATATACACAGTATAATGTACTCCACTGATATTACATGACATTACAGTCATAAAGACACTGGTGTGTTTATTTAAATACAATTTGTACATCACTTTTGTTTTTATTACACGTTGTTGTTTTGTTATTAATTGATTGCTTTATGAGGCAGAAATAAAAACTGTAGCTGATTGCTTTTCTCTTTTGGAATTTTGTATTAATTGTATTAAAGATTGTGCATAATCAGACAGTGTAAAGTACTGTAGGTGACAACTGGACAATCCTTTCACACGGTTACACTGTTCAAACAGGTGAAATAATGACAATTATCCTCTCATGGAGAAAGAGAGAAGTAGGTTTGGAGATAGTATCAGTCATGTAAGGACGCTGAACAGGTGGACAACTTGTCCTTTGTCTCAGGCTGCTATTTTGATGAACCGGGTAAAGCTTTGGATTTCATGCGAAATACTGAAATCAAATGCATCAAATTTGCTTTCTCCAATGCGTATTCATAAAGGAGATCATGTAGAGTGTATTTGATTCCCAAACTAATGAATATCAACCCTTTTAAGCCGTTCCCGCAAAACACACTTTTGGTGGCGAGACGGGTTGAGCTGAATGGACCGTCCTGTACACCCACTGAGCCTTTGCTCACAGTAGCCTACATGATGCACTCTGGCAGGTAAGGTTATACATATAATTCAGAATCTTGATCACCATTCATACATAGTTATCTTTACAAATAACAAATCGCAGCGGCCTCTGTGCCTACACCATGCACCATCAGGAAGAGGGTGCTCAATGTTGCACTTTCACAAATCACTGTGCAGCCTGTCCCGATCTAGGGTTAGGGTTACATCACTTCCTGTGAGCTGTGGTTCACCGTCTAGAGTTCACAGTGACGGGTGTGACAACCAGGGTGTCTGATCAGGATGTGGGATAGACTGAAACTCACACATCCATACTTGAAACTGTTAAAGTGACTTAAAATTAAAACCATGTTTCAGAATATTTAGGAGAGTCTATACATTGCACAACAAATACATGATTAGGACACATGTCTCATCATTTAAATCTCCATGACTATAAAAGATCCTACACTGCTGACCTTAAATTGGTGTAGCAATGTTATGATGCCTTGAAAATATTTAAATGTGCTTTGCACAACAGAACTGAGAGTCCATGTGTGACTGGACACTTCTACCACCTGTGATCGACTACAGAAGGTCTCCTGCAGGCAGGTCCACCTCTTCAGGCTCATTGGGTATTCACACCAAAGCTCCAGCAGCAGTTGATATTCTTCACACAAGTTCTTCCTACAATGACCCCTGGATCCGAACTGCAGCCCGTTTGTCACCTATACAGATACAGATTCATCTGATCCACATCAGCTATTAAAAACATTATATTTCATCATTGCGTTGACAAGCTGTTATATCATGCTCATTAACGAATGCTCAGTAAAACTCACTTGAACAAACAGAACGACTGTTGCAAGACTGAGTAAGACTTCTCTCTCCTTCCTCTTGTCTTTCTTAGCCGCCCCTCTGTCTTCTCACACACCCTCATATAAACACCTGAGAACAGAGAGACATGGCGTTCTCTTCAATGGACGCCGACATGCGATGGCTTAGAACGTCTGTGGGGAGGAGAGGAGAAGAGAAGACAGGGGAGACAGGGGAAAGGGGGGGAGGATGATCTCTCTCTCTCTCTCTCTCTCTCTCTCTTTCTCCTCTCTTTCCTAGCTTGCCCCAGTCTCCTCTCCTTGTTCGCCCCCCCCCCCTCTCCTATTTCTTGCCCTTCTCTTTAATAATCACACCATCATGTAAACAAAACAAACAAGTTCAATATAAGGAATCCTGAGGCGGGGCTTAACTGACACTTTGCAGAATAGGTTTTCTTATGAATAAAGGGATACCTGTTAGTCTTTTTAAACATTGACAAAATAGGATTGCCTGAGAACAGTGATACCAGTCATATGGCCACGTTATCTTCTCTGATGGAGAAGGCTGGCTGAGCTTCTGCAAAACAGCCAACAGAGCATCTTAGCCAAGCACTGTACTGTAGTCCATACAGTGTACATGTTGTTTGCTTGGAGAATAAGACTGGTGAAGTATCTAAAGACAATAATAACAATCAAATCCCATTTCAACTTTGAGTATGATAACTGTCTGCACAATAATGAAGTTTAACAAATCTATTCTTGGTTGGACATGACCTCCTTTATGAATAAAGCAAATCTGATGCATTTGACTATTTCATGAAATCTCATGAATCCCTATTTTTCGGGGATTTTGGTGCTTCGGGCATAAAGATGTGAAAATGCTCAAGTGGAAATCACCATCATCACCTGACACCCTCCTGTATTTTGAAGAGGTACAAGAATCAGCAGAGAGAGAAAAAAACTTGACCCGATAATACCAGGTTCAACACCATGGCTCTCGGACTAATAGCAACTTGATACAAGATAGCAGTGCCATGGAAACGATACGCATGTCTAGCTTGTCAAATACAAACCGATGCTCTTCATAAGTAACCTTTCAATAGAGGGCTAACAGCACAGTTCAGTGCAAAATAAAATTACATGATGGAGTGTGTTAACCTTTAACCTTCTCTACTGATGATGACAAGGACGATTCATCTGTGATTTACAAGTGTCCTCAGGGGTCTTCTCCTGGATCTGCAGGCTGGATTGGACCACTGATATTAAATATGGCCACACACCATTACCACGATATCACCAAGATAAATCCTGAAATCTACAGCAGCATTGATTTAAAATGCTGGCTTACCATATTGTCCTGTCAACAGAACCAGGGACATATTACTGCACTATTATTTATACATACAGAGAGACAACCCTAACCCTAACCCTCAATCTCTTAAATGAAATGCTGGTTAAGTCTTGTCTCGTATCAAAACGTTTTGCCACTCTTTACAAGTCCTTCTCTATGGGGATTGGGGGGCGCTAGATGTATCCTTAAGTGAGCGCATGTATTTATTTTCTAAGTGGATTGTGATTGTGCTACAGAACTACCTGGATAATAATTAATTGCAGCATACAGGTAGGGAGTGTTGTCTAGTGCAGAATGTATAGATAAGGACGAGCTATAGCAAACTCAGAAGACTGATTGTAAACTTTTAAACAAGCAAAAAGAGGAACTGAGATACAGTATGATTCTCACACATGAAAAGGTCTGACTTAAAATCATACTGTTTTCGACCTACCTTTGACATAAAAATGAATTGTTAGAAATCAAAAATAAATCTTGTAGTTCCTGGTAGTGACAAAGGATGATTTTTCAAACCAGATTGTAAATGCAAGGGATTTATTATTATTCTTGAAACAGATTCCATATAGATTACAGTACTCTAGAATATTTAAGTAAAAATGTACAGTATTTTACTTTAAATTCCAAAGTAAAGCACTGCAGAACATCAACATGAAAAGATGAAGTAATTTAGAATAAAGGTACAATACAACTAGACTAGAGAAAAATACCACACATGAGGAACATACTATACTGCACATTACATGTATGTGCATTATGTACATTGCTTACTGTAATACGCTGTAAACATTCCATTCCAGTCAACACCCGAAAACTATAAATCATCATGATACAACACAGTAGGAACCCATACTTCAGTCCTATATATTTAATTTCGAACCATGTGACATTTTATTTTAGGTACTGTAGCCTACAGAACATTCACATTCACAGACACAAAATTCACTCTTTAAACAAATAATAACTTTATGGGCTGTTATATAAATACTTTATAACAATTATTAGATAATACTCCATGCGTCGAGCTATGTTTGGAACAAAAGTGACAGACAGTACTTGTGCTTATAGACTGATACTGAATACATCTGCCGTAGTTGAGGAGGCTTTTAAAAATGAATGACTGCCCACCAAACTATGTGCTTGGCCTCGGATACAACTAGGATTATCTGTGATCCCAAAGATATTTCACAAGAGTGAGCCATTTCCCCTCTACTTCGGAATGCTATTCAGCTATATATTGCAACATAATATACACCCCCCCCCCCCCCCCCCCGCCCCCCCCAAAAAAAGACTGCCATCGTCACTGGCTAAGCATTTTGTTGCGGTGTAGGTGGCCCGACGCTTCCATTACACATTGCTGCCAGGACACGAACGCCAGTGTTTCAACGTGATCTGCTCAGCCTAAAAACAATGCATCCCTTCCACACCAGCATGGCAGGCTGTTAAGTGAAGTGGTCTGGGCCTCTCTTAAGTGACACTCCCCTTCCTGTCCCCCTGTATGTCGCAACACTCCCGCTGTAGCCTCCCTGTGAGGGATATTATTTAGTGTTTCCAAATGTTGACCGAGATTTAGTATTCCCTGTAGTGTCACTAAAAGCCCCTAAACTTGGTGCCCCTGACCTCTGTGATCTTTATGGTGCGCTGATGTGAGGCAGGCATAAACCACTCTGCTGGCTCTGTGGATTGAGTTTCACGACGGAAGTCTCTCGCTGAATCCAGTGTTCTGTGACGTACTCACACACACACACACACACTTCCTGATTTATCAAGCGCATCACATAGTTCAATGACTGGCTGCAGGCCAGAGGACCAATCGGAGATTAAGTGAGATAGAAAAGAGACACGTACTGTAAAACATGCAAAGCACACAGATCTAACGGTGGCTGGAACCAGGTTACCTGTGACTCGTAAAAGAAGATCACAGTAACCTTTGATTTGATTGATCCCTAATCCACTAATGACTGTCTGCCGTCTCAGCTTGGCCGGCGTTGCTAGTATGGCCTCGGGGCTGGTGGTCAGATAGCCGAGAGGCTCTCTGGACTGCCGGAGGCTCTGTGTGTGATGGGGCTACACTTGGTCAGCATGGTGATCTGGGTGCTGTTGTTGCCGTTGCTGCCCAGCGAGGGCTGCTGGTACTTGGTGTCGGCGCCCAGGAACCTCTGGAGGTGCCACCGACGCCACTTTCTCTTAATCTCCGCCTGCACCTAGGGGACAGGGGACAGGGGACAGGGGATAGGCGCAGAGCAGCGGCAGGAGGACAAACAAGAACGAGAGATTGGTAAGAGAGAAGGGTGGGTGACAAAGAAAACATTAGAGAGAACAGGGAGCACGGTGGGTAATAAAAGAAACATGCAAGTAAGATTTAGTGACCAAATAGTATTAGAATGACCCCCAAAGGAATCTTTTCAGCCAATGCGATTAAGATGTTTTATGTTTCTGTGTGAAGGATTTACCTCTCCATTTAGGAAGCAATACAAGACTGCTACTCCAAAGCCCTGAGAGAGAGAGAGAGAGAGAGAGAGAGAGAGAGGGGGGGGCATATATAATAAACACATTCTAATTCCTGGTAAGGGTTGTGTTAAACGGATGGGTTGCCACCAGGATGCTGCCAGGGCAGCTGTGCTAGGATTCTTGTTGTTCTTGTTTGAAAAATGATCTATGATTACGACCAAATTCAGACTGAGACGCGAGGTTCATCAATTTAAATGTCTGACGATGGAAATGTGTGCTCAGAAAGGATTCTGGGAGTTTTTCCCCAGGGAAATCTGAGTTCAGGAGAGATGCGAATTAAGACTGATTTCATACCCATATCCATGGTCATAAATGGCCAAAGAATTTGGAACAGAAAACATTAGCCTTTTTCATTTGAAAGCATCAGGGGTGTTTTGGTTTTGTAGCTGAACAGTTGAGCTGGGGCTCAACTGTTCAGAATTGGGCCCAAACTTTTAGCTTGTATACATCATTCCATTTACCAGGCAGCCTCAATTAAGCATTCTCCATTTTATCGTTTACCTCAAATTGCCAAACATCTGGTTAGATTATGACAGGATGTCAGAAGGGTTGAATGGGGACTGGGGAAATGAATTCCCAGTGTTCATCTGAAATTCTCTAGCTGTAGTCTGACATCTGGAAGGTTCCATCTATTTAGCAATCGCAATAAAATTTTATCTATATGAGATTGCCTATGACAACTGCGCTTATTAAAATAGCATTGCTGGATCCTACCTGAAATGACCCCAGAATTAGGTCGAAGACCAGCCTCAGTTGTGGGTGTATGTCATCGGGAATGAAGGCAAAGACAATGTAGTTAATCCCAAAGAGAGGTATCAACAGCAACGTTGACTTCGCCAGTCTCCTGTGTATCAAAATAGTTGTTACATTACATTACAGTCATTTAGCAGATACTTTCATCCAAAGTGACTTACAATAATTGCATTTAACATCGGTAGTCAGTTTGCAACTAGCCAGAACTCACAAGACTTAATGCATCTTCTTTTGTTGTTGGAATCTAAATACATTTTGGGTAGAATATACTGTATGTTTGAATAGTTCTGAACTATTACTTATTTAACTGATAGTCAAGTGAAGGCACAACCAAGCTGAATGTTATAGTGATTTTCATTGATATGGAGTAGTTGGTAACACTTTATCTGAATTTGACATTTATTACTATGTAACTATATAATCAGCATATAAATGCAACTATGTAATCTGGTGTTGTAGCTTCACAGCACACTGTAGCATACTGAATAGGTTTTGTTTTTGCTTCTCTCTGGAATATATAGGAGTGGGACCTATGCCCACCCCCCATTGCTCTCTGTAAAGCACATGGTGTTGCCTCTGCGTATGAAATGCGCTATACACATAAAGTTTGACTTGATTTATAGGACAATAAACAAGTTTAACAAGGTATGGGAGCTCCCCAGTTGCACTTAACATATCTCTGAAAATAGATAGATATGAACTTTATTCTTTTTTTTTAAGAGCCCACCGTGCCCCATTCCTTAATGCACTTGTGTAATAACGTGTCCCTCTTAAAATCACGCAATAGAGAGCTTTATAGGCCTATGAACTGGTCGAGAAATAGACATGTGTTTGCTTGTAAATAACACAATGACATAAAAAACACATCCCTTAAGGAAATTGCCAATAAATAAATAAAAATCACATTAAAAACTTGAGGTGTTGACCATTCAAAACAACATACAAGTATTGATTGGATTCCTTTCTCCCGATGTCTGGACAATTTATCTTCTGTCGTAATATTCGGATGATACAGATGAAGAGGATGAAGTTCACCTGTGGAGAGAATAACATCCTGGTTCAGTCCAATCACATGATGCGATGCTGTAGGACACCACATGTAAATCATCAAACTGTGCTTGTGTGACTCACCAGTATCGTTACTAAGATTGGCGTTTTAACGATCCACCAAGCTTGGTTGTCAATTGTATCCCAGCATCTAGAATAGAGCAGAATAGAGTCACACACACACACACACACACACACACACACACACACACACACACACACACACACACAGGCAGAGAGAATGTACGAGAATGTATGTATGATACAGTACAACAACATGGAGGAAAGGTGTCAATGTTACTCAACATGTGTTGACTGCTTCTGTCCAAATAAACCCTCCAGTAATGTGATCAGCCGTGTTAATGAAAAATTGAAGGGGGCATCTCTCTCCCGGATGTCCTTGTCTACCTACATGATAGAATATAAGTGGTCCTCCACCGAACCCCTCAGGGACGATATGGCCCTTTGAAATAGGGTACTGGCAGCTGTTACTGTCATTCCCATCAATCACAAGATCTGCACCATTTAATTTCCCTTTTAACCAACAAGATAAATGCTACAACTTACCCAAACTCATCTGAATAGCTTTTTGTAATCACCCAGGCAGTGATAAAGATGGTTGGAACACCTTTGAACAGAGAAACAAGACAAAATGACTTCAACCAAAACAGACGGCTTTAATTAAAATATTTCAAAAAGACTACAAGTGCATGGAGTCCTCGGTGGTAATGACCAGACCGTCACTCCTCGGAGAGCGTTCTAATTACATGGGAATGCCAGGCTCAGTTAGCAAAGCCAGCCTCACAATCATTATGGCGTAAGCATTCTATCAGACAAACAAACAGTTTCACTAAGAGCAAGGTGACTCTGCCTCTCAATCTGGAAATGAAACACTGGTACTATATGTACAGTAAATACATCAAAAACGAGATTCCTAAAATGAAATTAGAAGAATTCAGTATGTCAAATGAAAATCCGGAAAACCACATTAAAAGTGTGATAAATCTAAATTCAATGGAATATCACACATAGTCCAAATAACATTACACCTACCCCATCCAATCACAATGTACCACCAGAAGTACTTCCTCTCAGAGAAGAAGGAGACAGCCAATAGAGCGTGGAGGTACAGACCCTCCACCAGCAGCCAGAAGTAGCTAGCCATGACGCCATACTGAAAGAAAACTATCACCACCTTGCAGCCCACCTAGAGAGAACAAAGTATTGAAATGTTGGTCAGAAGGTAAATTATTGTCCACATTGACAGCACTATGCGATGAAAGACAATGTTAATGTGATGCATAGTAACAGGACTGACAACCCCTGGATGAACGTACAATGATGACAGACCAAAACTGAATATATTAATTATACACAAACAATAGATTAATTCAAAGACACCCTATCAGACAAACACAAAGAGGAACTGACAGAGGAAGTAGAAAGAGCCCCATCGATGACGCATGAAAGCACCTGAAACATTGAATGGCAGGAGGCTGGAGACACAGCTGCACATACAGTCATGAAGGAGCTGTGTGACATCACCAAGAAACTGGCATGGAAACTCCCATAGACCGACAAACACGATGTGAAACAGGTGATGTGTTGGATCAGAAACACTGGGTAGGAAATACCCTTCAAACTGCCAGCAACATCTCAAGCCAGGACCTGAATTTGACTTTCCAGGGGAAGAGAGAACAGAGTGGGAGGAGATATGTCACCTTCACTGCATGGTGTCACCTGGAAAAACGTTCCTCAAACTGATACAAGATGAAGGACATTCATCAATGGCCTACCGTGTGATCCTTAAAGGCGCCAAGTTAAGATAACAGGGTGAGGTCATACGTACACTAACACTCACTACATCCTGCGGCTGAGTAAATAGTGAGTCCAGATCGCTGAATGTCATGACCAGGGTCGTTTGACTTGAGCTTTTCAGATCAAACACAAACCGGTTGTTTACTTGAATGCAAGTACTAATAATCCATTCTACTGCAGAATCACAGACATGCTTGAGGGTTGTCATAGCAACCCCATTCAGGGGAAACCTCTACGGCGCACATATCCATGATGAAGTGAAATGCCACTAATTGCTGTAGTGAGCGTTGGGATAGATAAAGAAGTCAGCCAAATCACAAATGTAGCCATGACAACCTGGGGTTGGGGAGGGGTGGGGCTTGAATTTGGGGGGGCTTGATTGGGGAGGGGCGGGGTTTGATTGGGGGTAAGTTGGTTGTAGGTGGCAGACAAATGAGTTCTCGAGACACAAGGTGGAGGCATGTAACAAACTCATCAACATGAGCCATTCTTCCATTCGTTCCATTTATCCACAATTCAGCGATAGTTATTATAATTTCACAGGATTTTCAACATTTTCTGTTCATTGGAAAACACGTGGAAAGGAAATCATGTGTGTCCTCATGTCTTTGAATCCATCAGCTGTGTTTCCAGCAGTAAATATTTACCTGTGCACACTGAGGGAGAGCCTCTTGATAATGTACATACAGAATGGGGTTATGAGCTCTAACTGAAAGTGAAATCATTTTGCAAACAGCCCAGTCATATACAGTACACACACATCTACTTATGTGAATGAATGACCGACCCGTTATGAATGAGCTGTCGCTCAACAGCAATGGGTCACCTTGGTTTCAGGTGGAGAATGGCAGAGTAACTAACTATAAATGCCTTATAACTGATCATTATTATAAAGTGTTACCAATACTACTACTACTACACTACTACTTCTACTACTACTACTACTACTATTACTACTACTACTACTACTACTACTACTACTACTACTACTACTACTACTACTACAACTACTACTACTATACTACTACTACTACTACTACTACTACTACTACTACTACTACTACTACTACCACTACTACTACTACTATCACTACTACTACTATTACTACTACTACTACTATTACTACTACTACTACTACTACTACTATTACTACTACTACTACTACTACTACTACTACTACTACAACAACAACTACTACTACTACTACTACTACTACTACTATTACTACTACTACTACTACTACTACTACTACTACTACTACTACTATTACTACTATACTACTACTACTATTACTACTACTACTACTACTACTACTACTACTACTACTACTACTACTACTACTACTATTACTACTATACTACTATTACTACTACTAATACTACTACTACTACTACTACTACTACTACTACTACTACTACAACTACTACTACTACTATACTACTACTACTACTACTACTACTACTACTACTACTACTACTACTACTACTACTACCACCACTACTACTACTACTACTACAACAACAACAACAACTACTACTACTACTACTACTACTACTACTACTATTACTACTACTACTACTACTACTACTACTACTACTATACTACTACTACTATACTACTACTACTACTATTACTACTACTACTACTACTACTACTACTACTATTACTACTATTACTACTATACTACTACTACTATTACTACTACTACTACTACTACTACTACTACTACTACTACCAAGGGGCAGACAACAGGGAGGATTATGTGAAAGAATCAAACAATTTAAAGAAAAAGAATGAATATAATAAATATTTAAAAATAAACAAAGTAAGTAGCATTGAGAACCAATGGTTCTCGAGCCTACAGTGGCCCATAGGGCAGGAGCCTATCTCCCGGTTCCTTAGCGTGAGGCAGCTTGATGTACAAGAACACGCCCTGGACATGACGTTAGTAGCCTGTCGCAGGGACAGGAAAAATAAACAAAGAGTGTTGCTAATTATAAGCTACAGTACTATAAGTGTGACATCAAACAATGTGTTGATATTTAAACTTGAGATTCTGGTAGGCTTTCATTATTTGAAACCTTCTTTCTTATCTTCCACCCTATAGCCAGGTTCTGTTCAGCGTGTTTTCATGTGTTTTTAAGTGATACCTTTATTTAACTAGTTACAAAATCTGAAGTGTGATTCATCTACTGCTCTTCTAGTCCTGCAGGTACTGCAGCTAACAGGACCTCTCTCCACATCCTGCTGCATGAGTTCATTAGCAAATGTCCTCAGATGAGTTTAAGGACTTGACAAACACAGCTACACCCAATTTCCCATAAAAGAGCACTTGAATGTTCATTTCAAAAGTAAACGCAGAGACAAAGCTCGGTGAGTAATGGTTCAGATGCGGTTTATTTCAGCTCAAGTGAAAGAGAAAAAAGAACTCTTGTGAAACGCAGTTCCACTGTGGCTCAAACCACAAACTGTGTGGGAGGGCCAATCTTGAGAATGAATTAATAGACCCAGAAGCATTAGCTATGTTGCATTAGTAATAGTTGGACCTTTCAAGTGGAAAACATAAACTGGAGTTTGCGAGCTAAAATAAAGAACTCACCGGTGCGGACTGACAGTTATCGGACTCCCCGACTTCGTACAGAACCACATCCTTGATGACGACGGCCATGGCTTTCAATATGAAGGACACAAACAGGTTCATGTGGATGTAGTTTCTGGTGCAATACAGCTTCCTGGAGGAGGAAACAAGGCTGAGGTGCATACTGTACGGTACCACGGTTAAAGCAGACACGGTCCATGTCTGATTTCATAATACCTATTTTATTTTTTATTTTTTTAACCTTTATTTACCCAGGCAAGCAATTAAGAACAAATTCTTATATACAAAAGCAGCCTGAGGAAGGGGGAAATGGGAGGCTGAAAATAAACATGTTATGCACACATAATTTACAACAACAATAATAAAATACAGTAATATACAAAAAAAAAAAAAAAAGTGATGTGATGTGTTTTTCTCCACGTGTTAAGGGTATTGCCCAACAACTAAAGGGCTATATCCACATGCTCTTTTTTCACACAAGTATGTTTGTTGTTTTTGTGTGATGTTGTATTTGATGGCTCCCTTTTTGAGTCACACTCCTGGGTGCACAATGAATTTCCCATCCGGGGCAGTGAAGTATAGTGAACTTGCCTTTTAATGCTAAATTTGAGACCCAAAGGTCTTCCTGATGGCGCTGGAGTTGTGAGAAACCAGGAACGCCCATTACGGTTGTATACTCAGCGCAGTGTGGGTGTCATGACAGAGCGTGCTAGCCAGCTGTCAAGGAGGAGTGTCTGTCAGGCAGTGTGTATAAACGACCTTTGCCCTCTACATCCGGTGTCTTCAGAGGAGTCCAGACTTCTGCTATCATGAGTAGTCCAGAAATATGTAAGTCCTGCCATCGCATGACTCCATCGAATAAACACATCCCTCAGTGTTTACTACACAACCACGCACATGAATACACAGACCTAAATATACACACGCGCACACACGCACACACACGCACACACAGAGGGGTGATCTGTTAAATAGACTGTGTGATCCTTTAAAAGGCACACATAGGGGGCACTTAACCACAAAGTAATGAGCTGAGCCTGAATCACCTCACACAGACGTATACAATCATCCATACAGTCCATCCCCTACTGTGCAAAGCATAAGAAAAGAACATGGTGTAAAGAACATACTGTGAGCCTGGGTACCTCTGAGTGGTTGACTTTACAACCGGTTGTGCTCTCTGAGAGACTCTGTGACATTGTAGCAGCCTGACAATATCAGTTTGACTTTTCAAAAGAAGCTACCTGTGTTAAATGTGTGTAAAATGACCATAAAATGACCATGAAAATCAACAAATAGGGTGTAAAGTGTGAGATAAGGACTCACTGAGAAAGCTTGGGACAACTGGCTCTTCGATGTTCCCAGCAAAAAAATAAGGCTTTTAGTACAACATCAGCCGTTATTGCTGGCAATGTGACAAAAGCTCCGGTAGGCCAATGAACAGGAAATTGTGTGTTAGTGTGTGATTGGTATAAGTCGTTCCATATAAACCAGTTTACTAAGAGGGAAGCGCTCTTACCTAAAAGTGCACAATATGATGATAGCGATGAAGAGGGAGATGAGAGAGACGCTGTGGCCGATGGTGTAACCCACTTTCACCGCCCAGAAGAACTCTCCCTGGGACACAGCAATCAAACACACGGTCACCACACATGACCTGACACTGTACCTCTGCCCAACAAGTCAAGTCACGAACAGCCAGCTTTATCAGTGTTAACAGTGCAATTATAGAGTTCCCAGTTTCTATAGCTACTGTAATGCAAGACAGATTGGATTCTTAATCCCAGCCCTGAATAAACACACAGGACTAGTTAGGCTCCTACCTACCGCCACCTCCTCCCCCACGGTACTGTTGGGATTGTACCCACAATCCAGTTCGTAGGACTCGGAGTTGATCTCAGACCAGCCGTCAACGGTGCAGGTCTTAGACAGGTTACCTGATGGACAGAAGAACGGCAGTTTGCTTAAAGGTTTTTCCACTAATTTAATGGTTGCAACATGAGATTTCATTCAGTCGTGTTATTTGAGTTCAACGTTTTACGACTACTATTAATGCCTTTTTCATAACCATGCCATTTTTTTTTTTTACAGAGATTGCAAAATGCCCTGAGTGAACTAGTAGTGAGAGAGAAACTGTTGCCAGTGTTGCACAGAGGTATTACAAGACTTCGTGATTTCGGAGGCAAAACTTTATCCAAATTCAATCATCTCACGGCACAGTCTCACTGGACCCCCCCCCCCCCCTCCTCCAACACTTGAGCAAATAGAAGTCACGGCCTCAGGCTCGCTGCGGGTTCCACCGGCCGACACTCAGAGGCGGTCGTCCCACGCGTCCCAGGGCTCGGTGTTCTTCTTAATTACTCCGCCCTTTCACAGAGCAAGGGGCCGTCCTATATTCCACTCAACTGTTTCTGCTCTGGCGTCTAAAGGGGGAGAGCTTAGGGGAAAGTGTGTCTCTGAAGCAATATATTATTATTTTCTCTCATTGTAAAAGAGACCTAGGTCTCAATAGACTAACACTAAACCCTGTTTAAATAATGAATACATATTGACGAAATGTAGCGAAAGGTAGCCTGGACTTTCACTGCTATGCCGGCGATACCCAGATCTACCTCAGCACCAAATCCACCCAACAACCCACCCCTCACCCACACCGAAACCTGCATCTCTGCAATAAAAACATGGCTAACCCTCAACTTCCTCAAACTCAACAGTGACAAAACAGAGCTCCTCCTCATTGGCACAAAATCCACACTCAAAACCGGACCCATCTCACTCAACATCGACAGCTCAACCATCACTCCCTCCTCCCAGGCACGCAACCTTGGCGTCATCCTGGACCCCACCCTCTCCTTTGATCCCCACGTCAGCTCCATCATCAAGACCTCATACTTCCACCTCCGCCGCATCGCCAAAATCAGACACTGCCTCTCTCCCCCTCTGCCGCTGAATCCCTCATCCACGCCTTCATCTCCTCCCGCCTCGACTACTGCAACTCCCTCCTCACTGGCATCAGCTCCCATTCCCTCCACAGACTCCAGATGGTCCAAAACTCTGCTGCCCGCCTGCTTACCCACACCCGGTCCCGTGAACACATCCCCCCCGTCCCCCACACTCTCCACTGGCTCCCCATCAAACAACACATCAACTTCAAAGTACTCCTCCTCGCCTGCAAAGCTCTCCACCACCTGGCCCCTCCCTTACCTGTCTGACCTCCTCATCCCCCACCGCCCCACCCGAGCCCTCCGGTCCTCCTCCACTCTCACCCTCACCGTACCCTCATCCAAACTCAAAACCTATCGACATCGAGCGTTCTCCAGAGCAGCACCCCGACTATGGAACTCTCTCCCCCAGCCTGTCAGAGACTCACCTTCACTTCCCATTTTCAAATCCCGGCTAAAAACCTACCTCTTCTCCCTAGCTTATGACCGTCCCTGCCCTTGACCACCTCCTGGGCCCCTGCCCCTCTCTCCCTCGGCCCCCCAGCCTTCCCTCTGTCTCCCTCAGCCCCCCAGCCCTCCCTCTGTCTCCCTCGGCCCCCCAGCCCTCCCTCTGTCTCCCACCTGCCCCAGCCCTCCCTCTGTCTCCCACCTGCCCCAGCCCTCCCTCTGTCTCCCACCTGCCCCAGCCCTCCCTCTGTCTCCCACCTGCCCCAGCCCTCCTGCCGTTGTCTGTGCTGTTTTTCCTGCTCCTGCTGTTGAATGTCTCTACCTTGTTTGTTATCTGTTGCTTGTTCCATGTGTGTTTTGTGTTCTTTTGCTCCTGCCGACACCTCTGTAATGCGCCTTTGGGTTATTGAAAAGCTCTATATAAACTAGAAAGTACATTTCCTGGAGAAAATGTGATGTGGGCTAGCTGCTGCAGCTGTATGTAACAGCTACTGCTAGTACTACTACGGACCGGGCAATCTCCATGCACCCACCGGCGAAGGCAGTGCGTCTCTAGCCCACTCAGGGGCTGAATTGTGGGGTCTGTGGCGTGGACAGTGGCGTGGTGGCGAGACTCCGCCCCCTCAGGTCAGAGCTGGTCGGGGACAGTGTACCCCTCTCCAGGCCACCTACCTGACTCCACCGGTGAAGACCGTGTGTCTCTAGCCCACTCAGGGTCTGAGTTGTGGTGCCCGTGGCGTGGATAGTGGCGTGCTGGTTAGGCTAGGCCCCCTTGGGTCACAGCTAATTGGGGACAGTACAGTGACCTCCAGGCAATTTCCATGCATCCACCATCCACCCAGAGAGGGGTACACTGTCCCCGACCAGCTCTGACCTTAGGGGGCGGAGTCTCGCCACCACGCCACTGTCCACGTCACGGACCCCACAATTCAGCCCTTGAGTGGGCTAGAGACACATGGTCTTCACCGGTGGGTGCAAGGAGATTGCCCGGTCCGTAGTAGTACTAGCAGTAGCTGTTAGCCCACCTCACATTTTCTCCAGGAAATGTAATAACTTTCTAGTTATTATTATTATTATATACAATATCATTAGCAATGGCCAAAATCAGAAGACAATATGTAGTTACTCTAATGATTAGCATCATTCCACAACACAATAAGTAGCATTATAGTGCAATAGGCTGATGTTTGTAAATGTAATAACAATGTAGGCTACTAAGAAGGCCTGTCAGATCTAGGCATACCTTAAAATAGCCTGTGTGCGAGACTGGTGGATGAATGTAATCCAGGAATGCACATCTCCTGGGATTGGTCAGGCCTATATCGTGCCATTCCTATCCCCGATGCAATGAGATATTTACAGTCATTACAGTCATTAGTGTATACCCACTTAGGTAATCCTCCAGATGCAGACTGTCACTCAAAGACTGCTGCAGCCTAAACGCTGCAAAAATAGACGTTTGTGAAGGCAACCTTCACATATTCGGTGAACAATATAAGATCAAGCTATTTCTTAGATTAGCTTTTCCTCAAAATAAGTATAATAATCCTTTTTTGGGGGGATGCATTTGTAAATCTGAAAAAACCCTGATAACAAATGCCATGGTTTCTGCTGAGTCTTGGCTATTCCAGCTATCTTAAACAGTGGGAGAAAACATGGAGGGCAAGTGAAGCCTCCGGTGTTTCAGCCCGTGCCGCCGCGTGGTCCCGGCCTGTGAGGGATTGCCTGAAGAATGCTTTCATCCTCCACCGAAACAAGCGAGGGAGGATTTCTGATGTCTTGCGCAACGACGGGAAGAGCTCAAACGAGTTAATCACCCCAGCAGTGTGTCGTTTCAGGGGTTTGTTTTGATGGGGGACTTTTCTCCCGCCGTGAACATACGGTCCCGCTGGCTGTCGCCTCCGCGGGCTGCTTCACCGCACCGCATTATCATGTCAGTGAAGAAGACTGATTAGGGCTGCCTTGGGGTACATGATTCATTCGGGATGGAAATCTTGCATGTGATGTGTGTAGATTCAGATTCATATTCAGATTCATCTTCATATGAATGTCGTTAAGAGTTTGAAAACATGTCGGTGCGCTGAACGCATTCCTCATGCTCTGTCAGAATTGGGGAGTGTGTGAATCGAGAATTGGACATGAGATGTTTAAAGAGATGGATGATGTGTGTGGATGATGTGTGTGTGTGTGTGTGTGTGTGTGTGTGTGTGTGTGTGTGTGTGTGTGTGTGTGCGTGTGCGTGTGTGCGTGCGTGCGTGTGTGTGTGTGTGTGCGTGCGTGCGTGTGTGTGTGTGTGTAAACTGTGGGCTCCACCCTTGCAGAATTTATGATCCTGTCGCTGTGGCACCGTGGCTTTAGGTTGTAGCCTACAGTTGAATGCGTTAGAAATTGTGATTGATGGTAGTGGAGTTGAGAAGCAAAATGAATTCCAACACTGGAGCCCATCTGTTTGCGGCACTTTCAAAATATCAAAGACTCTAGCAGTCAGTGCTTTGGTGTTGCGTTACTATAAATAGACCTATTCATAAAAAAAACACACATTATTTAAACATAGCTTTTTGCCGTTTAGCCTACAGCACACCTTAGATAATTGGTATCCAGCATGACTGCACCACCGCCACTCCGGCTCCTCTACCTCCATCATTGCTCAGTCCATCCGTAGGTTTAGACTCCATTTATTTTCTCTTGCTTTTGCCCTTTCCCCTCGGTCCCTCTCTCACGGTAGGCTCCTCTGACAGGTCAGTGAAATACACCTCTCCGGCCTGCAGCCCTTCATCCCCCTCTAATCTCCGCCCTGCCCCCCCGTTCCCCGGGGCGCTGCTCGCTCCCAGGTCACCCGCGCACTCCCATCCTCGCTGGTTCCCGGAATGTTCTCTTCGCTGCGAACTCTCCGCGCCCCATAGAGAAGATAAATCCACAGCCTCGTAACCCGAATGTGACATAGGAAATGTTAGATAGCTCACGAGGGTAGTTCATCTACACAGCGACCGCATACTGATTTATATCGATGTTGATGCTGTTTAAACCAGGTGGAGGGGCTTAGGCTGCATGCACAGATACGATTCAGTTAATTTAGATAAGCAAATGCTGTTCGGACTTGTCAAGTGATAGTAATCCCGTTGTAAATACTTCACGAGTCAATCATACTTGACCGTTACTGTGGCTACTGTGACAATAACCAACTGTCCACAAGCAGCCTGAAGTGCACTATCAATGTCTTAATTATGAGCAATATGATGTCATTGTTTGAAACCTTCTCATCCCAAACTAGTGCTATTAAAATATGCCTGCTGGACCTCTGTGGTTGAAAACAAGGGCCTCCAGGCTACTGGTCATTAATGAAGGGATGAGAGAAGAGATGAAGTCAAAGGAAAATGTTTTCAGCAATTCAAACCGGCTGTCATTCAGCGAACTACTTCTGAAGCCAGCGAACTCTCCTTAATACATAATTTATGATTCTCTCCTACATTAAAGCTCTCAGGAGAGGAATGCACAAACAAAGAGTCAGAGGACGAGGCTTGCGGCGTTCACAGGAGTAAATTAGGAGAACATTGTGAGAAATATTAAATGTGATTGAGAAAAGTTAAGCTGTTAGGCTGGAGGGAATTAACATATTTAACCAAACACACAGATTAATGATGTCTACTCTATCACTCCATCGCCAGATTTGTATAAGGAACGTCTTTTGTGACAGGCAGAATTTGATGTTCTTTCCAATGCCCACACTGAAGAATAGTTAGGCTATTTAAATCTAGATGTGCTTATTATGAATATGGTGAAAAAGCAAGTGCATTATTAGCTCACCAATTAAGACAAGAGTCAGCTTCACATCACATTCCACAAATCCGAACTCCAACAGGTATAACTAGGCTACTGACTCCAAACAAATTAATGAACAACTGAAACAATTTTACTCCTCTCTTTATACAGCCGAGCAATCAAATGATCCATCCTCTTTTGACTGTTTTTTTTAATTCTTTGGACCTTCCTAAGAGTGACTCAGCTAAGAAGCTATGAACCGATAACTAGGAGCTTAAGAAGGCCGCTCATGCTATGCAAGCAGGTGAATGCCCAGGTCCTGACGGTTATCCAGTCGAATTTTATAGGAGGTTTTTTGATAAATTAGCACCGATTCTTATTGATATGTATAATGAATCTCTTGAATCCTAAAAAAGAACAAGGAAACAATTTCCTGTGAAAGTTACCGTCCCATAAGTTTACTGTCAGTGGATTTGATATACTTGAACTCCTCTTCAATCTGTAAAATCCTTCATCGAATAGCCTACATTTAACAATAGCCTACATTTAACAATACTGTATATTGACCCCATTTGTGACAGATGCCATCAGGCCCCGACCACATAGTCACATGTTTTGGTCCTGCTCTTCTTTACACGGTTTTGGTGTATGTTTATCTTGAGCGGTAGATTAGTTGGGCGGCTGAGCTATTGTTCTTGATTAATGTTGTTTTTTTTCTTTTTCTTTGTGTGCACGCTAAGAGTTTGCTAATTTAGCCTATGTCTTGATAAAAACATTCTGCTAATTATATATCCTTTAAAAAAAAGTTAACAAAAAATATAAAACACCAATAAAAAACCAACGTTTCGGCCTTGCTGCCTTTGTCAAAGTCAAGTTGCTGACATACATCTGCTGAACCACCAGCGACCTGACACCGGAAACATTATTATTATTATGTTATTATATATTATTATTATTATTATATTGCGATGTTGAGTGAAAATGTATGTTTGTATTCAGATGTCCTCCCCTCGTTCCTTTGTAGAGTTTTTAAGGAGTGATTTTAAGCAGCAGTAATAATAGGAGATTCAGCAGCTGTTTACGCCTGTCTCTGTAGTTAGAAAACATCATTATATGTTATGACACTTTCAAGAATGGTGAGCGAAGAGGAGATTTACAGGAACCGTTTCTTCTCAGCTGTCTTTGAAGTCCTGCGCGCAAGTTCCTCTAATCAGACATTTCAATAAAGCCTGAGAGCATTCAGTGATGCATGACTGCATCTTTTCATGCTACTTGTTTTTAAAAAGCACTCTCTTGAGAACACACACAATCACACACACGCACACACACACACACACACACTCTCTCTCTCACACACACACACACACACACACACACACTCTCTCTCTCTCTCTCACACACATACACACACACACTCTCTCTCTCTCTCACACACACACACACACACACACACACTCTCTCTCTCTCTTTCACACACACTCCCTCTCTCTCTCTCTCTTTCCTTCTCTTTCTCTCTCTCACACACACACACACACATAGTGTCCGATTCTAACCCATATGGAATTGGTTGGTGAAGAGGATGAAGTACGTGGGGCACGGAATGGTGACCACCTCTTCCACACTGGCACTGGGCCAACAGGCCACCTTGTCCCACACCCCACTGCAACCTGGAGAGAATGGGGGAGGGAGAGAGACATAGAGAGAGAGAGAGAGAGAGAGAGAGAGAGAGAGAAAGGGAGAGTTGGAAGGAGAACAAGGTAGCGAGATAGGAAGAGAGAGGAGGGAGAGAAAGAGAGAGTGGGAGGGAGGGGGAGATAGGCAGGGAGAGAGAGAGACAGGGAGAGAGGGCAGGAGAGAGAACACAAGAACATTATCAACATAAGATATAATACTGTATTTCATTGTACAGTACAGGTTGTTACACTCCTCCCTCCTCCAGGTGGCAGCTGTTGTGTCTCTTCCCCTTCCTGTCTAGGATGCTGATGCTGATGAGTGATGAGTGACACTTGGGGGAGAGTTGATAAGAGGTGGCGGTTCCCCGTGTGTCTCTCTCGCTCCCACCTGCCTGTACCAGCTCTTGTGTTTGGTTCTCTTTTCTTCTGTTGGTTTGTGTTTCTTAGGTTCAGTTTGACTCCATCTGTTTGTTAGTTGGTCTTATGTGTGTTGTGTATATGTAGATTTAGGTTTATGTTTGTGTTGGGTGTTTTAGTTCTGTAAAATACATTTTGTTATTTCTTAAAATACAAACCTGGTGTCGTTCCCCCCTTTGTGTTATGGTATTAAAATTGAGCCATGCCGTAACACAGGTGCATCTCAGAAAATTAGAATATTGTGGAAAGTTTGTTGTTTTCCATAATTGAATTCAAAAAGTGAAACTTTCATATATTATAGATTCATTACACATGAAGTGAAATATTTCAAGTCTGATTACCTCCATGCCACGCTCCACGTTGATGCAGTAATTTGTGCAAAAAGAGCCCCGACTAGTAAGTGTATAAATGAACATAGTAAACATACTGTACAATCCTAAAGATTAAAACGAAAAAAAGTCTCTAGAATACATGAAAGTTTCACTTTTTGAATTCAATTAAAATAATATTTATATTTCTGAGATGCACCTGTAAACACTGTACAATGAATTACAGTATTATATCATACAACCATATTTTGTTCATGTGATAAATAAAAAACGATTGGAAAACAGCTGTTCTTAAAAGAAAAACAGGCTGCACTGAAAACAACATTGAATAATGAAGCCATGACAAAGAGCAACCTGATGCACTTCTGCTGTGACATAGGAGCCCGAGTGTGCTTGTTTCCATGACAGCAGATCTATCTAAGGTCGTGCTGCATCACAGAGGAACAGGGCAGCCACATGGCCAGTCTCATGACTATTCTAATCAAGGGTCGTCCTGCATAAAACACTGACTTTCATCTCTTCACATTTCACATTTTCTCTCCAAGTGTAGCCCCAAACAAGTGAGCCTTGCTTCCAGTGATACGGTGGAGTAACAGCCTACACACACACTCCCTTTTCATTTCATATTGGAGTCTGAGAAGGCAATTTATGATGTGTGCAGCATCATCCACAGGGGTTTAGCCGTGTTCCTACCCGACAGTAGCGCTACAAGATAAAACTCACGTCTAAATTAGAATGATAATGAATGGTGGAGCTTTCACGGGCCATGGGAATACAGAGTGTGACCGTGGTGTTAGCAAGCTTACTGGGCTATTTGATCATGTAATATCATATTGTAATGTCAATATCACATTGTTAAACACATTTATAGTATCTCTAATTATGTCTAACTATGCATCCATATGCTTACTACAGTCTCTGAATCAAAGTTAATTATATTAGCCTTGAGTTTTTCTGAATTCTGTCTGTATGCTGAGCTGCTGATCATACCTGACGTAATATTGTCCACTCGAGACAGGCACATGTCTCTCTCCCTCTCAATCTCCATCATGATGTCACACATATGTAGCCCAAACATCTGTGGAGAGAGAATGTCAGAAATATTACTTTTACTCTTGAAAGACAGACCCTCTAAAGACAGACAGTCTTTAACATATCCCGACTCTTCATGTCGTCATATCCAGGTAGACCAGAGAAGATCGTGTGGTTGGTTTTTCATTTATTGCACCGTGTCAACACAGTAGCTTCCGTGTGGTGTTACAAAGACCAAAGCAAACAAATCAATAATTTCAACTACTACAGTATGCATGTCAGATACTGTATACTGTACTTACTGGATTCCTGACCTTGCATGTTAATTTATGATACTGAAAACAACATTCCTTCCTCCAACGCTTTGGATAAATATGTGTTTGGGAAATACCTTAGGTCATTATGCCATGAATCATCAATTTACTTTATTGGTAGCTGAACCCAATTTTGCTCTTGGTGTTGACGTTCATCATCAGAGAATAGTTCTCTCTGTCAAAGTCATCCAGAGGACGAGGTGATTTATGGACTTCACTTAGGTGGATGAGACCGTCAGTGAAGACATTAATCAAGGTTGCACCATCATGCTATTGTTAGCCTCGGTTAGGGTCCACATGGCTAGAGGTTCTCCTCTCTTGCACAAGGAGAGTCCCCCATTAGGGTTTGAGGTTCAACTAGTGTGTGTGTGTGTGTGTGTGTGTGTGTGTGTGTGTGTGTGTGTGTGTGTAAATGTGCCTCCTAAGGCTGTGTAGAACCTATATATACTGCTCTTCCATGATCTCCCCTCTAGGTGACTAAATGTAGCCTATTTCCTGTTACTGTTACCGATGGTGACAGAATTAGTGTTCCGGTGTCCTTAAGCGAAATTACCAGCAAGAGCAACCAGGAGAATGTGTTGCCGTAATGACATTGCCCAGGCTGGATGGGCATAATCTTCCACATCACAAACAATATTGTCATCATCATCATCATCATCACCTTCGTCATCATCATCAGCAACATCCTCATCAACATCATATCATCATATTATCAGCATCATCATCAATCATCATCGCCACCATCATCCTCGTCATCATCATTATTACCACCCCCATCATCAGCTTCCCTCTGGAATATGTAGAGGTGGGTCGTGTGCCCACCTCCCTTGTTCTCTGTAAAGCTCATTGTGTTGTATGAAATGCGCTATACAAATAAAGCTTTGATTGATTGATTGATCATCATCATCATCATCTCCTTCTTCCTCAACACCCTCATCACTGTCCCTTTCCTTTTTTCTCCAGCTACTCCACATGCTATATCACAGCCCACATGGCCACAGAGATGACTCCCCTCATGTACCCACATGACATCACAGCCCACATGGCCACAGAGATGACTCCCCTCATGTACCCACATGATATCACAGCCCACATGGCCACAGAGATGACTCCCCTCATGTACCCACATGATATCACAGCCCACATGATACCCAAGGACACGGATGACGACTCCTTACATTCAAGCCAAACCACGGGCGTTGATAATGATGAAGAGGAGCGCGAGGGGTGTGAGGAAGGCCACCACAGCTAGCGGTGGGTCGGAAAGTGTTCCTTTCCTCGTTCAATATGGGTTAAGAAGCAAAACAGTTCAACAGAGTTACCAGTTTATTCATCCAAGGATTGTTACGAACACTCGAGTGGCTTCTTGTCAAGCAACCTGCAGCAAGGCTGGTCAGTTGAGAGAGCACCTCAATTTGATCTGTGTCTGCTTTTAACCAGAAGCTCTGCAACTCCCCCTTTCCCCTCCATAAACCTGGATGTTGACCCTCCCAGTCCCAGCTGTGAAGTTCCCAGAACACAGACCGAAGGGCTGCCTTTTCCACACCACCATAAGTGTGAAGATAACCAACTGGCCAAGGCAATTATCCCCCCTTTCCAAACACACACGTCCTCCAAACCTCTCTGTGACCAACCCCTCGTCTTCTCATTGGAACATTGTATAGAACTAATTTTTACCCTTACAAAAGCCAGCGACACGGTAAATCAGCAGTAAACGGCAAATCCTCCGCGGAGAGCACTGTGTTCAAGGACAAGTGAGAGCAGCAATGAAGCAACACAAAGGAGGCTGTTGCCATGGATGCCTGTTGAGAGGTACCAATACACCTAGAGTATAGGTGATGAGAAGAGCAGACATAGCTTTTATCCTTCGGCGTGTTGGTGGCTTCCAATAGAGGACTCTGGTTGGGCATTCATATGGGAACTGAGGGTACATGTAGGTACATGTAGGGGGCATAAGAAAGAGCCTCAAATGTGAAAAAGTGTCAGAGGAAGGCAATTGTTGGAACCCACCTTTTAACCTGGGTGTAAAAATGTGATACAGTAGCAGAACTTAAATAAATATCAGTCGGGCATTAAGGAATGAAGATATGGAAGGTTTGAAAAAGGGCCTCAGGACATAATGTAATGGAAACACTTACTGGCTCCATCCAAAAAACAAAACACACACACACACACACACACACACACTCTCTCTCTCTCCCTCTCTCTCCCTCTCTCTCTCTCTCTCTCTCTCTCTCTCTCACAAACGCACACACACAAACATATTGGTGTGACATGCACACACCTTAAAAATTGTTGGTTCATACATTTTGATCAATTTGACATCAGGTAGGTTTACAAAAACAAGATCAATTGGAAGTTTATATAATCTGTTCAAAATTGTTTCATTTCTATAGGGTCAATATCCAACATCAGGTGTAAGGTGACACCATCTTTCTGTTCTCTAGGTATTTCTAGAGCTTTTAAGCACAACTTTGCATATATAGTCCAAAGCGCACCAGTAGCATGCGCTCTTTACAGTTTGGGGGTCTGTGCGCACCGTGGATCACCCAGGATACGATAGAACACTGACCCAGCGAACAACCCAGTGATGAACAAGATCACCTGGATCAGTCCACATCATCCCGGGTACATCAACGGCTTTATCTTGAATTCCTATTAGAACAGAATAAATGTAGGCCTACTAGTTACATAGTTGACTATTTATTTTCGTTGGAGTGTCCAATTGTTTGCCTTTGCCACGAAGCTTGATTTCTCTAGCCTATTAGTCTCCATGATTGCCTTTGACCAAAACAAACGTACGGGGCTACTACATAAGAACATGTTCACAAAAGAGTTCAACTTTAGTTCGATAAATAACAAAATACAAACAGGAAGAAATGATGAAGGCGATTCTCACCATTCCAAACGTGCAGGATAAGGTTAAAATAAAGAAACTTTTAGACACTTCCATGACGCCGCTAGTCTAGAAGAAAAAAATATTAACAGCCACATAAAATATAATCCACCATTGACCTTTAACGACGCTAATCTGTGTCGCAATTCACGGTATCGATCGATCGATCAAAGTCACTAGTCGAGTTGCTCCACTCCCAGACGAGCGAAATTGTGGGTCTCGAACCCTCCACTCAGTTCACACCGCGACGAGTTCACTACTGGCGCTAAATGCAACCAATGAAACCGAAGTAACAGGTGAACGTCAGTGCCAGTGGGACCGTGCGCCACGGAGACTCCTACATACGAATGATGCCCATCCAGCTAGGGGGGGAATGTTCCACATTGATTGACTTGCTCTGCGCTCTCTCTCTCTCCCTCCCTCCCTCTCTCTCTCTCTCTCTCTCTCTCTCTCTCTCTCTCTCTCCCTCCCTCCCTCTCTCTCTCTCTCTCTCTCCTCTCCCCCCCCCGGGGCTTAGTCCACTGGGATGACTCCAGACTGAGCAAAGTAGCCTACTTCATATCCCCACATGACATCATTTGGAAGCAATGGAATGGAATCTTCTCTTCTTCCTACTCGTGAATATCCCTCCAGACATACTTAAACTAAGCCCATCTTTCAAGTCAGCCTTTTAAGTCTTGCTATGGGGATTTCGACAGTCAATTATCAACTGTCTTATCATTAAGACTCCAACCTCAAACACAGTAGTTTAGTTGGCTGTCTTTATGCAATTCATTAGAAAAGACTAAGAGTTGATGCTACTCAATAACAGGTACAGTTTGCTAATTATATAATGGTCATTCATAAACTCTGTCTGGTTCCTGTGATCATTCAAGGTTCATTGTATAATCTGATCCTTGAGTCAAAGGCAGATCCAGTGTCTGTCACTTGTATCTATCACATTATAAAAGGACAGAATAATTGCTTTAATGTCAGTAATTTAAATTTTCTTGCGGAACACTAAAGCAGCCTGGAGACAGAATCCAAAACCCATTGTGTGTGTGTCTGTGTATGTGTGTGTGTGTGTGTGTGTGTGTGTGTGTGTGTGTGTGTGTGTGTGTGCGCGCATGCGTGGGAGTGTGCATGCACATGCGTATGTGTCTTTCCAGATGCATAATGGAAAAAAGCACTATAAATCAGTCTGGCTGTCCCAGTGTTATCTGCAAATTATCTTATCTTTAAAATGAGGAACGTTATTCAGTACTTGTCAAGGTTCTGTTTAAAAGGGGTGTTTTCAGGACTGACTCAGATTATACGGTATGATACAGTAAGGTAGACATACAGTATATGATGTAATATCACATTAACAGTGGGAGCTACCGGATACAGAGCCTTTTGCTTCAACCATACACCTACAGTAAAACATTATTTATCATATTTATCATCTATCATCATGTCATATATTTGCTCTGTGTACTGTTATGTGTATGTACTGTTATGTCATGTATTTGCTCTGTGTACTGTTATGTGTATGTACTGTTATGTGTACTGTAGCCTATGTGTCCATTGTTTTATGTCTGTATGTTACTGTATGTCGTGTTACCACTGAATAGGTCTCTCCTGAAGATGCTAATCTCAATGAGACAAACCTGTATAAATAAAGGATAAATAAAAATCCTTTCCAGGTTCTGAGGTCCACTTTATTAGTTGGAGTATTTGGTCTGAAGTGTTATAATGTTTGAACATTCCAGGAACCTACACTAGAATGATGGTATTATATTATTTAAGTGTTAAAAATTGACATGCTACAGTACAGTACAATGCAAACACAAGTATAAATACATGCAATACTACAATAATAAAAAGGATATGATTCACACATCTTCATTTTTCACACATTAACTTATAAAAAATGGCCTACATCCAAATCATAATGAATGCTTTCTAGATGATTATTAAAAAAAGCAAGCAGGAAATAATTATATTGAATAAAGCCTGGTTGGACCATCAATTAAACCAGTCTCTCTCTCTCCCTCTCTCTCTCTCTCTCTCTCTCTCTCTCTCTCTCTCTCTCTCTCTCTCCCTCCCACCCTGTGTAACAGAGCAAGTTCATCCGTTCTGCAAAGTCCCAGTTCTGCCAGAACTCCCTCTTCTTCCTTCAGTGAAAGGGTGGCTGGTTCCCTTGTTCCCATGCCTGGTGCCCCAGGGTGTCCCCGTTCACCCACAGCCATCACCCGACCAGGTAGCGCTGGCCCGTCCACGGCCGGCCCGCCTGGCCCTCCGCGATACGGTCCTAGGCCCTGACCAACTCGTGCGGCGAATCCAAGCTGGCGACGTGGTTGTACTTCTCCCTGCAGTGCACCAGGGCCTCCATCCTGATCTCGTTCTTCCTCGTCACAACCAGCTTCCGTCCAGAAGAGCAGAAGAGCTGGCGTGGGTTCGCAAGTGGACTCGCTCCATGTCGCTCTCTTGATAGTCACGCAGTCCCAACCAGCGATGCCGGAGTATCCCGGCTCCCAGAGTGGGTTTGCCCCCTCAGACCCCCTCCAGCCTCCAGAAGTGGATCGCTCCGTGGAGAGGGACGGCTCTCTGTGTCACTAGCGACTGAGGACAGGTCGGTGTACGTTGCTCTGCAGTAACGTTGAGCATCCTTCCATGTCATAGGCTGAGGCACATGGACATGCCACCTACTGAGGACCAGGCCACAGAGAGCAGGGGGTAACAGTGGGACCAGAGTGAAGCTTCTCATCTTTGATGTGTTGACCGGGGTGATATTATAGGGATCTAACCGCACAGTGAGTTCTTATTCACTGGTCATTTAGCCTACTGCACTCTGAGATTTTTTAAGAAAAGTGCTTTACAAATAAAATGTATTATTATTATTATTATTATTATTATTATTACAGTTCATGCTCTGACCTACCCATACTACAGTATACTGTACACACCAAACCCAACCATCACAGCATTCTCTGTGGTCTACAAACACAAGCTTGCACAGAAACAAGCACACACACACACACACACACACACACACACACACACGCATACTGTACATTCACACAAAGGATTTTGCCAAACTGCTTTGCCTGTTTTGCATGTGCTTAGCGTGGCAAAGTTCCAGTAGATTTCTGGCAGACGCTTCCAGCAAATAACACTTTTATAAATCTATGACTTTTTGTAATCATCATGAATATAACACATTTGTAGACATTATTTTCCCTTACAAATAAAACTCATTCCAAAACCTACACACCCTTAAAGGAGTAGTAAAGGGAAAATCATGTTTAGCCCTGTTTTAAGGTTACTTATGATCATATACAATGGTTCAGATCAAAATGTTGACAAAACTAGCACTTTTGAGAAAGTTGATAATTTCTCTACCACTGTTTAGGTCATACAATGGATGTGGGTGGGCACCTTGAAAAATCATTCAAAAACATGTTAAACTCTCGATTTCAAAGACAAGAAGCTCACTGAGGGGGTAATTGGTGTCCGTTGGTGTTCTGACATCAAATTCGCCGCAAAGTATGAATCCTGTAGGGTTTTATTGATCATTTTATGAAATCCATTGACTTGATTGAACAGTATTGACGCGACCGTTGTAGATGTGTAGATCAATCCGCAGAGGGGATTCAGGAAGCGGAACTACTTACGGTAGCTATTGTTATTGTTTATGTTGCTAGGCTACCTAGTTTGCGGAAGTTTACACACGTTTGTGCTGCAACTAAATAGTTCTATGCTAAATATTTAAAAAAGCCTTTCCAGATGAACTAGAATCTTACTTTATGCCGAATTATGTGTCAGAACTCCAACTAACACCTCGGTGAGTTTCTTTTGAAATTGAGAGTTTAACATGTTTTTTGAATGTTTTTTCACGGTGCCCACCCACATCCATTGTATGACCAAAACGGCAATTATTATTATTAGAGCAATTATCAGACTTTCTCAAAAGTGCTAGTTTTGTCAACTTTTTGATCTGAACCATTGTATATGATCATAAGTAACCTTAAAACAGGGCTAAACATGATTTTTCCCTTTACTACTCCTTTAACATCAGATACAACTGAAAGTTTACTTTCTTACAATGAAAACATTACATTCACTACTTGTGTGCCGTGACCTGAGCTTATCCAAAAGATTACAAGACGTGTCTACAGTACAATGCTCTCCACATAAGCTACTGTAGTGCTAATACTGTATGTTTGAATTGGATGCAAAAGTCCTTCGTCATATAAGACAAGGTGGCATTATCAATGTGGGGCACAATAATGACCACACAATGGGATCGCAGAATTATATTCAAAGAAGTCCAATTTGAGAGTAGGCAAGACACAAGACCAGGATGGAATGGCACTAACAAGAAGTACAAAATGCCCATGTTCCCATTAGTCACCAAGTTTAAGCAATACATTGACAAACAAAGCCATTTTCTGTTAGAAAAATCCCACTGAATAGTCTTGGGAAACGTTTTCAAGATGCAAATGTCTTTTTTGATAACACTGAATTTGAAATGGAAATCCTCTGATCCTCCTCTCATTTGCATTAGACTGTATGTTTGCTTTTTGGCTGAGGGCTGAATAAGTGCAACTGTGCTGATGAGCTGAGCCGTTGGTAGCAGGCTATTTCATCAGGAGGTGTCTCAGTTAAAATCATGGGCCAGAGCTCTTTTTCCCCTGCCTCTATTTTCCTTGGCAGAACATTGTGTTGAAGCCTGGAGTCTTTTATACGGTATCGAAAAAGCTGTTCTGTGCCGTGCACTGGCTATGCAGAAACACCCAAGGACACGAGCACCATTCACAAGAAATAAATCATTTTCTGCCTCAAAAGGAACAACGGAAATGTTCCGCTTCTTCGACCTCTATGGTGAACAAAGATGAGCCAACTCATAAAACAGCAGCTGGATTCTTTTCTTTCTTTCTTTTTCAAATATGTGAAGGAAAAGACATGAAACCAAGTCCACAATGCTCTGTTGTGGCTCAGGCCACATTACAGCAACAATGATGCACATGAATAGATAAAACCCAACTAGGAACTCGGGGCCCATGTGTGGAAAGTATTGCTTGGAGCAATATTTCAAAGGTGTTTACATGCAGTATACTATTTAGTCAAAAGGACTGATAAGAACTCAACTTTCTGCACACACAGAATAAGGAAGCTAACACAGTCAATTGCATCTTTCTCATGAGTCACTGGACAGGAGAAACCACACTGTCTGTGATCCTATATCTCACACACACACACACGCACACACACACACACACACACACACACACACACACACACACACACACACCCTATGAAGTAGATGATGGTGAGGAGTTGGACTAGCACTTGCACTAGCACTGATGGTCCAGCTCTTCAACTCCACAGGCTTGGTGGTCTCATAGGTGAAGAAGTCTGTCATAGGGCCTACATGATCACATCCTACACACACACACACACACACACACACACACACACACACACACACACACACACACACACACACACACACACACACACACACACACACAGTGCCCCGTATTCTAACTATCTATGTGGGGACACGCACCTTGGACCAAAACACTTGGGCTGCCATCGTGGCGCGTGCGCATATACATATGAATAAAGTTTTGATGGAATTATTGATTGATTGACATATTAAGATTGTTATTAGCTTGGACTGAAGAGAACTACTTTCAAGCGCAGTTACTCACTTGTGGAAGTACAGTTGTAGAACATATCCAGGTATTTGAAGGTTCCAACGCAGGGATCGGAGAACACAGAGTTGGAGACCAACACAGAACATATATTCTTCCCATCACACCTCGAGTCAGAAGAGAACAATTTCAAACAGAATCCACCCCAAACTATTACAAGCTTTGTTTGCAGCTTCTGTGCGTGTGTGTGCCTGACTGTGTGTGTGTGTGTGTGTGTGTGTGTGTGTATGTATGTCCTTTGTTAGAACAAACCACTCTCTTCCAACAAATCAATTCTTATTTTTAAACAATTATTGTTATTAACCAATTATTTTCTATTTTCTTCTTTTTTGTCAACAAGAATTAAGATTCTGCCACAAAAATGTCTCACTGTCCAAAACATATATATAGCATGATCATTCCCATCCATCCAACCACCCTCACACTCTCTCCTCTTCTCTACTTTCTTTCACCTTGTAGCTGGCGCCCCCTGGTGGCTACTACTCGATTGGCACAGTGGCGCAGCTCAGCGGCTGACACGCGCACGAGAGCTTTTAAGGAAGCTGCGCAGCTTTTTAAGGAAGCTGCGCAGCTTCAAGGCAGACGTAACAACACTGAGACTGTTCTACCTGACGTTCATTCAGAGCGTGGTGACCTTCGCCATCCAGTGCTGGGGTGGAAGTCTGTCCATCCAGAACAGAAACATGCTGGACAAGGTTACTAAGACGGGGAGGAAAGTCACTGGCTCAGATATTCAGAGTATCTCTCAGCTCTCTGATCAATATACCATCAATCTTGCCAGACGAAGATATTGGACGATCCTTCCCATCCACTCTTCTCAGAGTTCTCCCTACTCCCCTCTGGACGCAGGTTTAGAAGGCCCAAAACAAGGACAAAACGAGCCAGCACTTATTTTGTGCCAAGATGCATTAAATTATTGAACAGCTGTTGTCTGTTGCAGTGATGATGACCCAGACAGCAATCCGATCAGGGCCATATGCAGGCCAGATCTGGCACTTGTGTCTTAGTTCCGGCCCATAAATGGCCCAGCTTGCTTTCTGGGGATGTTGATGCGATGATGTTGGTGAAGATGGTGATGACGATGATGGTGGTTGGTGACATTGTGGTGTTGGTGATGGGTGTACATTTTAATGTTTTCTGTATGCTTGACGTGTGCTAAACAAATTCTCATCTGGGGCAATAAAGGTTTCAATTCATTAGGGGCAGTGCTGCTGTAGTTCCGGCCCTGAGGAGAGGGGAGTAGCCTACACCTACACATGCTCTACGGTTGCTGTTGGAAATATAACTTGTGCTTGATTAATGTCTTGGAGCCTTGTGGTGCAAGACTGTAGCAGGATTGGCAGGGTAGTCTACACTGAAGAGTGCTTTTGGGTCCAGACTGAGCTGCTGTTCGTCCCGGGGAAGGGCTGCCCGCACCGGGACCTGGCCATCACCATTGAAGACACAGTGGTGACGCCGACTCGGATTGCGAGGAACCTTGGTGTGACCCTGGATGACCAGCTGTTATCCTCAGCTGCATGATCCATGCTCTACAACCGGGGATCCCAAACTTTTCCATGCCAAGGACACCCAAATAACCGTAGCCTCTGGCTGCGGCCCCCTAGCCTGGCAACGCCATCCTGATGACGTGAGCTCACATCTGTTTCTCTCCGCATTTGCGAAAAGCGAATAGGGTCTGGCGATGCCAGGCTAGCTCCCCTCTTACAAGATGGCAAAAATCCCAAACAAAAAAACTGGCATAGGCGTATATAAGACGAATTCTGTGGTCGTGCATTTTTTGTATCCGGTAAAGATAACGTGAGCTAGATTGGGCATGACTGAAAGGGCATGGCCTCATTTCCATATGAATGGATTTTACAGTATTCAATTGATATTTTATTTTAAACCGGTACAATAATATTATGAATTACATTTTAATTGAAGTGGATTTTGTTTCTCTCTCTCTCTCTTTTTTTTTTTTTCCCTTTTCATCTTCCTTCCAACTAGCCCCCCTGGTTCTCCCTGGCAGCCCCCACTTTGAAAACCACTGCTCTACAACATCAGGAGGATTCGCCCTTTCCTCACTGACGAAACGGCGCAGGTGCTCATCCAGGCCCTGGTCATCTCCCGCCTGTTCTACTGCAACTCCCTCCCTGCTGGGGCCCCGGCGTCAGCCATTAAACCCCTGGAACTTGTCCAGAAAGCTGCTGCTCGCCTGGTGTTCAACCACCCCAAGTTTTCCCACACAACTTCCCTTCTCTGTTCTCTACACTGGCTCCCTGTAGCAGCTTGGATCTAGTTTAAAAATCTGATACTAGGCTACAGGGCACTGAAAGGAACAGCCTCCTCCTACCTCAAAGCCATGGTCAAACCCTATACCCCCTCCTGACCGCTACACTCTGCTACCTCAGGGCGGCTGGTTGCCCCGTCACTCCGAGGCCCCTGTGGTCGATCAATGCGGTCACGGCTCTTCTCTGTCCTGGCCCCACAGTGGAGGAACGAACTGCCCACTGGGGTCAGGACAGCAGAGTCGCTGCCCATCTTTAGCCACAGGCTCAAAACTCATCTCTTCAAGAAGTACAACTAGGACCCTCCCTCTTAAGCACCTATTGTATTTGAGATTGCTATTCTTGCACTTTGCATTCAGCACTAGATTATGCTCTTAGTCACTTGTTTTAGAAAGGAGACGCACTTGTGAGTTCTGGCAAGTAGTAGTACATTGGCTTTTCCTACGTTAAATGCAATTATTGTTGGTCGCTTTGGATAAAAGCGTCTGCTAAATGACTAATGTAATGTAATGCTCTGTTGAAATGAATCCCTTTATGGCGTTTTAGGCCTATACACAGCCCTTTCAAGGCAGGAATGTCACACTTTTATTCCAAATAAATTTAATAAAATTACTTTTCTTTTTTCTTTCTTTTTTTTGTACAAATGATTGCACTAATGTGAATATAATGTCAATCATTCTAACTGTAGTTATTCAGGGCCAGGGCTCCTTTGTAAAAGAGACCTCTGTCTCAATAGGACTTCCCTGGTAAAATAAAGGTTTAATAAAAAAAGAAAATTTAAATAGAAGAGGAAATTCAACTGTAAACAACATGCAGGAACACTCTTTCAATGTTAAAAATCACATGGTAAAGGAAAAGGAAGTGTGGTAAAGTGAGTGTAAGGGACTCCCGCTGCAGTCACACACGCTAACCACTCACCTAGCCACACCTGGCCAATTTACACTGAGAAACATGGCTATTTAAAGATGTTCAAAAATACACATTCCGGAATGTGAGTCATAATTGCCTCAGAATGCCCAAACCGCCCAGGCACAACTGTTGACAGTGGGCTTCCTTCTCCTTCTACCTCCTCTCCTGGTGAGTGCCTGTCCCAGTCCTCCAGTCCCAGTCCTCCAGTCACCTGCGGGGGTGGGCTCCTCATGGGTTTATAAGATACTGGGTAGTGTTGTAGTCAAGACCACCTAACCCGAGACCAAGTCAAGACCAAGACCAGAGAATATCGAGACCAAGACAAGACCAAGACTTTAAGGGGTTGAGGCTGAGTCAACACCAAGACCAGGCAGAGGGCCCTAGGAAGTAGATGTTTTCCATTTTTTTCCATTTTCATGAAACTCAGTGGAGGGGTGTAGCATGGGCCATTCTATTTTGGAGCACAAAAACACAATGCAGAGTGAAATGAAGTCTGTCACAAACATGAACAATATGGAACACTGGAGCCTGTCACTTTCACTGGATGGCGTGGGTAGTAGGCTATACTACCCTGCGCCCGGAGCTCCAGCGCCTGACTAGTGCGTCTGCAGACCCCACGGGACCCGAGGTCACAGGGGCGGGGCCAGGGAGGAGCTGCAGAGCTTGTGGGAGGAGACGCGTCAGGCCGTCACAGAGAGGTAAGAGAGGAGAGACGCGGGGGAGACTAAGGGGAGAATGTGATGTGGTTGTGTGAGATTTTGTCTTCTGTCACTGAACTACAGTATGTTTGACTCGACTCGTTTGCTGTTGTGTGTGCTTGTTTATTCATGTACTTGCTCTTCCACGGGTGTTTATGTTTTAGATTTAGATTTTAGATTCATTTATTTGCAGGTGAACATCTAGAAAACCCCTAAGGGCTTATAAAATCGATGTCACCTCTAAATCATTGGTACATAATCATTAGTAAAATAAATAACTGTGTGATGACTGTCCGTGTGTGTATTTAATAATGTAATTTGTGTGTGTGTATATGTGTGTGTGTGTGTCTGTGTGTGTGTCCGTGTCCGTGTGTGTGTGTGTGTCCGTGTGTGTATGTCTGTCTGTGTGTGTGTGTATGTGTGTGTGTTTATTTGCTTGTGTATGGTGAGATCACCTGTGTGTGTGTGTGTGTGTTTATTTGCTTGTGTATGATAAGATCAGCCTCTAATCTCACGGTGTGTGTTCTCTATGGAGGCTGGCCCAGTGCCGGGACCTGGCAGAGCTGCTGAAGAGGTTCCAGAGCGTCCGTAGTGACCTGAGCAGCACCTTACAGAGGGCAGAGCGCACCATCGCTCAACAGGCCTCCTACATGGGCAAAGACAACCTGCAGAGACTCCTCACTAAGGTAGCGTTCACTTTCATTAAAGGAGTAGTCAAGGGAAAATGCATGTTTAGCCCTGTTTTAAGGTTACTTATGAGTCTTTGAAATTGAGAGTTTAACATGTTTTTTGAATGATTTTTCAAGCCCACCCACATCCATTGTATGACCAAAACAGTGGTAGAGCTATTATCAGACTTTCTCAAAAGTGCTAGTTTTGTCAACGTTTTGATCTGAACCATTGTATATGATCATAAGTAACCTTAAAACAGGGCTAAACATGCATTTTGCCTTTACTACTCCTTTAACTAAGTAATTCGCCGTTGTGTGGACTCTGATGATAAGGATTCTCAGAGCAGGAACATGTCGTGGATCTACAAGCTGCTAGTAAACATCCTCAGTGAAGTGTGACCACTGTGGAGAACACTCATGGTGTTAACGCGCTGTATCCAGTTGCGACCACTAGATGGCAGCAGACTCTCATTTTCTTTTTCCTAAATAATAACTTTTTTTTTTGTGGAAATGTGTATGCCTGAGTGGGCATTACTTTATGTGTGTGAATGTGCTCACTTTGTTAGTTTGATAGGTATGTATCAATGTATGTGTCTATTTATGAGCGCTTGTTTTTGTTCAGGTGCATGCCAGCAAGGCGGAGCTATGTGAACTTGGAGACGGGGTGGAGGAGATCCGCAGCATCTGCAGACAACTGCAGACTCAGCTGCGCAAGATCCCCGACTGCGCAGACGCCCCCTTCGAGGGCGAGGCGGCCGCGCTCATGGACCGCTGGCTGGATGTGAGTTCGCCCCGCCCCGCCCTGCCTCGCCCCGCCCCGCCCTGCCTCGCCCCGCCCCGCCCTGCCCTGCCCCGCCCCGCCCCGCCCCACCACACCCTGGACCCTGACACCTTCTCTCTCTCACTTACTCTCTTACTCTCTTAAGCACCTACTGTATTTTAGATTGCTATTCTTGCACTTTGCCTTCAGCACTAGATTATGCTCTTAGTCACTTGTTTTAGAGAGGAGATGCACTTGTGAGTTCTGGTGAGTAGTAGAACGTTGGCTTTTCCTACGTTAAATGCAATTATTGTTAGTCGCTTTGGATAAAAGCGTCTGCTAAATGACTGTAATGTAATGTCTTACAGCCTTGTCAGTTGCGCTTTTTTTTGCCAGTTTGTATGTTGTTTGTTTATATTTTGTAGTATGTTTGTGCAAGTTTGAGCCGCTGAGTGTTGTTCCAGATGTAACTGTCAATATAATACTTTGGTTAACGGGGGACAAGTTACCAGGATGTTAGAGGAAATGGCCGTGGAATTACTTGGTGGCTACAGGGTGGCTACTGTACCTTGGAATTTAAGTTGTTAGAAAGACAGTTCTCTAACGTGGAATATAGATCGGATTAAAAAAACAGTGAACAGAAATATCGGAGAGAACAGACTCCCACCTGGACAACCTGCGTGTGGGGCTGGCTCTGTGGGAGGGGCTTCTCCAGCTGGGCGAGGAGGTGGAGAACTGGACCACCAATAAAATGGCCTCCTTTGCCCAGTCACACCTCTTCCAGAGTGAGGAGGAGGTCACGGCCATGCAGGTAAAGTCACCCGGCCATCCTCTGCGTTTTTTTGCGGTGTGTGATTTCATACGGTTGATTTTCATTTCATTTCAAACCTTTATTTATACTCGTAAAGCACTGAGGTTTCCCTCATTTACAGTGTTGACGAGTTCACACAAATACACAAATAACAACAGAACAAATACAATATTCAATAATAATAAATTATAATAATTAAGGCAAAGATCCTCCGGCTGAATTGTTGAATTCTCAGTGAAATGTGTCTTTCACTTCATGCTGGGTTGTGAAGCTTACAGAGTAGTTTAGTTAGCCCGTCCCTACCTCTCCTGATCTCTGGTCCTTCCCCAGAATGAGCTCCAGGCCCAGGAGGACAACCTGGAGCGCTTCCAGCGGAGGGCCTCTGAGATCCAGGCGCTGCTGCAGAGCCAGGAGACCCCTCTGGAACTCCAGGTGGGTGAGACGCGGGTCAGCCTCGGGCGGAAGAACGGGAAATAGGAGAGTCTGGAATAATATAAAAATAAAATAATACAATTCTTGGTCTAACAGTCCACCATTTCTGTTACCTTGCAGTAGGCACCATTTTAGCTGTTTTTGCTCATTTATTTTTGTGAAAGTCAATTTTATCGCACCCTTTACATTACATAAGTGCTATGCATATAGAGTTGACTCTCCTCATCCTCCTCTTCCAGGTTATCGGGACCCAAATGAGGAAGAAGATCGATCAGGTGAACGAGTTCTTCTCGGAGACGGGGGAAATCCACAGGCAGTTGGTGGCAGCTAAGGGACAGGTGACCGCCAAGATGGCGGAGTGTGAGTCGTCTGTCCAGAAGATCCAGGATGCACTGGGCCGCCTCGCTGCCTCGGATCCCACAGATCTCTGTACACAAATCCAGGTACATTTAAAATAAAATTTAAAAAGAAGCCATTTCTAAGGCCTCATTTTTTGTTCAGATTGAGAAGTACATCTACACATAGTAATGTTGTAATAATAATAATAATAATAATAATACATTTTATCTATAAGGCGCCTTTTAAGTCACTCAAGGTCACCGTACAGGATAAAAAAGACAATAAAATATACAATAAACAAAAGATACAAAATTAAAAAATTAAAAAATTAAAAACAAAAGATACAAAATTACAAAATAAAAAAAATTACAAAATAAAAAACGTCTTCTCTCTCGGCGTAGGAGCTGTCTGCGCAGCTGCAGACGCAGGCGGAGCAGGCGGACGGCCTGATGGAGGAGCTGCGTCTCCTGGCCTCCGTGACCGGCCCTCAGAGCCTGCAGGACCTGGCTGCAGACTGCCTGCGTCTGCAGGAGAGCGTCTGCGCAGCCCGGCAGCTTCTGGCTCTCACGACTGCGCAGGCTGAGGAGGACGTCTGGAGAATGGCGAGGTACTAACAGTCACAGGTTTACACCCATTTTGGGGTTAACTCCAAAATCTGTTTGTCTAATGTATTCAAAAATATGTTTTTCAATTTTTATCCTGGGAAACCCTATGTGAAAAATGTGAAATGTTATGCTAATTTTCCAGCTGTTCACTTTCTCAAAAAAAAATACTTCTAAGTATATGCACATGGCCACTGACTGCAGACTTTGCACAGACTATAACACCATACTGCTTCAAGTTCAGTTCCATGTCATTTCATGCATGACGGGTCGTGAAACAAGTTAATCCTGCTCTCTCGAATTCAGGATGCATTCTTCTTCCTAATCTCTCCGCTCAACCTGAATGTCACTGCTGTTTGTAAATGGGTGTGTCGACTAATGAGAATTCCCACGTGTGCTAGTCTGCAGAAGCAGTGTGAGAGTCTAGAGCAGTGGCTGAAAGCGTCAGAACCGAAAGCAGAGGAAGGAGAGGACCTTAGTCGTCTGCAAAAGGAAGTACTCGAGCACAGGTAAACAATCTATCAAAAGTCTTTTCATATCTCATCTCATATTTCATATTTTATGCATATCCTACATCACGCATGTATATCCTGTGATGAAAATAATATGAGAATCGTAATGATACTAGTCACACATTGCAAGATTGTATGGCCTCCTCACACACAGACTTGACCATCTTCAATTCCCCTTGCAGTGAGCAGGCGGAGGCCCTTGTTGATCTGGTGACATCGTTACACAGAAGCACACTCAAGGAGGCGTCCTTCCTTCAGCACGCTGGCAGGCTACTGGAGCGCTTCCGCGATCTCCAGACCATCATACTCGCCTCCGAAGCCGATCAGAGATCTCTTGCTGCTGAGACCCAGGTCTTCCAGACGCTGGCAAGAGACACCGGCGCCTGGTTTACGGCCCTGCGACAACAGGTTGACTCTGTAGTCGATGATGGTTCGGCCACCCGTAGCCAGGCTGAAACTACTCACGGCCCAGGTGAGGGAGCTCAGGGATCGTTACTAACCACCAGGGGGATAGACCTGTTTTATGGTGAAGGGAGGCCTCTGGCTACCAATGGTACTTAATGTAAGCAACAATGAGTCTTTAAATATTAGTAATAAAATAAGGTATTTTGTCCTTCTACAGTATGTGCATTTTCTTCAAAATACTCTAAATGGCCCATGGCAAAATAATAACAAAAAGTAATAATTGCTTGTTATTATTTATTTATTTATTTATTTATTTATTTATTTATTTATTTATTTATTTATTTATTTTATTTTATTAGTTTGTTATTTTAAATGTATCACCCCCTACCCTTTGTTGTGCTGTGCAGGCCATGCTGAGTGTGATGTCTGAGGCTGAGTCTCGTCTGGAGGACCTGAGGGCTGCTGGACACACGCTCACTCAGCGACGGGGCATCGGGAGGGCAGAGGTGGGTGTGCTTCAGACAGTCAGCAGCACAGAGGAGCAGTGGAGGTCTGTTCTACAGCCGGCTGAACCACATCGCAGGTTGGTGACCACATGGGATTAATGTGCAATTCTACAACGGAGAGTTTGGATACTTGATTCTGATTGGCTAGCAATTAGTATTAATGCGCCGTCAATCTCATCTCCGCTATCGCGTCGGGCCTAACAACGCCCCGTAGCTGTGGTAAAATTCCCTGTAACCCACTGCCTCTCGTGGTCAATTGCTTAAATATCTCACCTGGAAACACACGCTTGTGAATTTTTCTTGTATTCTATTGATGCTTCACAGGTTGATTCTGTTCTATTGATCCATCAAATAGTCATCCACAATAGATATACCAATTAACTTCAACACAGATTATGATGCTACAGAGGATTACCATGCTGTATATTTTATTTTAATTTTCGTTCAACATCAGAATGTATGGGTTTGAATAAAATAATACAAGACAAGTTGCATAGTAATACAAGAGAAGTTGCAAAGTAGTGATGGGAAATTAACCCTACAAATCTGAGTCTCTCTCCTCTGATGGGGCTTTCGTGTTTGTCTCCTTCCTTCTCTTACGAGGGGGTTTGCCTGTCTCTGTCTCTGAGCTGGTTGCTGGCTTCCCTTTTCCCCTCATCATCGTTCCGCTCCTGCTCCTTTTGCCTGAGAAACTTGCCTCGCCCAGGATGTGGCTGGATGAGCTCAACCGGGCACCTTCAGTTTCAGAACTAAGGCCATCATTAAGCTCTCCCTCAAGTATAGAATATGAATCACTTGGCATTGGGAGAGCAGGCACATTGGAAGGTACACACTTGCCTGAATAATATATGGGAATGGATAGGGAGGGTTTATAGATTCTTCGACTCTTCAAAGTCTTGCTGCCATTATGCTCATTCTCCTCCTGTGCCTCATAGCTGTAGTGGCGTTTTAAGGTGGTGCTCACCACTTTACAAGTGCATTGACCAAAAGTAGTGGCCTCGGGTGTCTGAGGGGGAAAGAATATCGCACTGGTGCGTCGGGTTTCTGTGCAGCTTCTTCCAGGCATATCCAGTTTGTCGTTACTCTCCTTGCGACTCTGGAAGGAAAAATTAAGTGCTTTTCTGGACTGCTTGGTCATATTTACAGAACTAAGAATGCCTTGATGTGTGGATGGTACTATGGCTGTATCATGTCCAAATGCCCTTGAAAAGGTGCTCGTCGCCGAGCTTGTTTTTAGGGGGCAGTGGGCCCTACCATCACAGGGGAAGTCCGCCTGCTGTTCCTTGGCATTGGACTCATCAATTGAATCTTCTACTCGATGCAGATTCCTCTTGTCTGTCTCCTCTTCATCGTCCCCAGTTAATATTTGGTAAGTGTATGGGGTTACGCTTCTGTCCTTTTGAAAAACCTTGCCCCTCTCGAAGGAGCGGCGGGGATCTTCATCAGACCATTGCCTGGGTGTGGAAAGCATCTTGGACTTTCCTTGAGGCACTGTTGATGGTGGTTCAGTCAGTTGCACAGGTGCAGGGAAAACACCAAACCTTTGCTCAGCCTTTTTGGATTCTGTAGGCATTTTAAACTCTTCTACAGAGTTTGCTAAGGCCCTACTGTGTTGTATAGGTTTATTGGACATCTCAATCCTTTCTCTGTGCACAGAAGATAGCCTTGCCCTTCTTCTTGGGGGTAAAGGCACCTTGAACACTACCTGAGGTTCTTGGGTCAGCTCAGTCTGTGGTTTCGGCTGAGGAGAGACCTCAGAACCATTGTGGGTCTTCAGACTCGGTTCAATCCCATGATCATGCTCAGGATACCTCTCATTCATTTGCTGGTGTTTAATAGGTGGCTGAAAAACGCCATGGGTCTCTGTTGGCAACCTAGTCCCTTGTCTGGTCATTGTAGGCCTTTCAAATACATGCCATGTGTTTTGAGATGCCAGAGACTCTTGGGGGGATTGAAGGAGCTCCTCGATATATTTGGGCTCAACAGGTCTTGAGCACACGTCAGTCCTTTGCATGGGTCCACAGCACAGCTTAACCCTTTCAGTGTGTCCAGAAGACGGTTTTGAAGCGCTTTTTGGTGGGAGAGGAATTTTTAAAATGCTGTCTGCCTCTTGAGCAGATTCACTATTTTCACTTGGCGGAGCAGTGGCGTCCAGATTCCTTTTAAGCCACCGTTTGTTCTTGAGACACCGCACATGCTGCTGACTAATTCCTTGGCCGGAATCAGAGCAGTGCTCAGTCCATTGCTGATGTTCAACCGAAAGTTCAGTTGTTCGTCCTGACTCGCAAGATGGCTCAAGAGATGACTCAACCACTTGTTCATGTTTAGGAGATAACTCCATCCCTGGAGTGGGTTCTGGGGAAACATCAGGAGATAACTCCATCCCTGGAGTGGGTTCTGGGGGAACTTCAGGAGATAACTCTATCCCTGGAGTGGGTTCTGAGGAAACTTTAGGAGATAACTCCATCCCTGGAGTGGGTTCTGGGGGAACTTCAGGAGATAACTCCATCCCTGGAGTGGGTTCTGAGGAAACTTCAGGAGATAACTCCATCCCTGGAGTGGGTTCTGGGGGAACTTCAGGAGTTAACTCCATCCCTGGAGTGGGCTCTGGGGAAAACTGAGTGCCTTGGTCGGGATCTGGAGAAACATACGGTTGGTGTTCGATCTTAATGGAAATTTCAAATCCTACCTCAGTGTTTGGATAGGAATCCTGAAACTGCCCAATCCCATCCATGCACCCTGTGGAACACACACTTTGCTTCGATGTGAGATGTGGCTTGAATTCTCCATGGGACTCTTGAACTGGCTCAACATGTTGTTCAGGCTCACCGGAATCACTAACAGCTTTCCATTCATTTTCTAATTCTATCAGTTGCATGTGCTCAGAACAATGATCACTCTCTTGTGATTGCTTGATCACATCTTGAGGTTCTACTGACATTGCAGATGGAGATTCTTGCTCAGACTTGCTGGGCATTTCAGAAACTTCCCAGGAGATTGGATATTGCTTAGTACAGTGTTGGTGTTCTGTACAGTGTGTGGTTTTTGGAGATGATTGCTTTGTCAGTCTGCACTCAGTAGATACATCGACCTCTTGATAGATAGGTAACACTTCAATCCCTTGTTTGCTTTTGGGAAAAGGCCCAATCTCTGGCCATTGGTCAGAGGATTCCATCTCTTGCCAGGCTTCTGGAGAATACTTGAGCTCTGCTTCAGACTTTTCACACGGGGTAGCAGGTTGCTCAAGCACACGGGACATATCAAATAATTGTGAAGAGTTTGAAGTGGTCTCTGTGCATCTGTTGTGGTCAAGGGATGACTCATGCCTATCCTCTTGCTTGGCCAGTACCTCAATTCCTTGATGGTGTTCTGTGGAAGGCTTAGTCCCTGTGTAGGGTACAGGATTCTCTTCAGTCTGTTTCAGCTCAGTCTGTGCTTCGGGCAGAGTGGATACCTCCAACACTTCCCAGGAACAGGGGGGCATCTCCATACCTTCACTCTCTAGGCATGTTTCAGTTCCCTGCTGTTTTTTGGTTTCATTTGAAATTCCTTCTCCCAGTGATAGAGTGCCGTGGTGTTCGCTGCCCTTGCACTCGAGGGCTGGAGGTTGTGGAGAGACATCAGACATTGAGTCCTGATTTTCTTCATCACTCTCCACAATACAAGAAGAAGATGAAGCCAGGGGGCTGTTTGGGAATTGAGGAGATCCTTCCGATGAAGACGAGTCAAGTTCTTCAAAGCAGTCCATGTAGACATCACTCTCCACAATACAAGAAGAAGATGAAGCCAGGGGGCTGTTTGGGAATTGAGGAGATCCTTCCGATGAAGACGAGTCAAGTTCTTCAAAGCAGTCCATGTAGACTGAGGCGGGAGAAAGACATTCCTCTTCCTCAAGCTCCTCCAGTGCCTCCACATAGGGGGGGTCACTCATCTCCATCCCTGTGGGTGTAAGGGGAGAGAGACCGTCCTTCTGTGGGTGTTCTAGCCAGAGATCAACAGTGAGCATGTCTTCAGGATTTTCACCATCCAGAAATAGAAAAGGGAAACGTGTGTCCAGTCCGGACGGGCTTTCTGTGGAGGTCAGACAGGCAGGTGCAACAGGCCTTGTGGTTGTTTTTATTCTGGAGGTATCACCTGTAGGTCTCTCCTGTGTTTGGTCAGGTGCAGCATTGTTGTCTAGCTGGTGCAGGGAATATCCGACAGGATGCTTGCAGCTGGGATCCAAATTGTTACAACAATGGCTATGAAGAGAAGCAGGATCAGAGTTGTTTGGTGTAGTAGTGTGTTGAGCACACCCTCGATTTTGCCTGCACTCTGTCAAAAAAAGAAAAGAATGTGTGATGAGTTAAAAGCATGCAGGCTCAATATTTTTTATTTTGTCAGGAGAACATACAGTATACATATGTAAGTGGTTTAGAGTATGGAGTTTAATGGGACACATTTTAATTACACTAGATTTCTCTCAGTGACCTCTTGCTCCATATCTACTCTGTTTTGCTCACCTCTCAGGTCACAACAGCTGTAAACTTGGCAGTTTGAGTACAGCAGACAAGTAATGCAAAGCGTGAAGAAAATATTTAGACTGTTCATTTCTGCTCCCATGCTGTTTGGCAGTAAAATCAATGCACAATGATTTAAGGTACCATCATTGAAAGGTGGTTGTAGATAGCAACCTGATTATAAATACATGTTCTCACAGGGTAGACCAACTGCAGTACACCCATCAAACAAACACAGTAACCTGGACTTACAGTTCTGGTGGGTGTTGAGGCCTATTAGAATAGCAGTGCCCATCCTTTCTGCTACTGGTTTTCTATTGCATTTCCCACAAAGAGCTTCATTCCACTCTTTAATCCATTTAATCTAAGTTAGTCTGAACAAAATGTTTCCATGCCAGGACCATGACTACTGTATAAGCAAAACGATATGGTATGGTATAGCCTACACATTGTGATCCAAATGTTAATTTGATTAATTTCAAGCGGTGTCTAACACTTTGTATAATAATCTTTTATTTACTGTATGCTATTGACTCTTCTTTATTGAAAAACTTTCAATACAGCCTACACTACAGCACAAATGGGAGTGGTGTTGTACTGTACATACCTGAACAATCTACATGGTGCCGATGGATTACAGGATCCATTTTGTTGAAAAATCATTTCTTAGTTGAGTAATTCCATTTAGTTTTTTTGTTGTTGTGCTAAAAAATCAATATTACCTGGTAGGTAAGTTTTAGTAATTACTTTTATGTCACTCTGGCAATTTTCTTGACTGGTCCTTGACTAATGACATCATAATGTCACTCACTTTGTCCTTGTCCTGTGACATGGATTCAGTCATAATGACAAACTGAGTGATGTCATAGAGTAAATAGGATTACATAGGCCGTGTCCGATTGCATACTACTTGCTATATAGTAGGCGAGATGCAGCATGCTGCATCAAAACTGTGCATACTGTATTTCGCCTACTATATAGTAGGTACTATATAGTAGGCGAAATCGGCGAAAAAATGGCCGAAAATGTAGCATAGTCCAGAGCATACTGTTCCGGAAGTCGAGACGTGATACGTCACTGGGCTGTGAGAAAAATAAAAAAAGATGGCGAACGAAGAGGTCACCGGGACCGCAGCGGGAGTTTTCAAATGTAAGTATTGACTTAATTTGTCGATGAAAAAATTATTTTTTCTGACAGATAGCTTAGTTATAACGACACAGAGCTACAAATGCAGTTTTGTGTATATAGGTGGGGTAGAAATGACATTTCGAAAAAGAACGTCATGATAGCTAGCTGCTAGCATTGACCTCTGTGGTGGACGTTACGTTAGCTAGCTAGCCCAGCTAACGTTAATAGGCTACTAACGTTACAGGTGTTCAGACGGCTCTTGCTCAAAACATATTAATGTCATAGCTTAAATGTTATTATAGCTAGAATCAAGACAGAGTAACATTTCCATGTAATATGACCATTATTGCTTAAGAAATGTATAAGAAATGTCGAAATTGTGATGAGTTGTTAAATGGCTAACCAAAGCCACCGAGCCTAACATTACTTGAAGTTGTTTAAACAATTGTCTGTTCATTCCATGATTTAAACGAGTTCAACTGTTCATATATCATATATTAATATATTAGTATTCATTGTCCCATAATACTTCTGGATGTATTTCAGGGACCAACGACCACACCAGGGACGATGATCCTCTGGAGGACTGCCAACTCCTCCGTTTACGGTGTAACCGCATGGGTGGCCCCCATCGCCTCTTCCAAGACCCCGTACCACTTCCACGAAGCGGCTGTGGCCTCCCCTCCCTCTGTGCTGACCCCAGTTCTGGGGCTCTTTAGGTCCTATGAGGTTAGATAACAGTTTTCTAGTGTCATACAAACTGTGAGTCCCTATCAATATCTTTGCTATCATGTAGCCTGTAGATCAAAATCACCTTGTACATGGCTACAAGGTTCTCTGTGTGCTTTATCCAGGCTGTCTCCGTCGTCCCCTGCAGCCCAGCTTCTAAGATGTAGGTCCTACATAAATCAATATCCAAAGTAAACAGACCGCTGGATTGCTTCTGAACAACAATGCATACGTTAGTTAACTTACTCCAAGCCTTTCAGCGTGGTGTTTCTCTTCCCCGTAAACAGGGAAGAGTTGGCCGTCTGACCGGCTGATGTTGAATGGGGGAGAGAGAAGGCAGAGATGAAGGCTGAGTGGAGGGAGGAAAGGGGGTTGTTTAAGGAGAGGGAGGACCGGCTGATGTTGCTTCTAGAAGCCTCAGTCAAAAAAAACGTATCTTGTTCCATTATTGTTTTTGTTATTTTTTATTAAATGTATTTTCTTGAATTAAATTGGTGTTTGTGTGTCATTCCTTGTAATGTATTCCCAGTCAAAGAACAAATGTCACTATACCTAAAAGTATAGTGACATTTTCATCACTGAAGAAGTAACCTTTACATGTATAATGGAAGAAACACAACCATAAACATTTCTTGGATATTTTTATTACACAATGGTCTTCAAATATACTTTTGACTTGTTTATATTTGGTCAGATCATTAGCTTTCCTTGCAAAAGGTACTGACAGGAGAACGCTGATCTGTTGTCTCCCCCCAAAATACTTAAACTGATTACTATGTACAGTGTTACACATACATTTAAATACAAATACATTTAAACAAATGCCTCAAGGCTGCCTATAACCAACTGATCGGTGTTTAAAGCCTCAAGGCTGTCTATAAGGAACAAGGCAAAGCACACTCATGAACTGATAGACTGACTACTTATGGCTGGATGGGGGTAGTCGTGCTCACCAAGAGCTGCGATCCAGGCAGCTTGTGCTGGTGCTGATGCTGCGAGACACTTTCTGAGGCCATCTCCAGGGTTGGGATGATCTGCAGCAGCAGGACCATGGCCACCATCAAGGTCTTCAACCTTTAAATGGTTAAATGCAATTAGGCCTACTGTAAGTCGCTTAGCAGACACACAAAAGTGTCTGCTAAATAAATGACTAAGGTAATGCTGGACAAAAGTGTCTGCTAAATGACTAATGTAATGTTACCTCCAAAGACCAGCACCTGTGTGTGAATGACAAGACCATTGTAAAGGGTGAGTACTGAGAAAAGCTCTAAATGCAATGAATTATTATTATTGCTATTATTAGCACCTCCATGGTCTTGCCCCATCCTCCTGACCATCACCAAGGTTCCTCTGTGTCGATTTTGACAATCTGAAGTCCCTCCTTGTGTCCGCGCCGTCAAAATAGGTCCTCAACAGGGGGACGTGGAGGTTGACTTGGTGAGGACCTCCGTCTTCCATGTGAGCCTACAGGGGGAATATTATAAGGGCAAACTTTAACTCATTTGTGCGTATGGCATATACTTGTCTTTACAATATGATAATAGATAGATGTCATTATCTGTAGAGCTAAAATGTAACATTACAAAGCAGGCGTGTAGTGATGAGTAAACCCAGGTAAACTCAGTTTACCCACCTCTATAAAATGAGTTGAGTTTTATTGTTTTGCTTACCTGCCTCTCAGAATCTATTTAATATAACATCCCTGGTACAAATGTAACAGTATAGCTATCCCCAAGCCAGCACATGCGGGGCTATCAACTAACCTAGCTAACTAGCGTAGCTAGCAAGCTAACGTTCAATATTTACCTCAACTACAAGCATGTCGAGAAGATCTCATGACGGCTCTTCTCCTTGCAGCGCGAACACGACTTCTCCTGGCGGCAGCAGCAGCCGCACATCCCATGCCAGGAAAAGGCTACATTTTTGTGGATAATACACAAAATGATCACAGAAAACACGATAATTGTACCACAGCTTCGCGGGAGTAAACAGTATCGTACCCCGTCACTTCCGCTGGATGACTCGAGTAGCATGCTGTATTTTCTCGCATACTACACGCGTTTTGTGGAACAGTAGGTACTATATAGTATGTAGTATGCCTACTATATAGTGCCTACTATATAGCAAGTAGCAGGTAGTATGCATTTCGGACACGGCCAATGACTTGTGTTTTAGTTAAACATTAAACATGTTTATTCCCACCAGCTGGGAAGACACAACCCTTACGCGTCTGTGAGTAGACTACCTTTGAAATTTCTCTGCTACACTTTATCAAGGATTTTGAATTTTTGACCAGGCGGACTGACAGTTGGCTGACGACTTGCCCTGGGAGAATAAGGGACTGCTGATGACAGCCAGATAGTGCAGTCCGAAAGGGGCCATTTGACGACATGCATTGTGGGTGGGGACAACAGGTTCACTGTGCTCTTGTTCTGAATTACAGCAGTTTTTATATGTATTTTTTTTATTTTAGGTAATTAAGCTACACAGTCTATTTTTAGCTTTAGCCCAATGGAATTGGAATCATTGTATTGTAGTGTTAAGTGCTTTTTCTAAAACCTATTTTTATAGGCTATAGTGAGACGATTATGGTGCGTTCCAGGCAACCCGTAACTCGTGTTTTTCCGACCTCCTACACGTGAAAATGCTCTGGAATGGCAGTCAAACCCGTAACTTCCCACCCGGCAACTGGGAGTACATCGATCTGTACGAGTTCACGGGTGGGAGGTTACGGGTTTGACTGCCATTCCAGAGCATTTTCACGTGTAGGAGGTCGGAAAAACACGAGTTACGGGTTGCCTGGAACGCGCCATAAGGCTAAATTATCACTATATTGATCATGCCAAATATCCTTTATTTCTTTCATTAGTCACTGCCTCCGCAGCGACTATTCTTCCTGGGGTCTGGGGTACAATAAAAAAACAAACAGATATCAATAAATCCTGTTTTCCATAGTTTGTGTATGCGGACATTTGATTTTTCGAGAGGATTTTTTCTGCAAAAAAAAACAAGAACAGGACGCCACTTCCGCCCAGTAAAATCTCCCCAGTGAGGACCAGGATGCTCGAGCGCTGCGGACAGTGGGACCCGGCTCTGGGCTCGCGCTGGTAAACAACCCCCGTTCTTCTCCGGTAAACAACCCCCGTTCTTCTCCGGTAAACAACCCCCGTTCTTCTCTTCTCCAGTCAACAACCCCCGTTCTTCTCAGTCAGAGGGAAACCGTTGTCTTTGCCTGATATACCTGCTCGTTGTCCTCCCAATGTGTGATATTTTCAAAAGGAATGACCGGCCCTGCCATCGCGTAGACATGCCAGGTTAGTAGCCGGTTTAACTGTGGCGCTTAGCTACTGAACTATGGCATTTTATTGTCATTTTATTGACTGGGGGCGAGCTAGCGGACCTAGCTATATAACAAGCCCCAGCAAGCTGGCTGGCTAGCCACTAATCACCAGCTGCAGACGGATCCTGCTAGCCTTGCTAACCATGCAGTCAGACAGCTTGCACTGCAGTGTTTCTACATCCATTGTCTGTTAATCCAGCAAGTTGCAGACATGTTTGACATTGTGATTGGTAGCCACGTTTTCTTTAAATTCCGTTTCTAGGTGGATATACAGTCAAAATAACGTAAGGTGTTCGATGGTGTCACCACGATGGCGTTTCAATGTAATGTTAATGTTTGCTACTCTAGCTAATTTACATTGCGACTGCATGAGGCCAGGATTGTCAGAGACGAGCTAATATTCTAATATTGTTTAAACTATCTGTCTGTGCTCATTGACAGGGACGACGCCAGGACCGTGTCAACGCCATCGCGCTAGCTAAATTGTCTCGGCTCGCCTCAAAACACCCCATTCAAGGAGCTGTGAAGTAAAGCCAGGATTGGCAGGAGCATCTCACTGCAGTGAATCCAGTTAGCTACACTAGAGCAATAGTAGCTCGTCGACAACACCAGCAGCGTCCGGAGATCATATGCTAGCAGAACGTTAGTGTGCTAGAGATAAAAGCATGCTTTGCTGCTGCTGCAGACAGCATTGCAGATAGGAGAATGCTGATGCCACAAGCCTACGTGTCTGGGCTTTTGCTTGCAACCACTTTTTCTCTGGAATAAATAAGCGTTAACATAAGTGGTGACAGCTACTGAGTCTATGAAGTTGCTTTAAAATAGCAGGCTGAAGAAACCGTAACACAATGGCTTCGTGTGAGCATGGGGATACAGGGGCTGTCCCCTCAGAACCCCTTCAGAAAGTGGACGAACCCTCAAGTCAGTTTGAAGACCCTGGCACTAACATTAAATCCAAGAGTCTCCCCGTCCTGAATGACTCGGCCCAACAGAGTGAGGCCTTGTTGGCCAGCGCTATGCAGACCTCTGTAACACTGGACAAGAGCGCAGAATTCATCCCACTTCCTCAAAAAAGAGAACCGGATCAACCCGAACCTCCTACCAGGACTAACTACTCCCCTGCCATGTCCAGAGCGGTGGCACTCAGTACCTCATTCAATGCAGATGGACGCAAAGCAAGGAGTAAAAACCACACAAACTTTCTCGTTTCGAGGTTAGGCCGAATCCGTTGGCCCACTCGGGAATATATTAGGGTGATTCTGAAGGACTCTCGCTGTTTTTTATTCTGCATGTGCTACCTGACGTTTATACAGTCGCTGATGGTGTCTGGCTATCTGAGCAGTGTCATCACCACGATTGAGAAGAGGTACAGCCTGAGGAGCTCCGAGTCTGGACTGCTCGTCAGCTGCTTCGACATAGGGAGCCTATTGGTCGTGGTCTTTATCAGTTACTTTGGTGGGCGGGGCCAGAGGCCTCGCTGGCTGGCGGTGGGCGGAGTCTTCATCGCCGTGGGCGCCGCTCTGTTCTCTTTACCTCACTTCATCTCCCCGCCCTACCAGATCCAGGAAGTGAACTCTTCCAGGGGCAACGAGGGTCTGTGTATGAACAACAACGGCAGTGGACGGGACTCCCTGGATGTCTCCTCCTGTCCCCGAGACCAGGAGGGCAATGAACACAACCTGTACGTGGCACTGTTCATCCTCGCCCAGATCCTGGTGGGCATGGGGTCCACTCCCATTTACACCCTCGGACCCACCTACCTGGACGACAACGTCAAGAAAGAGAATGCCTCCCTATATCTAGGTAAGCGTGTGGATGTGGAGAAGGCCAAGCAAATGGATGTCTTTCTTAGTATCTGTGTGAGTGCATGTATGTGGCGAGTGGTGACTGGAGCGCAATTAAGTCAAGATCTGAGTCTGAGCCTCCTCTAAACGTCCATATTGATGTGATGAAAGAGGCCCTCACACCTGCAAAGGTGGACACTGGTGCACTCTTGACTTTTTAGGCTAACTATTCCTCATTTGCCCAGTGACATCTGGTTAGACCACTGATTGCGAAATCCATGTTGCAGAATCATCCATGACTGAATTGACATGCCTATTTAACCTTTAAGCTCAATCAATATGATGCATTTTATTTCTCCCTTTCAAATCTCCCAGTAGAAACCCCCCAATACCCGGAAACGAGTTATGAAACAGTCTGGTTCCTGTCAGGGAACAACAAAATGGATTGAACATACTGAAAGCCTACAGTAGCTCCCAGTCTTTAAACGACTTAGCCCTCAATCCCCTGTACTCTCCTCCTCCCTCCTTCGACCCCGTTTTCCAGTGGCGTTCCCGTTGAGCGCCAGCTACTGTAGGCTAATAAATGGTAGATTAGTTAGTGCCAGTTGGTACTGCAGATGTCTACCAGGGCTGTCTGGTTGAGGGGCTAACGGCCCTTGACAGATTCTCTACTGCAGTGAGCGGTTTGACATGATAGCAACTGCTTTATTGCATATTCATGGAGGAGCAGTGGTGAGACCAGCCGTGACTGACCAACACACTGCTACATGACTATTCTCCAGGGCTGTCTTGGGAATAAGAACCAGGAGTTGGCATTGGCGTAATACTGGAAACAACAGCATGGTTTATTCCCAGTGTAAGACACTACCTATCTAGAGCCAAATTCACTAGGATGAGGAGTTGGTCGAAGTTGACCAATGAAACAGACGGCTGTGTGATTACTCTCAATGAACAAGAGGCTGTTGTAGAGAAGCCTGAGATAAGTAGATCAAACTGGAAAAGGTTCGTTTTCATGAGGAAATCTGTGTGTTTGCTGTGGGTTTTGGTCGCCGCACCAGTAAACTAGGCTAATGTGTCCAATGGGAAGTTACTATAGGTTCAGTACAAAAAAAAACATGTTTCCTGTTTTTGTACTCATTTTGAAATCTTGCTTTCAGCCACAATGTCAGCGCTGGGACATTATCTGATATGAGAGAACTTAGAACTTCATGTTCTGTTTGCTTCTTTGTTCTCCTGCATTTCTTTCCTAAATTGACCCAAATCAAATTGTGCTGCATTTATAGAACCACTGAACCCATCTCTGGGTTATAGTTGTGAAATTAATAAATATTCTGCCGTTGTTGTAGATGTGATGACAGAAACATGGTAATTCCATTTTAAATTAATCTGCTGTCAAATTTCACAGATTAAAAGCTCTGGGTAAGGATGATCTGTCTCTTAGGAGTAATACTGTGTAATCTTTGTCTGTGTCTATGTGTTTAAGTTCTTGTGTGTGCGCGTGTGCGTGCGTCCAGTGATGGCGGGCCGTTCTGTGGGAAAGACAGCAGGTGGTGGAGACAGTGCTGTGTCAGCAGGTTGCCATGACGACGCCGTCATCATCCCACAACATTTCAATTGTGCCGGCCCTGCCCCGCCGCCCCTGTCTCTCGGCGCGAGGTCGCAAGGGTCACATCATGGTCACATGGTCACACGGCGGACACATTGATCTGGCGGCCAGATCCTCTCTTCGCCTGGCTTTGCTGTAACGTGTGGCTGCATCAAGCACCTCCTGTCCTCAGCGGTCCGGCCCCATGCAGGCTGCTACCCTGCGCCTTAGAGACGGGGCTGGACCTGGGGAATGGCGATGGATGATTCATATTATATTTGTAATTGCTATTTTCCAAATGTTGGTCACAGAGGGCAATGCAGCCACTCCTAAAACCCCAACGAGCTAGCAGTGATTAGGAAGAAAGGGAGGAAGGACATGCATGTAGGCCAAAACCTTGAGGGGGACCAGGACCCATTCTGTTACTAGTTACAGTAGGCAGGAGGTAACATTACTTGTTTCTTGAGGCCAGACAAATAGGGTACCCATTGCAGTATCAAACAAGTTAAACTGTAGATTCCTAAGTCAAAGGTCAGTCAAGTCATCAAATGTTTCCAATGAATGCCGCATCCATCCACTCTGTCATCCATCCACTCTGTCATCCATCCACTCTGTCATCCATCCACTCTGTATCCCAACAAGATGTGATGATGTTGAGAGAGAAGCTGCAGTCTCTGCGTACGGGCTGGGCTTGTTCCTGGCCCTGCTATCTGACCCCAGCCTTCAAATGTGTGTCTGTGTAGCGTTGCATAGATAGATACTTTAATAAACCCCACGGGGGGGGAAACGAGAGAAGCTAAAAGACTTTCTCCCTAGTTAAATGGATAAGGGATTATTTAAGGCTTTAGAAAGGCAGACAATCTGGGTCCGTGGCGGTGTAGCGATCTGAGCGTCGGGTTCTGGCGCAGCTGCCCACCGGGGACCGGGGTTCGCACCCTGGTCTCGCCAGATCCCAATATGGCCGGCGTAGTGGGCTGCCACTCCCGAGGGTGGTTAGTTTAATTTCGGCGTGAGGATCTGCCGCTGTACGGTCTGGTTCGGAGTCCCGGTCACGAGGGAGAGAGTGAGGTAGCTGGCTCCCTCTTCCAGATTGCGTCGTTGTGTGACGGACCCTCCACAGCAGTGACAGCAGGACAATTGGGACAGTAGTTCGGGTGTGATTGGCTACTAAATTGGATGAAAAATTTGATAAAATCTGAAATTGTTTTAAAAAAGAAAGGCAGACAGTCTGGTTGGAGCCTGTGTTTCCTGATTGTCACGGAGGGTGAATGATTGAAACGTACCTGCTGGTGTTTTATTTGTGTACCAGAAAACTTGGTTAGTTATACTCTCTCACAGAGATAAAAACATCATGTTCAACCAATAGTAGGTTGGTATTTCATGTATATGTTGCTTCAATTTATAGCATTAATCCAAATGGCTACTAAGCCCATATTGCCTGTTCTTTTTAAATTCTAATTAAGCTAATTGTCAGTGTCTGAAAGACCAGTCCAGCCAGCATTTGTTACACACTGGCTATGTTGTGCAAGCATAACTGTGGAGGTGTGGCCTACTGGTCCTATGCTGGCATGCAGACACAGACCTCCTGGGAGCCTCCCATTTAACTTAATGTAGCTACAGTAGGTACCTGTATGCAATTTGAACTAATGTTGTTTGGGCTGATGGTGCGCATTAAAGGAAAATGCTCGTTTTTGACAACCTGGACCTTATTTACGACATATTATAATAAGTTTGACTCACCGAGATCACTTTTGTGTTGTTCGGAGGCCTGTAGAAGAAATTTAAAATCCAGCGCGAGCCAGTATATCCATGTAATCGCGTCGGACGGGGCAACGGGAATGCAGTTTCTCAAAATCCATTTTCGGCCGCTAAACGGTTGTTTTCATCAATCAGATTGGATGAATCTACAGTTGAGATTCCGCAACGCCAGCCATTGTTGTTTTTGTTTTCAAATACCGGGTCTTTAGCCTCTGTAATATGATCTTTACACGCCTCTCCCCCACTTGCTCCAGCACGCATGCGCACAGGCCAGCGCGCAGACTGGCTATTCTCCCTCACATTCTCTGCGCTACGATCGGATTGTTGCTGACGAATGACGACGACAATATTCTCGACACCAACAACGATCGTAGCGCAGAGAATGTGAGGGAGAATAGCCAGTCTGCGCGCTGGCCTGTGCGCATGCGTGCTGGAGCAAGTGGGGGAGAGGCGTGTAAAGATCATATTACAGAGGCTAAAGACCCGGTATTTGAAAACAAAAACAACAATGGCTCGCGTTGCGGAATCTCAACTGTAGATTCATCCAATCTGATTGATGAAAACAACCGTTTAGCGGCCGAAAATGGATTTTGAGAAACTGCATTCCCGTTGCCCCGTCCGACGCGATTACATGGATATACTGGCTCGCGCTGGATTTTAAATTTCTTCTACAGGCCTCCGAACAACACAAAAGTGATCTCGGTGAGTCAAACTTATTATAATATGTCGTAAATAAGGTCCAGGTTGTCAAAAACGAGCATTTTCCTTTAACCCTACGGTTCATTTCATTAGCTGTAGATGGTGTCTAACGGTGCCTGTGGGTTAAAGTGATTATACTGGCCTTTACTTAGTTAACCACACACATGGATAAATCAAGGAGTCAAGGGAACACACAGGCCTACAAGTATTTTTCTCATTGAGGAAATAGTGATTTATTTTCAATGAGGCCCCACTTAGTACATAGGATACCAGTCAATAGCCTATATACTGTATATAATTGTACATATATCGACAGACAGATCAATACAGATGTTTATAGCTGCCATTAGCCAAGTAGCAGGCCATACTCTAGCTAAGCACTTGCCAGGTTAGTTCAATGTGTAGATTAGTGTAATGGTGATTATTATGTGGACAGACCTACAGAATATCTACCTTCACAGTTTGTAACATGATTTACAACATGATGTTTACAGATGCCTCAAATGAGCGACAGATCCATCAGGGACTTCATCCAAATCAGGTCCCATCTAGCTGGATGCCTCACAGCTGTCCTTCTCTCTGCAGCCATCATGTATGTGATGGGAGCGTTGGGTCCGGCCGCCGGCTACCTGCTGGGTGGAGTTCTGATTGGCTACTACGTCGATCCCAAGACTGCGGTCAACATCGACCAGAGTGACCCACGTTTCATCGGCAACTGGTAAGATAAATCGCCACGTCAGGTGGGTACGGTATGCGCGTGCGGTCCCGTGCATGATACAGTCTCCATCCATCAGGTGGAGTGGCTTCTTTGTGTTTGTTTGTGTGTGTGTGTGTGTGTGTGGGGGGGGGGGGGTGGTACGTAACAACCATTTGTCTACTCACCCCCCTCCGGGGGATTGGTTTCCTGATGTTTGCCATGACCATGCTGTTAGTCATCTTCCGTGTGTGTGTGTGTGTGTGTGTGCGTGTGTACTTGCATGTGGGTGTGTACAGTGTGTGTTAGCTAGAGTATGGCTTACTACAATTGGATAAAAGCGCTATATAAGTGCCGTCCATTTCCCATTCCCAGTCCTACTCAGCTGTGTATTAACGGTGTATTAACGGTGTATCCTGCCCCCGAAGGTGGAGTGGTTTCCTGCTGTGTGCCGTCGCCATGCTGCTGGTCATCTTCCCCATGTTCACCTTCCCCAAGAAGCTGCCCCCCCGCCACAAGAAGAAGAAGCGGAGGAAAAAGATCAGCCTGGACGACATGTCCAGCGACGACGACGTCATGAAGGAGAAGAACAACAGCAAGAGCCAGACCGTCACCTCCTCCATGGGCTTTGGCAAGGACATCAAAGGTGAGCTAACTGGCTGTTAGCTGGAAGCTGGCAGTTAGCTGCTAGCCGGCTATAGCAGGAAGCTACCGGATAACTGCTAACGATTTTGACAGGGACATCAAAGGTGAGCTAGCCAGTGAGCAGGAAGCTAGTGGTTAGCTCCTATCCAGCTTTAGCAGGAAGCTAATGGTTAGCTCCTATCCAGCTTTAGCAGGAAGCTAGTGGTTAGCTCCTATCCAGCTATAGCAGGAAGCTAGTGGTTAGCTCCTATCCAGCTATAGCAGGAAGCTAGTGGTTAGCTCCAATCCAGCTATAGCAGAAAGCTAGTGGTTAGCTCCTAGCCATCTATAGCAGGAAGCTAATGGTTAGCTGTTAGTTATTTTGCGGCTTTGATTAGGGCATGTTTGGCCAACACAAGGCCAGGAAGACACATTTCTGTTAAACTAAAAAAGGATGGACAGTAAAGTTATACAGTGTACTGTATTGGAATTGGGCAACACAGGCCAGTTTTAACAGGCAACAGACTGCCAAGATTACCTCTGTCTTTATATTGCCCATTCCACTGTTATCTAAATCTGCGAATAGAAAAATGTGTAACGGATTTGCACTGGTAATATGTCTGTGGAAAAAATCTAAAGGACAGTAAATTATTTTATCAACCATGCCTACAATGGATGGTGGACTAAAAAGAAAGTCTCATGTCTCTCTTTCCCTCCCTTTTTTCCCCACCCTCCCTCCCTCCGTCCCTCCATCTCCAGACCTCCCCAAGGCAGCGGTGAGGATCCTGAGCAATGTCACCTTCCTCTTCGTCAGTCTGTCCTACACGGCCGAGAGTGCCATCGTCACGGCCTTCATCACCTTCATCCCCAAGTTCATAGAGTCCCAGTTCGGCATCCCCGCCTCCAACGCCAGCATCTACACGGGTAACACAAACATCCCTCAAAAGCCCGCCATTCTAGAGAGTGTGTCTCAGTTAAGTGTCTCTACACAGGTAAGAAATAGTCGAAATAGTCTTCTGTAAGCCGTGACTTTAAATAGGAGTGTTTTCAAACACAACCGCATTTAATGCTAGGACGGACAATCCATGATTCTGTTGCTAGTGAGAATGTACTGCCTGCTTGAGTTGCTAGTGGGAATGTACTGCCTGCTTAGATCCAGGCATTCGGGTCAGTTTGAACCTCGTCCACAGAGCACTGCACCAGTACCCCCTCCATGCACCTCTTCACCTTAGGCACCTCATCCAAAGCACAGGGAGAGAACTGTCTTTTTATGGAAGCTTCAGAACCAGCTTTCAGACAGGCATCGATGCTCAGTGATGGAGCAGAGCCAGGGGCAGTCATAGTCATCAGCTATACAGCAACACACCGGCCCTCAAATCAAGGGGGCACCTGGGAAACGATGGAAGGAACACAAGAGCGTGTGAACTTGGACTAGCCACAACTCAACTGTGTTATCTTCAAGATACAGAGCACTTCTGTCCGTCAAACGGGTGTCTTTGACTGCACGTCTGAGAAGTGTTCAGGAATGGCCGGGCCTCCTCTTGTCCCGATGGCCCTCTTTGGTAACGCTAGGAACTGTAGTGTTGAGGAGAACACGGTAGCTGAGGAGAATATTCTTGGCCCAGTCCGCATGCCTTGTCTCCTTGTCCTAATGTCCGTCGCAGGCCCGGCGGATACTTAGAATGCCTATGACTCAGGATGTCGTCGTCAACAATTTGATTTGAATATAAATGCGACATTTATAAACGGCTTATTTGAGCATTTTATTTTCCCTGTAGTTCAAATCCGAGCTTGTTTTTCGGCTGAACATGTAGAGTAAAGGCACGCACTCAATATCCAGCTAGCCTATCAAACTAGATGGCCTAAAATGAAGTTAGAATACCTGTCCTGCACCTCTTTTCTGTTGTTACTGCTACAAGCACACCCCCCCCCCCCCCCCCCCCCCCCCCCTTTTCATCGCCGGGCCATGCCCCTGCTGACTCTGTGCCCCTCCGCCGCGTCCCCCCAGGTGTGATCATCGTGCCCAGCGCCGGCGTGGGCATCGTGCTGGGCGGCTACATCATCAAGAAGCTGAAGCTGGGCGCCCGGGAGTCGGCCAAGCTGGCCATGATCTGCAGCGGCGTGTCTCTGCTGTGCTTCTCCACGCTCTTCATCGTGGGCTGCGAGAGCATCAACCTGGGGGGCATCAACATCCCCTACACCACCGGGTAACGGGCGCCCAGACGCCTCACTCTGGTCCTGTGTGTGCGGGCGAGGTGTGTGTGTGCGGGCGGGGTGTGTGTGCGGGCGGGGGGTGTGTGTGTGCGGGCGGGGTGTGTGTGTGTGCGGGTGGGGGTGTGTGTGTGCGGGTGGGGGTGTGTTTGCTGGTGGGGTGTGTGTGTGCGGGCGGGGTGTGTGTGTGCGGGTCATTTGGCAGGGATGTCAGGGTTTTTCCTGCATAGAGGATTTTTCTGCGTCTGTTTTTTTTCTGCGTCTGTGTTTTTCTGCGTCTGTGTTTTTCTGCGTCTGTGTTTTTTTCTGCGTCTGTGTGTGCTTTGTGACCTCGGCACACAACAGTCTGTCCCCACACCGAAGGATTCTGGCATGCGCACACACATGCACGCACACACACACACACACACTCACATTCTCTTCCTCTCACAAACACATGCACGCACTCACATTCTCTTCTCTCTCTCTCTCTCTCTTTCTCTCTCTCTCTCTCTCTCTCTCCCTCTCACACACACACACACACACGTTATGATCTAGATGAATGCACTCTTCTGTTCCGACCTGATGAATTCTCTGTGTTCGACCCTGAGGCCTCATGTCTCTCTCTAACGTTGAGCCCTTGTTTGAGATGCGGGCCGTCATGGCTGCTCATCCCAGCAACATATCTCCACACTAACTGCTGGGGTCCCCTCTAGACACGCCCATGTGTCCCGGTGCAGTTAAACCCATACAAGATGATTTAACATGCACATTCAGAAAATTACAAAATGATGATGTTCAAGGGTGGAGGTTGCCTAGCTTTCTTCCCCTCAGAGAGACTAGTGTAGTTAGATATGGATTTGATAGGATAGGCCCAGTTAGGCACCAGGGGTGCAGACTTGTCACCTTTAGGTGAAAATAGTTTTTATTCCAAAATAGGTCATTTGTTTGATCTGTGTATGAATGGGTTTGCATGTTTGTCATCTTTGTCACCTGTGATGGGTTTGCCCCTCTGGGCCCTGTAGGCCCACTGACCGCTCCTCTCTGATTGGTGGAAGTGCAAGTGGAGAGAATACTGCAGTGTCTGAGATTGTTTCAGGACAAAGCCCTTATCCATCTCTCCTGCCCTTTCCTCCCCTCTGGGAAATAACCTTCCTCTCCCTCCCTCTCCTCCCTAACCCCTCTCTCTCCATCTCCCTCCCCCCTCTCTCCTTATCTATCTCTCCCTCCCTCCCCCTCTCTCTCTTCATCTCTCTCCCTCCCCCTCCCTCTCCCTCTCTCTCCCTCCCTCTCCTCCCTAACCCCTCTCTCTCCATCTCCCTCCCCCCCTCTCTCCTTATCTATCTCTCCTCCCTCCCCCTCTCTCTCTCCATCTCCCTCCCCCCTCTCTCCTTATCTATCTCTCCCTCCCTCCCCCTCTCTCTCTTCATCTCTCTCCCTCCCCCTCCCTCTCCCTCTCTCTCCCTCCCTCTCCTCCCTAACCCCTCTCTCTCCATCTCCCTCCCCCCTCTCTCCTTATCTATCTCTCCCTCCCTCCCCCTCTCTCTCTTCATCTCTCTCCCTCCCCCTCCCTCTCCCTCTCTCTCCCTCCCTCTCCTCCCTAACCCCTCTCTCTCCATCTCCCTCCCCCCCTCTCTCCTTATCTATCTCTCCCTCCCTCCCCCTCTCTCTCCTTATCTCCCTCCCTCTCCCTCTCCCTCCCCCTCCCTCTCTCTCTCTCTCCCTCCCTCCCTCTCTCCCCCTCCCTCCCTCTCTCCCTCCCTCTCTCCCTCCCCCTCCCTCCCTCTCTCTCTCCCCCTCCCTCCCTCTCTCTCTCTCTCTCTCCCTCCCCCTCCCTCCCTCTCTCTCTCCCCCTCCCTCCCTCCCTCCCTCTCTCTCTCTCTCTCTCCCTCCAGGCCCACTCTCACTATGACCCAGCGGAACCTGACCGGCGGCTGTAACGTGAACTGCGGCTGTAGGATCCATGAGTACGCTCCGGTGTGCGGCTCCGACGGCATCACCTACTTCAACCCCTGCCTGGCCGGCTGCAGCACCGTGGCCAACGACAGCACCGGGGTGAGTAGCTCACCGCGAGGCTGTGTGTGTGCGTGTGTGCGTGCGTGTGCGCACGCTCGCAAGTCTGCGCGTTTGATGGTGATGTGTGTATGTGGACATAATGTGCTTTTGGGATTGTATTACAAATATTAGATTAGATTCACTTTATTGTCATTACACAGCACAAGACAAGAAATGATGTGCGTCCAAATGTGTGTGTTTGTTCCTTGTGGCCCATCAGATCAGGAACTACTCTGACTGCGCCTGCGTCCAGAGCCGGCAGGTCATCACGCCATCGTCCAGCGGCCAGGGCAACCAGCTGCAGCTGGTCATCGTCAAGACCTACCTGAACGAGAACGGCCACGCCGTGTCGGGGAAGTGTGACCGCACCTGCAGCACGCTCATCCCCTTCCTCATCTTCCTCTTCATCGTCACCCTCATCACCGCCTGCGCACAGCCCTCCGCCATCATCGTCACCCTCAGGTACACAGCAGCACTATGTTTGAATGAGGGCCATTCCGACCTAACACTACATGTTTGAATGAGGGCCATTATGACTTAACACTGCATGTTTGAATGAGAAACATTATGACTTAACACTGTTTGAATGAGAGCCATTACGACTTAACACTGCATGTTTGAATGAGAAACATTACGACTTAACACTGCATGTTTGAATGAGGGCCATTACGACTTAACACTGCACGTTTTAATGAAGGCCATTATGACTTAACACTATGTTTTTAATGAAGGCCATTATGCTGCTTATGTAAATCTGACAGATTGTTTAATGATCAATTGTGCAACTATGAGCTTCAGCTGTTTAAATGTTTGCTTAAGTTAAAGGTGTATGGCTTTGTTTTGTGGTGGGTTGAATGATTGTTGATATTCAGTAGCATATCTAGATTATGTTACCCATGTGTGTGTCTGTGTGTGTGCGTCTGTGTGTGTGTGTGTGTGTGTGTGTGTGTTCTGCAGGTCAGTAGCGGAGCAGGAGAGGCCCTTTGCTCTGGGAATGCAGTTTGTTCTCCTGCGAACGCTCGGTGAGTAACACATGACTGACCAGTGGGATATAAAACAATGGCCCTCATTTATCAAAGGAGCGCAGATCTGAGTGCAGAAATGACGACAGCGTCCACGTGAGATCTAACAAACATTTGTGTGCCGCCAATCCCATCGTATGAATGATCGGGCGGCGAGGATGAAAACAATGGTCATTTAAATATCACGGCCCTACTGTACATATTCTGGCTCCCTGTAGTTTACGACATGGAGATTCAAAATACGGCCAAGACTCAAATTTCTCAGACTCTTCAATAGCAACTCTTCAGTCTTCATGTAAAGATCCCGGAAAACCATCTTGCATTTTATAATTTTATTTTAAGGGGTAGTTCACATGTAAATTCACACAATCAGAGTGTGAGCTGGGTAGCTTCCTTGTTTAATTGTGTAGCCTATCCAAAAAAAAACATTGCACATTACTGTCAATTTGAGGATTTATAATAATAATAATAATAATAAAAAAAACATTATTTTACCTTCCATACAGAAAAATGTATTATTTTAAAGTAACAAAATCTCAAATTAGAGCTAATACCTGTGTGAATATAAAATATCCTATCTCAACTACGGCTGCCAACGTTAACGCTTGCAATCATGATTAATCACAGCCTATTATTATGATTAGCTCGCTAAATTTTTTTAATCGATTGACAGCGCTAATTTCAACCAATAGGCCTTGAAAAATTGGCGCACGTCAGGTTAATAGCCTACCTCGCTCGCCCACTCCTCTCACCTCGGCTGAACGATAGGACGCGCATAGGTCTTCTACAGAACATGGCATTACCGATATTTAAATACATTTATTGTAAAATCTAAAGACCACTGACTGTTGTGGATTTATTCTAATAATTAAGAAAAGAGTAGTCAAGAATGCCAAGGTTCGTCTTTGTAAGTCCAAGCTGGTTACTTTCATTCTAAATAGTTCACGAGTTTGCAAAGCCCGGCTCTCGGAGGGAGAAAATCCACCAAGAGCAAAGATTATCCTCATAACACACCATTACAAACACTGTGGGTACAACACATACATGCATATGCAACACTTCACTAACCAATTATCAGTGAGCAGGCTAGGTCTGAGGGTCAACAGCTGAAGTGAGGATTTACAGAGATTGAAAGACAACTGGGAGGAGGGGACTCCCGGGGGGGTCTCCTGCCATGAAACCTCACAGGCCTGGGGAGGGGAGGGGTTATCAGGGCAACAGGAGACAGCTGTTCCACTGTTTAACACACAGGATCAACATTCACATTTCCTATGACAATGTCTTGAGCAGAGAACCCACTTATTTGAATGCATCTGTCCCACTGACGCTCTGACGGTCGGTGTCCTCCGCTCCTCCAGCCTACATCCCCACGCCCATCTACTTCGGGGCGGTGATCGACACCACCTGCATGCTGTGGCAGCAGGACTGCGGCGTGCACGGCTCCTGCTGGGAGTACGACGTCACCTCCTTCCGCTTCGTCTACTTCGGCCTGGCCGCCAGCCTCAAGTTCGTGGGCTTCCTCTTCATCTTCCTCACCTGGTACTCCATCAAGTACAAGGAGGAGCGCGTGGAGCGCTGGCTCAAACGCCACCTGTCCACCGCCGACACGGTGGGGGACCTCATCTGCCACGCCGGCGGCCGCAAGGGCCACGCCCGCACCCGCTCGTGCCCCGTCAACATCCCCCGCAGCGAGCCGCACGCCGTCCTCATCCCTCCCGGGGTCCTCAATCGGGGCGTCAGCACCCAGAGCTGCCCGGGGAACAGCCTGAAAGCAATAACGCCCCCGCCGCCTGCCGCGCCCGTGCCGGCCCGCTCGCTGGAACACGTCACGATCCGAGTCTGAGGAGAGGCGGTGGAAGGGTTCAGCTCCCCACCCGTTAGACTCGGCAAAGTGTGCCTTTCTCACCACGTCCCTCCGCACATCTACATGCTCACACACACGCGCACCCGCACACACACACACACACACACCGTCAGGCCTACTGGGAGAGCACCAGGATGGATACCTCAGCCAACCCCCCCCCCCCTCCCCCTCACCACCCTGTGTGTATGTGCTTTCTGTTACTTGTGTTTTTGTTATTATTTCTGTTGTTTACAATATGGAGTGAATACGGATACTATCCGAATGACATATCTTTGCATATCATCTCTCTTTAAAAGATGTGGAAATACACTTTGTATCGATATCGATTGTTATGATAGTGTTGAACTGGAAACCGATGGCATGGTGCTATGTGAAACTGACATTAATATACTTTAATTGCTCAGCGTTTGATAAATCACAAAGACCCCAGTAGGAGAAGGATACTGGGCTGATCGGCTTGGCTTGCACCACAGAGGCGCTGTTCTATGCAAGGTTTTACTTTGCCGCAGCAACAGAACTCCACACGGTATTTAAGCGGAAATAGTCCAGCAGAACTGTTGCCTTCTCATCCTTCTCAATGTGTACACTTCTGTTTAGCCTCAGTCCCACGTGCAATGTGTGGTTTTACCCGAAATAATATGAATTGGCTGAATTTAGTGCGAGGCCAAGCAAGCGTCATGGGTTGTAACTGCGTCTCTCGTCAGCATTGCTTCCACCCTCACTCGTCAATGATGGGTTCGATCTTGTGTCCTCTGACTTGCCAACACACATGACAACCTTTCATACTGTACACAACTTTATAGGCAGTGTGGTTTCGCAAGGCTCCTTGTGCAAAACCATGGCAAATCGTTTTAACAGTTCTCTAGGAATTTGAAATCTTCAACAGCATGCTATTGAACAACTGTTAGTGCCATTCATCGCAGACATGGCTGCTGAGGTTGCTTCTGGTGAAAACTGTAACATTCTCCCAGAACATTTTGTACTAACTGAAACGACATTTGAGAACGACATTGAGACTATCTGCTTCAACTGCCTGAGTTATTGAGGTACCTCAAAATAACTGAGCCAGAGGGCAACACAATTGGCTAAACATTAATGTGATAAATGCGTATGACATGCAATATACAAGTAAAATTTGCTGCGTCAGTTACAAAGAGTGAAGAAATTTGCTGGTCATGGCTGTGTATGTATGCAATAGTGTAAAGAAGACTATAGGAAGACAGAAATGCGTTTTCTAAAGTACACTTAAAACGGATTTGGTGGATTGACTTTTCAGTTAATCTTGAGAGTGTTGAAGTTCAGATTATGGTTTTCTATGTACCTGTGGTTTGGGAAAATGAAACAGTATTGTATACAATGAAAGTGTTGAAGCAATGAGCCTTAGCAAAAGAATGGGACAGTCAACGCTCTTCTTAAGAAACTAATATGATGAAAATGATTTGTAATAATAATATAAATATAAAAAAGGTAATATGATAATCTGCAGAAAAATTAACATTGCAATATATCTAATGCCAAAAGTAAAGAAAAAAAATTTGATGCATGTGATGATTTTTAGTACTGAGCTAAAGACACTTATTAGAATAGAAAATAACACATTCCATGTAAATGAATAAGTAGAAAACGAGTGCATTCAAGTGAAAATTAACCACAAATCATTATTCTGTCAATGATTTTAACAGTGTTCATCTAATGTTAGTGTTCACTACATTTCTGTGCAACATTTTGATGCCACTAATTGATTGCAGTTGAGTTAGTTTAAATTGCCGTTGTAAAACCTTCATGCCCTTTTGTTGATAGGGTTGGAGCATCCACGAACTGTGGCCGAAACATTCTTGAAGTCAATACAGTACATGCCAACTCTGCAGGGTATGTCTTTCATATGGGCTCATGGAATGCTCTAGCTCTGGGCTAGGACTGGTTTATCTGCTGCCGTCAGCACTGCGGTTGTTTGAGAAGCTTTGGTCATCTTGTGTCTCGCATTCCTCTCTTCCTCCTCGGGAGCATGAAGAAAGGAAATTGTTTTTACCTCCATGTGTGTAGCGCTGTCATTCCACGTATGCGACATCAATACGAGACTGAGAATGAAACAAGGACTGGATTCTATCATTCTGAAATATTTCAGCTAGATTGTAGATTTTGAGTTGTATCTTCTTTTTTTTATCAGTATTGTATATTTCAAATGACAGTGTTAACAACTGGTAAATGCCTCACTATGTGGTCATGATAAGAAGAAACATGTAGGTTTGTTTGTGAACAGACTGTTTACAAATGCCTTGGATACTTGACTTCTGTCAATAAAAATGTGAAAGAATAAATGGTACAATGGAGCTTCTTTTTTGATGTATTGACATCTAGATGTAATTTAAGTGATTGTCTCAAACAGGACTTTGCTGGAACAGGTTATAAAAATGGTGCTCAGAGAGCACAGACCTCTGCCCCTGAATGCGTTTCGTCGTTTTAGCATAAACCTGGTCTAAAGAATGAATGGAGGTGAATGGCCAGCTGTGTTTGGGCGGCTCGTGGACCCGCCCTTTGATTCATATCTGCTCCAAAATGTAATGAGCTCTAAGTTGGCCAATCCTTCACCCCTCCACTGAGTTTCATGAAAATCGATCTGGTTGTTTTTGCATAATCCTGGTCCCAAAAAATGAATGGCGGTGAATGGGCGGCTTGTAGACACGCTGCGTAATTCAGAACATGAAAATCGGTGCAGTAGTATTTGTGTAATCCTGCTGAAAGACGGACAAACGTACACACACCACCGAAAACATTACCTCTCGCCCTGCATGTCGCTGGGGCAGAGGTACAAACTTCAAAAGACTAGTCCGTCCCATTTTGACTGGACCTCTATCCCTACTAGATAATAATACTATTCATAGTAGTTCAGAATTTTGGACATACAGCCTCATTTACGACTTACCCATAATGTTTTTGATTGATGGAGAACATTTTCAATTGATTCCATGCTGTCTCTCGATCGGATGTTAGCGGCATGCTAATGCTAGCGTAGTCTAACCAATCAAAGAAAACTCACTGATAAACACTCCAAACAAGTAGGCCTAAGGATTGACAGATGAACTAAACTCCTCATCAAAGTCAGACGTTTCTTTTGAACATGGCCATTGCAGCTTGTTGTGTTGATGGTAAGAGAACAGTCCGCTCTTCTGTTCCTACTTAGCCTGGGGTCTATTTGCTTTGCAGAGCAGTTTCCGGTCAAGGCAGATAGTGATCCTGTCCAAAAACAGGCCTACCCATAAACGTACCATGCGGTATGACAAGATCTTCTGGAATAGGCTACTTCGTTTGATTTGATTTGAAACCTTTATTTATTCAGGGCAGAGGTTTGAGAGCAAGCTCTCTTTTCCAACATCGCCCTGATTAAGTGTCCATATTAAAATGTTCATATCTAATTCATCGCAACTGAGACTAGGCTGCTCGATTCGGCATTCGTGTGACAGGATACCAGCGGGCTCTAGACTGGAAACCAAGCGAATAGAAGCCAGACGTGAGGCTAGTTCCTTGTTGTGAAGACAATAGTGCCGGCTAGTTACGTATTGCTCCACCTCTATTTACAGAGAGAGTCAAAGACAAGTCAGAACAAACAAATAGGGGTTCAACTATAGTTGGACTTCAAACATGTTGGTATAAAAACTCAAGAGCCCCCGACAGATTGTGCTCATTAGGGGCCAGGAAGCCTCCGCTGACGGTCCCTCTTGTATTTCCCAATATTATTATTCTTCCTAGGAAATCTGACTTCCCATGCATGAAAAATCACCAAACTTTACACATAGGTCCAGTCCTATCTATGCCAGAAGTCCTCAACTGGCACTGGTGGCCAATAGTCCTGATGGTGTCACTACAGCAACAGTCTAAAGTTTAAAACTATAAAAAATCATAACAAATCAGCCGTACGTGCCATCACTTTGCAACCACCACCAACATGTACATGTACAAACATGTAGGCCCAAATGAGCAGGAACTTCCACATGCTTAGAGCTGGCAGGAATTATGAAGCCCATCACTCTGTTTTTCTCAAACACTAAAATCTATCAAACCCTACTCATCCCACATTTTTGTAGCAATTAACACCTCCATTGCTTACACTCCTGGCCTCCACAAACGATCTTCACAGATTTTTTGAAATATTTGAAATATAAATTTGAGCCCACAGTGTATCAAGATGTTTTACTGTAAACAGTACTGTATGCAGCTACTGCAAATACTCACTCAATAAATTTCCAATGTTCATGAAAAAAAGACACTACCCACAATCCTACAGTGTAACAGCAATGTCTCCACCAATCGGAGATGTTGTTGGCAACCCCCAATAGCAGACCCTAGGACTACAACGGCTAAACTGACTCTGAGGACACCTGTGCCACTGATTGTTTGATTGGTTTCCGTCTTGTTAGTCTGTGTATATACAGTATAGCCTACATGGAGCTCCCCTCTTGTTTGTCTGTTCATTATTTGCTGTGGCTGTGTGTTGTCCCTGGTGTCCTGTGCCTTTTTGTAAGCTTTGTCTTCTGTTCTCCACTTGTTGAGTGTGTACCTTAGTTTTATTGTTAAGTCTTTGGTTTAGTTTTTTACCCCTTGTGGTGCCTTTAACAAACATTTTGTGGAAACTGAGGAAACCTCACATGCACCTGTGACATTATGTGCACCCCTTGATTGCTTGTCAGTGTGAAACCTATGGCTTCTCGCATGGCAGGTAGTTCAACAAGAGTTCAAGCCCAGGGGGAGGCAGAATGAAATGCTTATGCATACTCGGGCATTGTGCTGTGACATGATTTTTTGAAGATATTTTTAATTAAAGGTTTAAATTACAGTATGATCTGGGCAAATACATGAGCACACCCTCATGTATTTGTCATTGTCTCCTCATCTTCCTTCTCTTCTACCTCATGCACACTTCCCCATAGTTTATTATGTGGCAACCCAGGGGACAAGGAAGATGACAAATGCCAAAATGGCAGTGGCACACAGACAAGGGAAGCAAGCTGCAGAAAATACCCAGAGGTTGTGTCTTTAAAGGGATATTCTGGAATTGTTGAACTAGAGCCTCATTTTCGACTTACTTATGATGTTTTTGACTGATGGAAACTGATTTTCAGTTAATTCCATGCTGTAGATAGCTTTGGGTCGTTCCAATTTCCCCTGGTGGCTAATGCTAGTGCAACCCTATTAAGTCATGTTAGCCTGTCCTAAAAACACACTCAAAGCAGACCCCCTTTTGAATTCAAACTATTGTGTAAAACGTTCTGGTTTGTGGAACTTATTTCTGTCTGTGAGTCGACAGGCGGAGTAACACTCAGATCCGACTAGAGCATATAATAATATAGGTCCCCAAACCAGAACGGATTACGCGATAGTTTGAATTCAAAACGGATGGTAAATAGAGGCACAAGAGTCCCTGAGAGACTTTACACTTTTAATTTGTTTTTGGGTGCGCTTTGGGTGTTTAAAGGAGTAGTAAAGGGAAAATGCATGTTTAGCCCTGTTTTAAGGTTACTTATGATCATATACAATGGTTCAGATAAAAAAGTTGACAAAACTAGCACTTTTGAGAAAGTCTGATAATTGCTCTACCACCACTTAGGTCATACAATGGATGTGGGTGGGCACCTTGAAAAATCTTTCAAAAACATGACAAGAAGAAAAGACAAGAAACTCACCGAGGGGGTAATTGGTGTCTGTTGGTGTTCTGACATCAAATTCGCCGCAAAGTATGAATCCTGTAGAGTTTTATTGATAATTTTATGAAATCCATTGACTTGTATTGACGTGACCGTTGTAGATGTGTAGATCAATCCGCAGAGGGGATTCAGGAAGCGGAACTACTTCAAGGCATTGCGCGAGATCGGAATCAGTTCCAGCCGAAGTTTACACACGTATGTGCTGCGACTAAATAGTTCTATGCTAAAAAAAATAAATTTAAAAGCCTTTCTAGATTAACTAGAATCTTACTTTATGGCGAATTATATGTCAGAACGCCAACTAACACCTCGGTGAGTTTCTTGTCTTTGAAATTGAGAGTTTAACATGTTTTTTGAATGATTTTTCACGGTGCCCACCCACATCCATTGTATGACCAAAACGGTGGAAGAGCAATTATCAGACTTTCTCAAAAGTGCTAGTTTTGTCGTTTTGATCTGAACCATTGTATATGATCATAAGTAACCTTAAAACAGGGCTAAACATGCATTTTCCCTTTACTACTCCTTTAAGGGTGTTTTTTGGACATGCTAACGTGACTTAATAGGGTTGCACTAGCATTAGCCATCAGTGGAAATTGGAACGACCCAAAGCTATCTACAGCATGGAATTAACTGAAAATGATCTCCATCAGTCAAAAACATCATATGTAAGTCGAAAATGAGGCCCTAGTTAAAAAATTCCAGAATATCCCTATACTTAGTGTTACAAATGAAAGATCTCAAACAAACTCCACACGAGGAGGCATGCTTTCTGCCTCACCCCTCTTCTCCCAGGCTACTTACATTAGTCATTTAGCTGACACACTTATCCAAAGTGACTTACAAAAATTACATTTAACATGAGAAGTTGGTGTACTATTCACCAGAACTCACAAGTGCATCTCCTTTCTAAACAAGTGACTGAGTATAATCTAGTGCTTAAGGTAAAGTGCAAAAGTAATTTACTAAAACAATACTGTATGTGCTTAAGAGGGACAATCCTGGTAGTACTGTAGGTGAGTTTTGAGTCTATGCTGAAATATGAGCAGTCCTGCACCAGTTAGTGTGTATATGTGTAGGCTACACCTAGACCCTCATATATTTGTCATTTGTCTCCTTCCTCCTCTTACTCCACCCGGCCCTGACCCAGTGCTGCACAGCAGTTACAATATTTGATTTGGGTGCACTGTGTGTGTGTTTTCTTTTCTACTGCATTGAGCTAGCATTAGCATGCTGCCAACGCCGGAACAAGAGATGTCCAAAATTCTGAACTACACCTTTAAACAATATGAAAGGGTGGTGTCTGCTAAGGGACAATGCTGTGCTAAAGGACGGCCACAAGGTGGCAGAGTAGGAGCATGACTGCAACCAATATGTCCAGAATTCAAGCAGAACCTCCGAGTCAAGCCACATATTTTATACCTTACTAGTTTGTAGGTTTGTTGGATTTGTTGGATGAGGCCTTCAGTAATGCCTTTGCAAATGGACAACAAATGCATTTGTACTTTGTGTTTTGAATTTGGTTAATTACAAGTGGTGCGCCCCCCAAAAAATGTTTTTATAAGGAATACGATTTACTATCTATGCCACAGAAAATAACTGGACTGTGCAGCATCCTAAAAACTATTAGAACACTTTTTATTCCATCCACCCTGCACATTCCTGACAGTTTTTGACGTTACACTGCAGACGTAAGCGACGGAATGACGTTGTTTCCTTCCAACATGGCGCTGACAGGTTACTAACAGAAAACGGTGGGGTTTCCTTCTTAATAAATGATATTTCTATGTTTCGTGACAGTACATGATTATTAGACTTTGCTGAAGAGAAGACGACAGTGACCCAATACTGTCCACGGGACAGCACCCATCTCTACGTTTCCCTCACGTCATGTATGAGAGCAAAACGAAAAACATGTTCCTCACCCGAGCACTGGAGAAGATTTTAGCCGATAAGGACGTTAAAAAAGCTCACCATTCCCAGTTGCGCAAAGCCTGTGAGGTGGCATTGGGTGAGTGAAATTATTGTGACAGTGTTTCACTTTGGGTTGTCATCTTTTGGTAAACGCCGTGCTGCCTGGATGAAGAACTCCCTCGCCCGCTATGGGTCCGCTACTGCTCGATCGACACATTTGCCACATCATGTTGATATGTAATTCGAAACAATGCACTGTATGAATGGTCTTCTCGTGCTAAAATCTATACAGTTTTCTTACCAATCGAAATTTCCACAGTGAGCTGTAGGTCGAAACGTCCTAAATGAAAGTATAGATTGTAAGGATGGTGCAGGTGTTGGGAGGGGTGCCTCTGTTTTGAGTCTACCAGCAACCCGTTGCCTCCCTAAGCTGGTACACAGGCTGGTGAGATGGATTAAATCAATGGCTTTGCATGCTGCTGGACAGTAGGTAGTATTTGTTTGCGTGAAAGGATTCTTCCCAATTTGATTTTGGATTTATTTTATTGTTGTGAAATTGTAATTGTAATATGTATACTGGCTAGCCCTACATCGGTGTAAAGATTCAAAGTAGTACTTACAAACATGACAATCATTCTCCTGAATAAAACATCTTGTAGCTTGTGCTTCTGTTTTGTGAGGCTATGTCTCTGTGATGCTCATGCTTTTCTCCCCAGTGGAGACAGCATTGCAGTGAGTGTGCTGTCAGTGGGGTGGGGATAGGGCGCTAGGAGGCAATGGAATAAAAGGATGGGCAGAGCTCTAACATGGCAGGTTCATGGTCTAAAATAGTGTTGTTGTGATCTATTACATGACGATTCACAGACTGATTGAGGAGCTCCTAGTGATTGTGTGTGCGTGCGTGCGTGTGTGTGTGTGTGTCTGTGCACGCGAGTACTGTATCTGTGCCACTGATCCATTTTTCAATCATGATTGTCTAAGAGGAAATTGCTTTTACTACAAGACACACAATAACATTTATCTAACAATTATATTTTGCTCGAATGATTAATAATATTGCTGACATAATCTGTCCGATGGTTTCTGTCGTAGTACTGAGAAAACAGACCTCACTCCTCAGGTGCCCCTGCCTCTGAGCCTGGGAAAAATTGGATGGCACGCAAACACACACACACACACACACACACACACAGCAGCGATATAATTTCTCTCTGTTAGGTCTTGTGAGATTTTAGGGGCTTGCATTTTGTAGAAATGCTTAGTTCAAGATGCACCTGATTATGTTTTGTTTGCTAATAGTTTTCCTTTCCTTTTAACAATATGAAACGGTGGAGGTCTAATTGTCAGTGTTGCAGAATTGCTGGTGATTCTGATTATATACAGCACTTACTCAAGGTGACTTCTAATAGCTTTTAGTAAGAAAGGGCTCATTTGCTGACTAAAGAGCCTGTTTGACATATGCCACCACCCCTGTTAGGATAATAAAATCAACTTGTACTACAAGCATACTGAAGAGATCAGTTGTGAAATGTGTCATGCCCCTAATGCAGACAAAGCATTCATAGCTCAAGTCCATTTCAGATAATGCCGGGAAAGAATTATATCTAATTTTCAATTCCCTTTTCAAGACCAGAAATCTACCCCATGAATCATGCATTGTTTTGCTATGAGGCAGTCTTCAATATCATCCCAGCAACTGTGGTGAATTAATTGCCATTCACCTGCAATTTAAGCGAATGGAGGAATAACTGCATTTATTTCGTCATGCTCTGCCTATCATGAGCTAGCTGTTCTTAGCAGACCGTGTCATCCCCAGACATCGTAACCGTGTTGAAACAAAGCAAAGTGATACCTTAGAGTAGGGCATTGACAGCTAAAGAGCTGTGTTGGGACAGCCTGGCTTGCTTGGTAGTCGACTGAGATTGAGGAAGAAGCAGGAGCAATAGCTACTTCCATGCTAAACTGTGTTCTGCTGTCTATGGCTTAGGGCTGACCCAGGAAAGCCTGGTTTATGCCCTTGCCCGCTGGGCTAAAGCTTAACCTAGACAAAAGGATATTGTTGTCAGAATCAGAATTTAGGTTTATTTGCCAAGCTACAGTACATTTCACATATGAAGAATTTGATTCGGTGGATGGTGAAAAGATGACTTGCATGTAAAAAAAATAAACATTAAAGAAAGTAAGCTTAGCATAACACAAATGTTACAAACATAGTATACACACAATAGACGTTAAGTAGTAAGGATGTTACTGTTATCGTACTTAGACCTCATCCAATATACAGTCAATAATGTGTGTTAGTGTTGAACAAAGGATCACATGTTAATTGAGCCTGGATGGGAAGGGTCTCACAGGCTCACAGGGTTGAGCCTCAGTTGACCAGGTTCATCTTCAGCTGTGTGGCTGTGACAGCAGCCCTGTAGATCAGCTGTGTGGCTGTGACAGCAGCCCTGTAGATCAGCTGTGTGGCTGTGACAGCAGCCCTGTAGATCAGCTGTGTGGCTGTGACAGCAGCCCTGTAGATCAGCTGTGTGGCTGTGACAGCAGCCCTGTAGATCAGCTGTGTGGCTGTGACAGCAGCCCTGTAGATCAGCTGTGTGACTGTGACAGCAGCCCTGTAGATCAGATCAGCTGTGTGGCTGTGACAGCAGCCCTGTAGATCAGCTGTGTCTTCTCGGAGATGAGACTGATGAGGGGGGTGTCGTCCTCAAACTTCAGGAGCTTGACAGACTGGTGGCTGGAGGTGCAGCTGTTCGTGTTCAGGGAGAAGAGTAGAGGGGAAAGGACGCAGCCCTGGGGGAAGCCTGTGCTGATGGACCTGGAGTAAGAGACATGCTTGCCCTGTTTCACATGCTGCTTCCTGTCAGACAGGAAGTCTGTGATCCACCTGCAGGCGGGGTCGGGCATGTGCAGCTGGGAGAGCACGCCCTCCAGAGTGAGCAGGATGATGGTGTTGAAAGCAGAGCTGAAGTCCACAAACAGGATCCTGGCGTAGGTGCCTGCGGACTGCAGGCGCTGGAGAATATAGTGAAGGGCCATGTTGTTTATTGTGTCGTCCACTGACCTGTTTGAGATATGAAATGCCGCAGAACCTCTCAAAAACCTTCATTGCTACTGAGGTCAGGGCGAGGGGTCTGTAGTCATTGAGGCCGGTGACCCTTGCTTTCTTGGGGACGGGGATGATGGCGGAGGTCTTGAAGCAGGCCGGTACATGACATGACACGTCTCTAGTGAGGTGTTGAAGATGTCAGTGTACACCAGGGACAGCTGATCAGCACAGTGCTTCAACATGAAGGGGGAGACAGAGTCTGGTCCGCAGTCCGGTCTGCCGGGGGCGGGGGGGGGCTGGGTTGTTGGGGCTGGGGGGTCATCGGTCAGGCGTAAGAGGTCAGTGGCCTGGGGGGTTGTGGGTTTGTAGTTTGATCTCTCTGAGGCCTGTCCAGACAGAGGACGCATTCCCATCTGAGAATTGGTGTTGGGTGTTTCTCAGAGTAGCGTTGTTTCGCCTCCTCCTAGTTTAGCCTCCGCTAAACCTGTACTTGACCTCTTTGAACCCGTCCTTATCCCCACTCCTACGTGCTTCCTCTTTCTCCAGCCTTCACTTCCTGAGTCTGACTGAACCAGGGCTTGTCTTGTTGTATTTGATCTTGGTGCGGGTTGGAACACATTCTCTCTTGACGAAGCTGATGTGTGATGTCACAGCAGGGCCGTGCTGGCCATCTGTAGGTTCTGGAGAATCGGCCTCCAGGTGGCCGTTAGGCTAACTGGCCTGGCCCACGGTAAACTCGCTCAGCCCACCCCCCCCCCCCCACCCCGTCGACTAATCAAAAACCTTGTTATATATACAGAGGCGGCTGGGTCAGACTCCAGGGCCGTTTTTCGTCCCTGTGTCACAGTGTCTGTGTACTCGTCCTGGTTGTTACCAGCTTCAGTGCCTGTCCAGTTAATGTAGCCCAGATCATGGCCGGCCCGTTCTAGCCACACACAGGATTTTGTGATTGTATGTCCCGAAAACAGGCTTAGAGAGTTTCATTTTCTTGTCTCGGAAAACCACTTTTTCATAGTTTTTACAACGCATTTACGTATGCCCCATTGACTTCCATTGTAGCCCAGTGGGAGCCTGCATAAAAACTGCAGCTAGATCAATACTGGAACGATCAGTGAAGTTATGGTCTCTGTGCTTCAGGTTCATGGTAGACAGACCACAAATAGGGCTACATGTCCAAAATAGCACACTACCATTTTAAGGAAGATATTAAAATATTAAAAATATATATATTTTTATATTTATACCACTGAAGATGGTCGCATGACCGAAACGTTTCTCCAGCACTTTCTGCACCTGAGCACTTTTTTTGAGCATTATAAAACAAAGAAAAAAAATCTAGCCTCTGTCTAAGGAGTCTTCCTCAACGTTTTTGTGGTGTGCGCGAGTTTTTTCATACTTGCTATACTAGGCTTAAAGGGAAAGGGAAAAAGACACCATAACTCTCCAGCATCAGCAGTATCACATCATCTTAATTCTGTATGGCTGGCCAGCTGCCATCCACCTTGAAGTCTAGAATGTAAGACCCCAATCTCACCTTCACACTACCTCCTCATTGGGTATGGACATAGACCAACAATGCTCTCTAGGGTGCGTTCTGAAGGTCCGCATGAACTGTGGCTTCAACAGCTCTTGTGATGAGTCATTTTAGGGTTTAGTGTGGTATCAATTTAGCTACAGTCAATATGGTCCAATCAGCTAATATTGATTGGGTTTGTTACTTGTAGCCTAGCCTAAATAACTGCATGGAGGGAGAGAGAAGTGAGGTATTGATTTAATCTGGACAGACCCTAGACCTACTGATCTTCTGGCCAGTAGTGATGACGTCAGTCTGGATGAGGCTGGGGATGATGAGGTCATGTTGTCTGTGCTTCCTCGTGTATTTTACAGTGGCATCCTTGAAGATATGATTATTGGATTCTTCTCTCCTGTTCACGGAGTGTGGAACACTGTAGAACATCGAGTTCTATTTGAGCGGTACTCTAACTCTGCTGAAGCCTTGCTGTGTCAGTACCTTCGCGCAGTGGCCATTAAGCTATAATTGGGCAGGATACTCTGTAGAGGTCAACGGTAGCGAGGTGAAGGAATCATATAGCTGGGGGGGGGGGGGGGTGCTGAGCCTGATCTGGCAGAGTGCCCGTGTGGCTCATTGTAATGCATTTCTGTGCAGCCCGGGTATTATATCGGCAGTTGATTTATTGCCCTTTCCAGACCAGAACAGTTTTCTTTGATCTGTTGCAGGAAGAGCATTTGAACACATTTTGCAGTATCGACCATTTTGTGTATTCAACCCTATAGCAATGAAAAAGAGTGTTAAAGCAATACATCGCGATATTTGGACCTTTACAAACATGTCTGGTGCTAATTCTCCAATTAGATTTACTAAAAGTAAGCTGAATCGTCCAAACAGTCTTCTCAGAAAGATAATAGATTGACATTTATTACCTTTTAAAACTTGCGCCCCCGGGACGCAGCATTCAGTCGAAGTGCGCATGCGCAACGTTGTGCTTAAACAACACAGTAGTAGCTAACTATTCCGGCGTCTATGGATATCGTGCGTTTTTTAGCTCAATGATATCATGGCGGAGGTGAGAAAACCGAAGCGAAACATCACGGAGGAAGCCAGAAAAGGACAATCTGATACGATTGTTACGTTAAGACAGTACGACAGTGCACTTACTCGCAGAGCCTGTGGGGGCGCAGTTCCGAGAAAACCGGAGAAAACGCTATGTATTGCTTTAACCTCTATCGGTGATTTATGAATGTTAGTGCTAGAACGTTCATTGTTGTCTTTTTTTCTCTTTTTTCAGAGGAAATAAAAGAAGAAGCAGAGAAATTGAGGTAGGTATAATTTTGGTCTCTCCCCTCTGCCTGCTGAGACTCCGCCTCACGGTCACACCCGCCCCCCCCCCCCCCCCACGCCCGGCCCCCCCCAATACATACTGTACTTCTGTGAGGTGAACGTCTCATCGGCCCGAAACGCTACTGCTAATCTTCTCTGAGCCCAACCCAAGGCAGATGAGGTAGTGAGTGTTTATATGCAGGGAGGAGCAGGAGGGGGGGGGGGGGCAGTGGAGGGGGGAGGTGCAGTGGGGGGGGCAGTGAATCAGCATTACTCTCAGCTGACCGGCCAGCAGCATTCATGCACATCCCAGGCCCTTTGTTTTAAAGATCCAGCTAAATGACTGGAAAAAAAAACCTCTGTTCTTAGTGTAGGCGTACATCCGGAGCTATCTCAACCAGTTGTATGGGATTCATATGAATACAATACCTCCATTTGTGTTTTTGAAAACATCTGACACAGCTGTGATTTTGAAGTGGACTGTTGCTTTATCACGTGGCTACAGGGACTGAACGTTATTTAATTGCACTGCCTACAGTAGCACTGTACATCATGGACACACATAGTCATCCATGATCGGATGGGATAAGTACATGAGGATGATACTGACAGACTGCTAGACGACAGATAGTATAGTAAATTGCCAGTTTGGGAATCTTTAAATGTCTAGCTGAGTACCTGGAATGAGGGACTTATTAGCGCTGATAAGATCCTGTAAGGACAAGCCATTATAAGAATTCCAATGTACTGTACAAGAAAGTGTACTTTGCACAGAGGGGGACTTTCTGGTGACAAACACCTCACGTTCACTGGCTGAATCCCTCCTGGCATGTTGTTGTTGTTGTTGTTTGCTCCTTGGCGCCGCCTGCGTTTTAACCATTTACAACGGTCACTCTTTACCCTCCCCCCTCAGTCCCCCATCCGGTGACCACCAGGCGGACTCCAGCGCTCTGCCGCCCGTTAAATCCAAGGAGAACTTCGTCGAAGCCGACAAATACTTCCTGCCGTTCGAGTTAGCCTGCCAGTCCAAATGCCCGCGCATCGTCATCACCTCTCTAGACTGTTTACAGGTCAGTGGAGCGTCGCAGCGCGCCGTTCACCGCGCCGCCTCAGCATATTGCGTTGAGACTTCCGCCGGTCTCGGGTCTAATCCGTATTCAAACCGCCGTCTCTCTACCTCAGAAACTCATAGCCTACGGCCACCTGACTGGGAACGCGCCAGACAGCACCACCCCGGGGAAGAGGCTGATCGACAGAATCATCGAGACGATATGCGGCTGCTTTCAAGGCCCTCAGACTGACGAGGGTGTCCAGCTGCAGATCATCAAGGTATGTGGTGTCAGATTACAATGAAAGCGGCCAGTCCAGTTTTTTTTTTTTAACAAGGGACCTATAGGTACAGTAAGCTGTTTATAGACCTCAAAATGTCAAGGTGACTCAACATTCCATGTCCTACTGTAGCTCACATAGCCATAACAATAGCAGGGACACACTCACACACACACTCACACACACATACAGTATGCGCACCATTGCCAGTGCTTGCATACATCCATGTCAATCATCATTTACTTTCATAATTTTATTCTGTGCACATTGTTTCCCATTGAACATGGGGTAGGAGCTCATGACTGGATCTTTGTTTTTTTTGTTTTTTAAGCCGCTATCCACCCCCCCTCTTCGGAGGACAACTTTATTTGTCCTCCTGAGAGGGAGGGGAGGAGGGGGGTAGGGTGTGTGTGTGTGGGGGGGGGGGGGGGGGGAGGGAGGGGAAGGAAGAGAAGGAGGGGCACACAAAGACAAGACAAACCAATAGATAGACGGACAGACAGACAGACAGACAGACAGACAGACAGACATTCTGTTTTTAACTGTTATTATTATGTGTCATATCGTCAGTTATGTCACTTTTAAATATTGTTTTCCATCGAACTGGGACGGGGACCTGTGACTGGATCTAAAGAATAGATCTCAGGAACGCAGAGTCCCTCTGCCAGGTGCGCGCTGTCCCTCTCACGTTGTCCACTCACCCCCCACGTCCCCCCCGGGCAGGCCCTGCTGACGGCCGTCACCTCCCAGCACATCGAGATCCACGAGGGCACGGTCCTCCAGCCCGTCAGGACCTGCTACAACATCTACCTGGCCAGCAAGAACCTCATCAACCAGACCACGGCCAAGGCCACGCTCACGCAGATGCTCAACGTCATCTTCGCCCGCATGGAGAACCAGGCAGTAAGCCACTCCGCCGCCACCGTCCACACACACGCATTCAAAGACACGCTAGTCGTGTTTAAGGCGGTCGACGTTGCTACAATATTTGCATTGCTGTGATATCGCTATACACAACGATTTATAAGTGATCATTTATAAATGAAATCCCACGCACAAACCTATTATTTCAAAACCTTCAGATGTGTGTGTGCTGTGATGGTGGTCTGTTTGGTGCCGGTTGTAGTGATTGTAGTGCTAGTTGTGATTTGTTTTGATTCTAAGTCCAGTCCTATGTTGGGCAAGAAAGCACCTTGGTCGGTCATTCGATTTTTTTGTAAAGTGAATTATTCTAACTTCCCAACGGTATCTAGCATTCAAATCGCAGGATAAGTGTGTCTCAGTCCTCCAGAAAGAGAATGCGTCAGGTGAAGCGGGTAGGGAAACTGAAGTGCTTGTCGTTTGGAAGTGGCTGATGCCTGGATACCCTTCCTCCAGGCGTGTGCATCCTGGCATGGCCCGCCCCCCTGCTGTGATTGCCTAATGCCTAGTGAGATTTTCTTTTGAGTGACAGCGCTCCTGCCCTATCTGCTGGTTCGTGAATGTTGCCATGCCAATCCTTGAATTAAACTTAAAGGCACAGTTCACTCCCAAATCAAAGCTTGTCAGATGCTTTTGAACAAAGGTAGCCTAGGCCCTACATTGTATTTCTATACTCAAGTACAAGTCTCAAGTACAAATTAATGTAAAAGATATGCATATTCTAATTTCCAGATTTATTTCAGTGCACATTTTATCATTCGTATGAGGGCGAAGCACCTTAATCTGACATTTGACCACTGCTGAAGTCTGAAAAAGTTGTTCTTTGATTTTGGAGTGAACTGTCCCTTTAACCCCCTGCATTGCGAAATACTTTACAAAAGTGTCTCACAATGACCAGTGCTATTAGCGTTGCTGCATCAAGTGCTTTGACCCTTACGAGTTGTGATTTGGTCAGGGTGGCTATCATCATTAAGCCAGCCATCCCAATCTTACACAGTTGGAACAGTTAGGGAAGCGAAAATACAATATTGTTTATGAATGTTGTAGATGCCCACAAGAAATGAAGTCTAGACGTAAAAAAAATAAATAGTAAAAATGTTGTTATTGCTACTGTGCTACCAGTGTAATGATTTGTTTTTGAGTCAGTTCTCAAACTTCTGAAAGCTCATAATGATGAGTGCTGGATCGTTACTGTGCTTGGCTTGACAGCGCATGGTCCAAAACCATCGGCCTTCTGCTATAATAACTAGGCAGTTAAGCACTGCCTTGAAGTTCACACAGTGTGTGTGTGTTTGTGTTTGTTTGCATCTGTCTGTGTTTGCGTGTGTGTTTGTTTGTGTCTGTGTGTGTGTGCGTGTGTGTCTGTGTGTGAGTGCGCTTGTCTGTGTGTGTCTATGTGTGTGTGTGCATGCTTTTTATGTGTGTGTGTGTGCTTGTTTGTGTGTGTGTGTGTGCTTGTTTGTTTGTGTGTGTATGTGTGTGTGTGTGTGTGTGTGTGTGCATGCTTTGTTTGTGTGTGTGTGCGTGTGCTTGTTTGTGTGTGTGTGTGCTTGTTTGTGTGTGTGTGTGCATGCTTTGTGTGTGTGTGTGTGCGTGTGTTTGGGTGCACGCTCGCATACCTGCGTGCCCTTCCCCACTTCAGCTCCAGGAAGCCAAGCAGATGGAGAAGGAGCGTCTGAGACAACAACAACAACAACAACAGCATCTCGAGCAGTCTCCAGGCAGTCACCCCCCCGTCTCCCCCCAGCAACAACACACCTCCACACCTCCCAGCGTCGCTGAGGAGGCCAGCCAGGCGCCTGATCAGAATGACCCCGAGCCTGAGGCGCCTGTTCAGAATGCTCCCGAGGACCCCGAGCCTGAGAACGGCTCTGTGTTCTGCAGAGCGGAGAGCGAGCAGACCGAGGCCGACCAGGCCGCCGCCGCCACGCAACGTAAGATCCCCCGACAGCCGCCAATCCCCACCGTGCGAGATACAGTCAGACAGACCGCTGTAGCGGTATTTACTCCGCAGAGGGCCATAACCTCGATACCGCGCCGGACGAAGGACGTCGACTAGAACAAGAATAGGATGAATGTGTTGAATACTGTAAATCGTGAATAGTCTGACAAGTAGACGATGTGCTACTGTGCGTCGCAATCTTAAATCTCTTAAATCTAAATGATGCACCTTTATTTTCCAGTTTGTTTGAAGCAGGAGGCTGCAGGGGATGGCGTGGAGGACGTGCTCAACTACGAGGAGCAGGCTCAGGAGATAGTCCAGAACATTCTCCAAGAGGTCGTCAACACAGTGGTCGGAGGTAATGGAACGTCCACCGTACATTGGTTCTCTCCTTGTGTGTGTGCAGGGTGGGAGTTTGTGTGTTTGGATGCGTGTTAGGGTTTGTGCTTAGCCTGACACTCGGACTGAACTACCATTTTGTTTCGCTGGTTCGTTTCGTTGGTTCGTTCCGTTGGTTCGTTCCGTTGGTTCGTTTTGTTGGTTCGTTTTGTTGGTTCGTTTCGTTGGTTCATTTTGTTGGTTCGTTTTGTTGGTTTGTTTTGTTGGTTCGTTTTGTTGGTTTGTTTCATTCGTGCAGCCGTTTGCCGAGATAGGCGTCGCCGAAGGAGTCGTCGGTGATTAGTTCATCCCCTAACCAATCACGTTGCGCAGTTAAATTCCATCATTGCATTCAAAGGATGCTGATTGGCCTGGTTAGAATGCCAACCAAGAAATCACTCTGGACGAGACCTTTTCCAGACCCTAGTCGCATTTAGAAAATTTGAAGAGTGAGGGGCTGGAGCCAGGCTAGTTTGTGCCTGCATGTGCGTTCGCCTTTCACAGTATGTTTGTGTAGGGGGTGGCTGTAGCTCAGGAGGTAGAGCGGGTCGTCCACTGATCGTAGGGTTGGCGGTTCGAATCCTAATTCCTCCTGACGACATGTGTGCGTGCTTGGGCAAGACAATGAAAATGTGTGCGTGAATGGGTGAATGAGGCCTTCATTGAAAAGCGCTATATAAGTGCAGTCCATTTACCATTTAGTGTTGTTGTTGAAATCTTCTTCTGACCCGTGTGTACGGTATGTGTGTGTAGAGGATTGCAGGGAGACGACCTGCGCCACCGAGCATGCGGATGACCCATCTCCGCCCGCAGAAGAGGAGGCGGGCCTGGGCAACGACACTGAGAACGTCCACGCCAACGGCATCCCTGGCACGCCCATATCAGCAGGCTTCACTCCGTCCCTGACAGACGATAGGCTCTCTGTCTCCTCCAATGACACCCAGGTACGCATCGCCCCAGTACACACACACACACACACACGCTCTCATAACCAGCTGTGTATTGATACACATCCGTGCGCTGTTATTAGATGCTTAAAAATGTATATCCACATCATGCTCTAGCACATTTGAATTAGCAAAGGCTGGACTTAACTAGCCTCGTGACACCATCCTGATCTCGCAAGCTCACATTGTTTCACTTCGCACATCAGTCTGGCAAAGCTCGATAGAGATCCATTTGTGCACGATCAGAAAATGATCGGCCAATCAGTGTTCTTTGAGGAAATACTCGCAGCTATGCTGGTCATGGTTTAGGCGTGTAGATTTAGCAAAAGCTTTTGATACTGTCGATCATACATTACTTCTACATAAATTGGCCGATTTGGGTTTTGATGAACTGTCTTGTGATTGGTTTAGAGATTATCTGTCAGAAAGTCGGTGATGTTGGGTAGCTCGCATTCAGGATTTTTACCAGTCTCCAAGGGGGTTCCACAGGGCTCAGTCCTTGGCCCGGTCCTGTTCACGATCTACATTCATAATATTGTTAGCTCTCTACCACTGTCCCACACCCATCTCTATGCAGACGATACAGTCCTATACTGTATGGCTGATTCAGTTGATGGTGCTGTCGACAATCTACAGCATGCTTTTAATGCTCTCCAAGATGCTCTGATTGAGCTGAGGCTTGTCCTGAATGTGAGCAAGACAAAATGGATGTTATTTTCTATATCATCAAATTCTATGCATAATAACTTAATCTGCCACTTGTGGTTCTTTGATTGAGAGAGTCCTGTATAAATACCTCGGCATGTGGATTGATGAGAACTTCTTTAAATATCACGTGAATGATCTGGTCACCAAACTGAGACAGAGAATCGGTTTCCTTTATAGAAACAAGACAAGCTTCCCATTTCACTGTAGGAAAAGGACTGTGGAAGCAGTTTTCGTATCAGTTTTAGATTAGCGTGATGCTATTTATAGGATTGCTAGTCCTTCAATGTTGAAGGTTCTGGACACAGTCTGTCACTCTGCTCTGAGATTCATCACAGGTCTTAGTTATGGAACCCACCACTGTGCCCTTTATGACAAGGCAGGTTTGTCCTCCTGGTCAGAGAGGCGTGACAAACACCGGTCCCTTTTTATTCTCAAATCCCTTACTGGAATGCTCCCTGCTTACATGTCATCTTTATTGGAATGGAGCACAAACTCTTATGCCACTCGATCAGGTGATTTTCTAGGGCCAACACCGAGCCTGGGAGATTAGCCTTCTCTGTCAGTGCTCCCTCTACATGGAACGACTTGCAGAGGTCACCTAAGTACAGGGCTATTCAGGTCCCAACTGTCCAGCAACTCTGGCTCTGTTTGTAGCTGTTTTAACACTGTATTTATTGTTGTATTGTTTGTTGTGATCTATTGTATTGTATTTTATTTATTTTCGACTTGGTGACATCGCAAATGAGGGCTTGGTCACCCTCAATGTATTTTCCGAGCCTAAATAAAGATTATGAATGAATGAATGAATGAATCAAGCAAGCAAGCAAGCGACGTTGTTCCAAAACAACAATGGCGGAGGCTAGCAGAGATAGCTGCTATAGCATCATTTATATCTGAACTAAAGAGTATTTCTTCATTGAAAGAAAAGCAAAGAACGACACTCAAGGCTTTTCTTTGCAGAAAATATGTTTTCACTCTTCTCCCGACTGGCTGCGGTAAGAATTTGATAGACGGGGTAGACAAGGCTTGTCCAATCACCTGCCAAGTAGTTTTAAAAGTGCTCGCCCTTTTCCAAACAGTTTCCAACCAAGCTTTCCCAGATGGCTGTGTGAAACAGACGGTTTTGTGAAACAAACCATCTAGCACGTGTCAGTTTAGGACTTTGTTCCATCAGTGATTGTTGGATTTCCTTGTACCCTCAGGAGTCTGGAGGCACCAGTGGCTCCTCGCCCGTGGCCAAGTTCTCCCACATCCTCCAGAAGGACGCCTTCCTTGTGTTCCGCTCGCTCTGCAAACTCTCCATGAAGCCGCTGTCTGACGGACCCCCTGATCCCAAGTGAGATCCATCTAGGAGCTTTGACTGGGCAGTCTGGCCTGGCGCTCTTAACTCTTACTTTCAATTCTTAAGTAACTTAACTCTTACTAATACTTTCAAAAAAGAGTGTGAATTTGTAACGTTTTGTTTATTGTTTAGATGTGAAGGTTAATAGAGTACAATGACAGTGAAAACTGTCAGTTTTTGTTACCTTTGCAATCAAAGCACAGCCATTATACACTTTGAATATAAAAACTCTAAACTCTTTTGTTGTCTGCCCGTCTGTCTCTGTCCAGGTCTCACGAGCTGCGTTCCAAGGTCCTGTCTCTCCAGCTGCTCCTGTCCATCCTGCAGAACGCAGGGCCCATCTTCAAGACCAACGAGATGTTCATCAACGCCATCAAACAGTACCTGTGCGTGGCGCTCTCCAAGAACGGCGCCTCGTCTGTCCCGGAGGTCTTCGAGCTCTCGCTCTCCATCTTCCTCACGCTGCTCTCGCATTTCAAGACGCACCTCAAGATGCAGATCGAGGTGCCGCTTCGTTGCATCATTCATTAGGAATTAGAAACATTTGATCAGAATAAGGGAGTCCCACAATATTGACATAATGTTCGACTTCAGTGTTACACTGAAGAGGGTAGAGCCGAAACGCGTCTGTTGAGATTAATTAATTTGAGATTAATATTAAAGAGGTGTTGAGTGCGGACCCTCATCCCTTATTCTGATCTGATTTTGTAGCGGTCCTGCACCGTCTGAGCGCAGGGACCCCTAATATTGAATTAGAAATAGCCTGTTGAAAATACACAGGATTTAGCTCGTCACATAGGAAGAAAAATGGTCAAATACTGTAAATGTATTATCAGCATACAAGACACAAGGCTGAATGGACTGGATGTAATTTTAAAAACATAGTGTATATTTACCCAGATAAAATGAACATACGCTGTACATTTAGCAAGGTCTTTGGTTGTTGAATTGATTACTTTAAATGGCTAAACAATAACTTTGTAATCGGATGTGGTTGCGTTTTACTTTGAGCACTAAGTCTGTTTTCTCTCTCAGGTGTTTTTCAAGGAGATCTTCCTCTACATTCTGGAGACGTCCACCAGCTCCTTTGACCACAAGTGGATGGTCATTCAGAGTCTGACCAGGATATGTGCCGGTACCGTGTTTACAGGAATATGAACGTTGACATCCAGGGTTTTTCCTGGTTCAGAACGGTCTTTGGGGGGTGATGCGCACACATTTTGGGGGGAAACCTAAATTTTATGCCGAGTAGCCTACCAGCATATATAGGCCTATATTCTTTGCTGATCTCGATTACTAGTGGTCCAAACCATCGACATTGCAAGAAAGAGTGATGGGCTGCACTTGAAACAAGCTATGCAACACATTTGGAGAGGATTTGAATTGCTATTTTTAGTCTCAATTTTTAGCATTTTGGCAGTGGTGATTTTCCTTTGGCTCAGGCTAAAATCTCTTTGGGGGGTGCCAAAAATTCCTCTATGCAGAAAAAACCCTGACATTGGTGGCAGATAATGGCATACAAATTAGGTTGACATTTGCTTATTGGATTAGCAACATTGTGGGCAGATTTTGCATCATGTTTAACGATACCAGATATCTCATTTTGGCATTTTCTCTGAATATTGTTTCATCCAAAGCGGAATTTCACCCAGCTTCCAAGGCCACACTTCTACAGCACTCTCACTCACACCAGTGTCTTCTCCTCACCACAGATGCCCAGAGTGTGGTGGACATCTATGTGAACTATGACTGTGACCTGAACGCTGCAAACATCTTTGAGAGGCTGGTCAACTACCTGTCCAAGATCGCCCAGGGACGGGCTGGACACGAACTGGGGACCACGCCTGCTCAGGTAAACCATACTTTTCAATGGGTCTCCTTGTAATTCATGCGGTCAACTCTTGGTCCAGTAGTTTGCGGTGCAACTGCAATTCCCCTATGCAGTCCAACACTGTGGTCCATTTTTGGTCCAAATATAGTCCTCTTTAGGTTCAACCCATGTGGTTCAATCACCCAATCGGTCTACGGTACCTGTATGTCCAGTTCTTACGTTCCGGTGAGAGTTGCGGTCCACTTGCGTTTCACCCTTTTTTTTGCCCCCTTGTGGAACATCTGGACAGTACCTGCTATTTCATGCTGACCTGTATTCAACGTGTTGTTTTGTAGGAACTGAGCCTGAGGAAGAAAGGTCTGGAGTGTCTAGTGTCCATCCTCAAGTGTATGGTGGAGTGGAGCAAAGACCAGTATGTGAACCCCAACTCTCAGACGAGCCTAGGTGAGACTTCAGCCTTGTATAGTGATTCTCTCTCTTACAACTTTCGCCTTTCCTTCCTTTTTTATTTTCCTTTTTTCATTAAAAGTATTTTGGAGGCCAGGCACAGAGTGCAAGGCACCCTATTGTAATTGGTAGTTTTATTATGCCTCCGCCAGGCGATAGCCTTTCCGGAGGCATTATGGTTTCGGGTTGTCCGTCCGTCCGTCCCTCCGTCCGATGTTTGTTAATGCAATATTTAGGGAACGCATTGACGGAATTTCTTCCCCTTTGGTACAAATGTTCACTGGCACTCAAGGATGAACTGCTTAGATCGTGGGGGTCAAAGTTCAAGGTCACTGTGACCTCACAAAATGTGTTTTTGGCCTGATGAACACAATATCTCAAAGGCTTAACGGAATTAGTTCATATTTGGGTAAAATGTCCAGTTGGACTCAAGGATTAACTGATTACATTGTGGGGGTCAAGGGTCACTGACCTCACAAAAGGTGTTTTTGGCCCGCTGAACACGATATCTCAAGAACGGTTTGACAGAATTTGTACATATTTGGCCAAATGTCCAGTTGGACTTAATTAGATTAATTGGATTCGATTTTGGTATTCAAATGTCAAAGGTCAAGGTCACCGTGACATTACAAAAGGCACTTTTGAACACTAACGCTAGCTAGCTAACGCTAATCCTAATGATAATGCTAGCTAGCTAACGCTAATTCTAACACTAATGCTAGATTTAGCTAGCTAGCGTTAGCGTTAGCTAGCTTTAGCGTTAGCTAGCGTTAGCTAGCTAGCATTAGCTAGCTAGCATTAGCGTTAGGGTTAGGTTAGGTTAGCAGTTAGTCAGGGTTAGGGTTAGTTAGGTTAACTGCAACTGGCATTGTTTGGCGGAGGCATTTAGCCGCTACGCGTTTTTTCTAGTTATTTTAATGTTTAATTTTTAAAATGTCAGTATTGCTTGCTTGCTTGTTTTACTGACTCATTCCTCCTCCTCAAAAGTGTTGAATTAAATTGCCAATATTCTTAGATAGGAAATGAGTCTGAAGTTGCGTTCACACCAACCTTGTTTAGTCCGGTTGATCCGAACCAAACCCCTTGGTGCGGTTCATTTGGGCGGTGTGAACGGCGGAATCGAATTCTGGTGCAGACCAAACAACCATGGTCCGCTGTCAAGTGAACTCTGGAGCGGTCTATTTCTGGCATGAACACCATTGGAAACAATCACTTTTTGATTTTGATTGTCGGGCGACTTGTTGACGGGGGGGTGCTGACAGATATTATTGTACTGTATGTAGGGCTGACTTTGATGGCTGGACAGGTCATTGTTTTATGAACTAAGTCCCACAATATTGACATATGTCTAGCCTACAAGTTGAATATAGGCTTCATATGGTCGTTGTAATCCTTTTTGCTCTCATGTCATTGGCTGCATTTTGGCAGTTCCAATCGCATTTCCCATGCCATTATGTAGGCCTAGGCTACATGTTATCATTAGGATTATTACTATAGGCCCACAATAAAGATGATTATGATCTAATTAAATTACGTAATAATAGTGCATTTAATTTAATTAAATAATTGGGATATAGGGGAGGGATGGAATCCGTGTATCGTTCGTTCTTTGGTTTTTCTGTTTCAAAACGAAATTGGAAAAACCAAAAAACAAGTGAATTTTCGTTTTTCCGTTTTGGTTTTAAAACGAAAAAAGAGAAAAACCAAACCGAGAAAACCCGAGATGATTTGGTTTGGTTTTTCAAAACGGAAAAACCAAAAATCAGAAAAACTAACTCTGTGTGGTTTGTTTTGGTTTGCGTTCGGTGTGCTCGGCGCATATACCGGCTGCTGCCGAGTGGGCGTCATCTGCCTGTCATCCATGGACTGACTATGAAACGTGCCTAACCCCCGAGTCGCTCTGGCTCCTTCCGACCGTAACACATCTAGAAATCACCAGGGGGGTGGTTATTCTACCTACGGCTGGGAACAAAGGGTGCTGTTCCTAAATAAACTAGGTTGATGCAAACTTTTGGCTTCTTCGATCAGTCCATTTTGAGGCAGCATTCCAGGGTGCTGAACAGATCGACACATGCGTAGCCTACAGCATTCATAATTGGCTACATTGTTGATGGAAAATACTCTTTTACATTCTAAGTGCCTTATATATATTTCATATATTTTCATTTATGAATCACCAGTGACAGGCCTACTTGTGTTCCCCACAAAAGTGCCGTTGCGCAGTAGAATGTCTGACTCTGAAAACATCAACTGACGCAAATAATGTCCAATAAATAATGTCCTTAAATAATTAAGCTGTCGGACGGCGGTACACCTGGACCAAGGTAGACCTTGTAGTGCATATTTTTCGGTGTTGTCCCCACTGGACCCGCCCGCGAGATGGAACAGGTTTGACCATGATTATTCTGCAACCATCCCTTATTTGAATGGACATACAGTATAAGATACAGTAGTTCATCCCCATCAAATGTGTGTAACTACCCCCGGATCATTATATACAATAGTCTGCATTAACCAATAGCCCTAGCTGTGCGTAATTGGATGTGATTGCCATTTGGATAGCTGTTGGATAGTCTGTCATCACACACACGAGCAACGGGGAGTTGGTGCATTGGGTATCAGGCCACCACGGTTGACCATGTATTCATACTCTATGGGCCATTTTTGTTGCCTATACATGTTGTTTGTTGTGCCATCTTGAATGTGTCCTTTGCTATTATTTCTAGCCTACCTGTCACATTGTCCCGTGCATCTGTGAGCTGTTGATATTTGGTGGGCATGGCTTCGACTCCTGCTCTCCATGCATATCTCAGCGTTTTCCCCATTATGTTTGTTGGGGTCACGGCATCATGTAATGTTATTTCTTTTTTTTTTTCCATTTAATTTATTTTCCGATTTTTTATCAGGGTTATTGTAGGCCTACATTATTTGCGTCAGTTGATGTTTTCAGAGTCAGACATTCTACTGCGTGCGCAATGGCACTTTTGTGGGGAACACAAGTAGGCCTGTCACTGGTGATTCATAAATGAAAATATATGAAATATATATAAGGCACTTAGAATGTAAAAGAGTATTTTCCATCAACAACGTAGCCAATTATGAATGCTGTAGGCTACGCATGTGTCGATCGGTTCAGCACCCTGGAATGCTGCCTCAAAATGGACTGATCGAAGAAGCCAAAAGTTTGCATCAACCTAGTTTATTTAGGAACAGCACCCTTTGTTCCCAGAGCCGTAGGTAGAATAACCACCCCCCTGGTGATTTCTAGATGTGTTACGGTCGGAAGGAGCCAGAGCGACTCGGGGGTTAGGCACGTTTCATAGTCAGTCCATGGATGACAGGCAGATGACGCCAGCTCGGCAGCAGCCGGTATATGCGCCGAGCACACCGAACGCAAACCAAAACAAACCACACAGAGTTAGTTTTTCTGATTTTTGGTTTTTCCGTTTTGAAAAACCAAACCAAATCATCTCGGTTTTTCTCGGTTTGGTTTTTCTCTTTTTTCGTTTTAAAACCAAAACGGAAAAACGAAAATTCACTCGTTTTTTGTTTTTTCCAATTTCGTTTTGAAACAGAAAAACCAAAGAACGAACCATACACGGATTGGATGGGATAAATTGGCTTCATTTCCAGACTGGTGCAAACTCCTGGAGTGGAAGCGGCCTACTGGGAAGCAGGCCTACATAAATATTAAATGAATGTACATTATCCTAATAAAATACTATAACATATGCCGAATAAAAATTATTATTTAGTTATTAATGAATAATCAGCCTAATTTAGATATGTATAGGCCTGGGGGAAAAAGTGCCCAAAATCGTTTGATCAAAAAAAAAAAAAAAGATGCCTGTTAGACAACCGAGATTTTCTTTGGTTGAAGACAGTCCTAGTCAGATACCTTCCTAAAATGGTGGCACATTTCTAACGCTCTGATGATATTTTTGTGACAAAATTCTGTGTTGAGCGCATGGAGGTATGGTTGAGCGAGCGCAGAGGCCAGCTTTGAGCCACACAGACCAAGGAAGGAAGTGATCACAGCCATAGTGCATGCATACTGTACAGTATATGGACTTGAGCAGGCATGCTGATAAACTTGTGTTGAGCACAATTTAGCCTAGATTTTCCTTTGTTCAAAAGTGATAATTATCTGCACAGACCAAGAAAGAAAGTGGTGTGATGATCATAGCTGTTGTGCGTGCTTATATGGACTGAGGCAGACATGCAAATTAACTTTTATTGAGTACAATTGTTACGGCCCCTCTCAGGCTGTTATGTTTAGGAGTGTAAAGGGAGAGGGGCAACCGCAACAAGCGGTGCCTGCGTGTGGCTAAGTATGGGTAATGTAAAGCAGACTAATGGAAGCAGTGGCTAAAACAAACAACACAACTAACAACCAAAAAGGTAGACGGACAACCAAGGAACAATAACCTTATTAGGTTTATTGTGGTACCAAAAAGGTGATGTAAGAGACGGATAACATGAATAACATTAAACAATGAAAACAAGAGGACAAGCTCTCCTCGGGACAAGCTAAGGGGAGGGGCGGTACAGGTGCCAAAATAATAAAGTACCTAAACCCGTTCCTATTCTAGTCCCTTGAACACTACCCTAACCACTTACTTACCTAGATGTACAAACCATCGTCCTCACTATCTATCCCTAAACTATCCCTCCTAGACTAAGCCCGCTAAAATACAAAAGGTAGCACCTGACCAAAGAAGCTTACCTGGTGTATTTAGACACCGAGTTACCTACGTGTGTAAATGTAAACCCATGGGCCGCTAGCCTACCTCCCTAACCCTCCCCTGGAACTAACTATGGGGGGGAACCGGAGCAACAGGACAGACATAAACCCATAACAAAAGAAAAAGGGCTACAAAGACAGAACAGAACGTAAGGTAAATAACCGAAGTCTAGGATTAACAAACAGAATAGACAGCCTACCTAACAAAAAATCAAATGCCACTACCTGAACATACAGGGGAGACGAAGGTTTAAATAAACAGCACAACACCCTGATTGGACAACAGTAAAGTGACACAATGATACGATTGGCTGACAGGACGAGACGATTAGCTGGCGGCACATGGAACAGGGATGATTGCCAGCACAGCTAACGATGACGGACAGGACAGACGACCAATGGGGGACAGGAGCGCCTAGAACTCAAGGAGAGCAAGAAAGAGGGAACAAAAACACGAAACGGACAAACATAGATTGTAGGCCTAATAACTAAAGTGAAACGTAACAACAATATAGCCTAGATTTTCCTAAATAATTATTTGCATACGTGTGCAAAACATCTTTGTGCGCTCAAAATATCCCTTCACGGGCATGGAATTTTGGCACAAAAATAACCATCATAATAAACACCAAAAATAACCTGACAGTGCTCCATGATATGGGCTACCATACTGTAGGCTATGATATCCAGGGAGAAATTGCGCAAATTCGTTGCCTTTTTACCCACCAACTGTATGAACAATAATCGAACGGCATTTCCAACCACATGACTTTTGTTTACAATTTCTGGACCGTCTGAGTATTGGCCTTTTCTGAATGCAAACCGGACCAGTTGGAAAATTGAAATAATGTATAATCCTTGCATTCATTCGAATCAGAAAACGGACCTTAAGGTGCGAACGCGACCTAAGCCAGCCCCCCATCACCCTAAACTCCAAGAGGGAAAGCAGTGGCTTATGTTTCTTAATTTTGGCTTATGGCCAAACGCTGCTGTTGAATAAGAGTTACTGTGTTGTGAAGTCCTTTGAGAAACGCTGACCCCAAACCATCCTCATTGTGAAGCAGCATTAGCCGAGAGGCTCTCTACTGACACACAAACCTACTGAGCCGAGACTGCACTGTGTCCACACACTCAACTATTCCTCTCTCTCTCTCTCTCTCTCTCTCACTCTCTCGTATTAATTTTTTTTCTCTCTTTGGCACTCTTTGTCTTCTGTCTTTCTCTCTCTTTCTAATATGACCTTCACTGACCTAGTATCTACTAGGGATTCTGTGTAATAATCATGTTTTTAGCCCTCATTCATTGATCTATCTATATTGATTTTTTTTTCTGTGCGCCCCATGAAAACACAAGGACGAGCAGGTAACAATGTCATGGTTAACAGAACTCAATGGAAGAATTAGAAACTCAACTACTTTCACTTTTTCCAGTCGAGATAAATTAAGATAGAGATGATTATTTTCCCCCAGTTATATAGTTTCTAGTAAAACAGTAGGTCTAACTTTCTATGGATAGTCCCTCATTGTCCTATAATCAGGGTTGCTGCGGTAACGCCATTGTATTAGGGTCCACGCTTATTATGGGATATCTCCGTTGACCTCTCCTCTCACTCTAGGCCAGGAGAGGCCCGTGGAGGAGCCCAGCGAGCCTAAAGCCCCAGAGAGCATCAACCGCTACGGCAGCCTCAACTCGCTGGACTCCACCTCCTCCTCCGGCATCGGCAGCTACTCCACCCTCATGTCGGGAAACGACAACCCTGAGCAGTTTGAGGTGCTCAAGCAGCAGAAGGAGATCATTGAGCAAGGCATCGACCTGTGAGTCCATGAAAATCAGATTTCCCATTGAGATGTAACTGATTTATTTTAGTATAGAGGATAAAGTGCAGTATTGGATGTGTACTGTATGTCGAGTGGTGCTCAAGTGTGGAGACTGGAATTTAGACTTTGGTGTGGGTAGTGCAGCTTCTTCAGTGTCCATTTTACACAGTGCTTGTACTGCCTTCTTTAATCTAAAAAACAAACGTTCCATCTCTCTTCTCCTGGCTCAGCTTCAACAAGAAGCCAAAACGGGGCATCCAGTATCTTCAGGAGCAAGGCATGCTGGGAACCACGCCGGAGGACCTGGCCCAGTTCCTTCATCAGGAAGAGAGACTTGACTCGGTAACGACCTGCATGAATAAGTACCCCTAGATTCCTGTAGCAACCCGGCTTCGCAACGGCCATTGATCGAACATGATGCATTTTATGGCAGACCTGGCAGTGTATGGCAGGTCTGGGTCACATAAGTTGATCATATACGTTGAGCTGCGTTTGATTCACCTAAGTGTTACCTCAGTGTACTATTGGAACTGATCCATTGGTTTCATTGTACTGGCTAAACTAAATCAAGTATTTTGCAATATTTGGTGTTTGGCCAGGGTCTAGTGCAGAATTGTATCCATTTCTAATGTTGTCAGTAAAAGTAAAGATGGATTGTAGCCTAACATTTGTAACTAGAGGATATTGGGTAGCAGAAATCATCATGTCCAATCAACTGCTACCGTACCATTCCGTTATCAGACCCAGGTGGGGGAGTTCCTTGGGGATAACGAGCGCTTCAACAAAGAGGTGATGTACGCCTACGTGGACCAGATGGACTTCCAGGGCAAGGACTTTGTCTCGGCTCTGCGTCTCTTCCTGGAGGGCTTCCGTCTCCCTGGAGAGGCCCAGAAGATCGACAGGCTGATGGAGAAGTTCGCCGCCAGATACCTGGAGTGTAACCAAGGGTGAGTTGTTGAATTTCTCAGTAAAATCAACCAAGGCTGGTCTCAATGGCCAGTATGGCATTCAGAGTAGATCGATTCTTCTCAGAGGTAGACATAGACAAGTGTTTCATGTGTTCGGAATGAGAAGTGTGTCTGCAGGAAACAGTTTGTGAATAGAAATACAGCATCAGTTGGCAAGGTCAGCTGAATTCCAGCTTTATTCTGTTTCATTCTAATGTTGCTCTGATTCTCCAGGCAAACCTTGTTTGCGAGTGCAGACACCGCCTACGTCCTGGCTTATTCCATCATCATGTTGACTACCGACCTGCACAGTCCCCAGGTAACTCACTCACGTCATCCAGAGCTATAGTTCTGATGCCTGCTGGAGCACATAATCACTAATTAGCCACCTGTCTCCTCACTGCTCTCCTGTGCCTGGCGTTGTCAATGTGTGTGCGTAATAGCTCTCCTCTACACAATCTACTGTATAGCTGTGCGCGCACATTGCGTACCACCTGCTGGCTGCTGTGGGTAGTGCTATCACTAATCTAACTATAATGCCAGAAAGCGTAGGTGCGCAAATAGGGTCAGTCATGCACTTCACCGCTTAGCCAACAGAGGGCGCTGCCACAGGATTGAAACGGCTATATCTCCATGTGGGAAGGTCATAGAGACACATGGTTTGGACTGGAAAAGTCTCGACTGGAAAGGTCTTGATGTAACGAACGCAGCAATACCAAACATGTCCCGCTCGCACGGACGGGCGTGCGCACGCAGCCAAAACAAGGCACGGGATTGAAACGGCCATAACTCCACATGGGAAGGTCACAAAGACACACGCTTTGGACTGGCAGAAACGTCTCGATGTAACCAACGCAGCAATACCAAACGTGCGCTCACACACAGCCAAAACAACACTTTGAGCGCAGCCAGATCCCCATGTGGGGGCGCTAGAGACATGGGATTTGTGCGAGAGTCCTGAGTAGGGATGAGACGGTATACCGTAAAACCGTGAACCGCGGTATAAAATGTCCACGGTATTTGAACCGTGACATTCCCTGTGTTTACGGTATTACGTTTACGGTATTACACAATAATGCGCTGCTGAAACTTCACATTTCAAGTTGCTTGTAACAGTTAATTTTGTAATTGAATATAAGCTTGATATTAATAAACTGAGCTTAATTACAATAGTGTGTATTTTCCATCATGTGTTGCACTGTAGTTCCTTCAAAGTAAAATACTTGTTTTTTTTATGTGTGTTGGGGAGATGAAATACCGTAAACCGTACCGTGTAACTAGATATCGTACCATACCGTACCGTAATGCAAAAATCCATGCCGTCTCATCCCTAGTCCTGAGTGTACCGAACTGCCCCCCACCTGCTCCGACGCGATTATTAGTAAAATTTGTAAAAATCCAGCCCTGCCACCGTCTGCTCAGGACCCCTGCCGATACCCGTGCCAAATATGGATGCTGTCAGGCCGACGGTGTCTGAGGAAAAAGGGAACAGATACAGATAGACAGAGGTTTGCTCATTTATGTGTGAGATGAGCATCTACAGACTGAGAGGGTGGCGTTCTACTGTACGTCTGTAAATGAGAAATCTATGCACGTTTTCCCGTCTGTCCTCCCTCAGGTGAAGAATAAGATGACAAAAGAGCAGTACATCAAGATGAACCGCGGGATCAACGACAGCAAAGACTTACCGGAGGAGTATCTGTCGGCCATTTATGACGAAATAGCCGGGAAGAAAATCGCCATGAAGGAAACAAAGGAACTAACCCTCAAATCAAGTAAACAAAGTGAGTATCCTTCCTTCTGTCGTGTCAATGTGTTCGCAAGTGTGTACAGTACGTGCGCGTGTGTGTGTGTGTGTGTGTCATTCCGTCGGTTAGACCTCTGTCCATCCCCAGGTGTGGCCAGCGAGAAGCAGCGCCGTCTGCTGTACAACGTGGAGATGGAGCAGATGGCCAAGACGGCCAAGGCTCTGATGGAGGCGGTCAGCCACGTCCAGGCCCCCTTCACCAGCGCTACTCACCTGGACCACGTCAGACCCATGTTCAAGGTAACACACACACACACACACACACACACACACACCTAGACCTTGTCAGGCCATACTGACCCACACCCCCTCACATTTTCTATTACTTCCTATGACTTCTCTCCTCTGTGAACGGGAAGGCATTAATCAAATAACAACACTACAAACGCATGCGTTCTGCAGCTGGCGTGGACGCCGTTCCTGGCTGCGTTCAGCGTGGGGCTGCAGGACTGCGACCACACGGAGGTGGCCTCCCTGTGTCTGGAGGGGATCCGCTGGGCCATCAGGATCGCCTGCATCTTCTCCATCCAGGTACAGTAGACCGTCTTTATCAGGATAGCCTGCATCTTCTCCATCCAGGTACAGTAGACCGTCTTTATCAGGATAGCCTGCATCTTCTCCATCCAGGTACAGTAGACCGTCTTGATCAGGATCGCCTGCATCTTCTCCATCCAGGTACAGTAGACCGTCTTTATCAGGATAGAATGCATCTTCTCCATCCAGGTACAGTAGACCCTCTTTATCAGGATCGCCTGCATCTTCTCCATCCAGGTACAGTAGACCGTCTTTATCAGGATCGCCTGCATCTTCTCCATCCAGGTACAGTAGACCGTCTTTATCAGGATAGAATGCATCTTCTCCATCCAGGTACAGTAGACCGTCTTTATCAGGATCGCCTGCATCTTCTCCATCCAGGTACAGTAGACCGTCTTTATCAGGATAGCCTGCATCTTCTCCATCCAGGTACAGTAGACCGTCTTTATCAGGATAGCCTGCATCTTCTCCATCCAGGTACAGTAGACCGTCTTTATCAGGATAGCCTGCATCTTCTCCATCCAGGTACAGTAGACCGTCTTTATCAGGATCGCCTGCATCTTCTCCATCCAGGTACAGTAGACCGTCTTTATCAGGATCGCCTGCATCTTCTCCATCCAGGTACAGTAGACCGTCTTTATCAGGGTTGCCTGCATCTTCTCCATCCAGGTACAGTAGACCCTCTTTATCAGGATAGCCTGCATCTTCTCCATCCAGGTACAGTAGACCGTCTTTATCAGGATAGCCTGCATCTTCTCCATCCAGGTACAGTAGACCGTCTTTATCAGGATAGCCTGCATCTTCTCCATCCAGGTACAGTAGACCGTCTTTATCAGGATCGCCTGCATCTTCTCCATCCAGGTACAGTAGACCGTCTTTATCAGGATCCCCCATCTGGACCCCAGCTGGAGCTAACACCCAAGGCAATGTACAATAGCGAAGCCTCAAAAATACAGTGTGTGTGTGTGTCTGTTAGGGTTAAATATTTTTCCCGAAATTTGTTTTTTTTTTTCCTCCCGGGATTTGCGGCTTTTCTTTCCCGGTATTCCCGGGAGAAATATTAATGTTTTTCATTTTATGGTGTGGAGCGCACACAGTGCACACAACTCTAATAATTTTGACCTAGAATCTATATTGAGATAAAGTTCACATGCAGAATAGCTTGGACTCCATAGGCGTGTTTGTGTGCTGTTTGTCATCTAAACGAACACAGTTTCAATAATAATCAACAGCTTCTACTTCAGTAATGCTCGGATGTAGCCTACGTGATCCGACTGCAGGGAAGCACTAACAGCCAGCCTGGTTATACACAATTTCGCTGCTCCAAAATGATCACTCAATGCTCAATGTTTACAGAATATTTTGCAGTCATTCGTAGAACAGTTCACCACAAATATCTTAATCTTTTTTATAAAGCGACTGTGACAGCCTGTGCAATTAAATGTCTCGAAAAATAAAAAACAGGTTTGCATGGCATCCATAATATGAGAAAAACAGAGGTAGGTCTTTTTATAAAGGTAGGACTTTTTATAAAGTACACGTAGCCTGTGAAATTAAATAGGCCTAATTTATGTTTTTGGTTGCTCGGAAATATTTCTATACGAAGCTGGAGTGGCTGGACATGGCCTATGGGATGTTGTAGGGAAGCCCACACTATGGGATGTTGGAGGGTAGCCCACGCTATGGGATGTTGTAGGGTAGCCCACACTATGGGATGTTGTAGGGTAGCCCACACTATAGGATGTTGTAGGGTAGCCCACACTATGGGATGTTGTAGGGTAGCCCACACTATGGGATGTTGTAGGGTAGCCCACACTATAGGATGTTGTAGGGTAGCCCACACTATGGGATGTTGTAGGGAAGCCCACACTATAGGATGTTGTAGGGAAGCCCACACTATGGGATGTTGTAGGGTAGCCCACACTATGGGATGTTGGAGGGTAGCCCACACTATGGGATGTTGGAGGGAAGCCCACGCTATGGGATGTTGGAGGGTAGCCCAGGCTATGGGATGTTGGAGGGTAGCCCACACTATGGGATGTTGTAGGGTAGCCCACACTATGGGATGTTGGAGGGTAGCCCACACTATGGGATGTTGGAGGGTAGCCCACGCACGCAGTAGCCTACGGTACGTCGTGCAGAAAATAGACATGCACGTCACTACGCACACACTGTGTGCAGAGATTGCAATAATATAATGCTGCTCAGCTGTTAAAATAATAATTAAAACCCATGACAATGGGCCTCATTCACCAATATCTTTTTAAGTTCTGTTCTTAAATGTCTTCCTAAGAACGTTTCTAAGGAAAGCTCCCGTCTGATTCACGACATGTTCGTAAACCGCTGGAAGAGTTCTCACCTGCCTGCGAATCTCATGGTTTCTCAAGTTCAAAGCTCGTGGCCGCTCACATGAATGAGCATAGGTAAACTCCCCGCCAGCCCCATATAAGGATATGCAACTCCAGGGTTGTGCGCAGATGTCACTTCTCTGAATGAATACCAGTCATTCGCGCACACGACTCGCCATCTTTTCGATAGCATAATGGTTTAGGTGGGGTTGTGTCAGGTGCGTTAGCAAGTCAGAGGACTGCATTTCGAATCCATCGTAGGCAATCAAAATCTGATTTTAATTCAGCCAAGTAGGCCTCCTACTACGAGGAATTTGCCTTGGTGCATAAACATAGCGAGGCAGAACAGTGCAAAATGTCAACATGATAGAATACAATATACAAGCCTACAGTCTACAAAAATGTAGGCTATATAGCCTACACAGCTGTCAACGCTAGCAGGTGACAAAATAGGTACCCTACTTATCTGATCTTATCTACATACTGTATAGAAATGGTCCTTATTGTGTCATTTGTAAATTGAGTATTGGAGTTTATCTGTAATGACCATAACCTTGGAGCTGGCAGCAACATTTCACTGTGACTGGACATTAGGCTGCATGTGACAAATAAAGGAATCGTGAATGCTTAATCTTGAGGAGAGATATGCAGGCTACTGGAGGAGGGCCGGCGTGCGAGTCCGAGTTCGACCAGCGCGTTGGTGCCATAATAGGGACAACAGCACTGTTGGGTGTGCATGCCGCTGGCGATATGGATACAGACACCAGGGACACGGACTAAAACCCCCTCTCCGCAGCAGACTCTCTGTCTAGCGCACTAACACACATCCAACTGTAGAATTGAGGTGACCGCAATCACCAAATGATGAAATGGTCATGGATTTGTTGGTAGGCTATTATATGTAGGCCTATACAACGAAATCTCACAGTGCTTTTGCAGAACGGTCAAAGAATTAAAACAAAACCCAACGCTCATTAATTTACACCAAAATCCCAAATTATTAACACACAATCTAAACATTTTATCTACATCTTCAAGATCAACACGAATAACAAACAATTCGGAGTGAAATGATTTAAACTATGACATATCAGATATTTTGACGCACACATTTACAATGGAAATGATGGTTATGATTAGGACACGTTATTGGGAATTATGCAAATATAATTGCATTTCAATCATATATTATCCAACTGTAGAATTTATGTAACCGCAATCAGTCTACATTTCCACCCTCAAATGGCCTAGGCCTACTTGCGACTGCTATTCAGTGATTGTATATTCTGTTCTTAGCTGAGAACAAATCCCAGATGAGAAACCATTGGTGAATGACCGAATTTTCTTAGAAACGGCGTAAGTACAGTTTAAGAAGAAATGCTTCTTAAAAACTTCTTAACTTCGTTGGTGAATGAGGCCCAATGTTTTTTTTTGTCAAATTATTAATTCAATTATTAATTATTATTGAAATTGCAATTCCCATTTTCCCACTGTTCATTTCCAAGGGAAACGAGAAATGGTTCAGAGGACGGGTCCCGGGAATACCGGTAGTACCGATTTAACTCTAGTGTGTGTGTGTGTGTGTGTGTGTGTGTGTGCGTGTGCGTGCGTGCGTGCGTGTGTGTGTTGTTTGGGTGTGTGCGTGTGTGTGTGTGTGTGCGCGCGTGTGTGTGCGCGTGTGTGTGTGCGTGTGTGTGTGTGCGTGCGTGCGTGCGTGCGTGTGTGTGTGTGTGAGCAGCTGGAGCGTGATGCCTATGTGCAGGCCCTGGCCAGGTTCACCCTGCTCACAGCCAGCTCCGGCATCACAGAGATGAAGCAGAAGAACATCGACACCATCAAGACCCTCATCACCGTGGCCCACACCGACGGAAACTACCTGGGCAACTCCTGGCACGAGGTACTGTATGAACGAATTTGTCCACGAAAGACGTCACATTCCTCACTTACGAACATAACCCCATTTTCTAAAGCTGGTATGGATACTGGTACGAATACATTGAACGAATTAACTTCTTTTTATTTTTTATTTTTTTTATTTTTTTTATGTGTTTGTAATCTCTGCGGCATTGGAAATGAGGGTAACCTCAATTGTCTTTCTGAGAATAAATAAAGTCTTGAATGAATGGATGAACATAGATAAAAAGAGGATCCTGATAAAACTCGTGTCCCTGTCAAATTAAATAAGCTAAACAATGAGTGTGGATCTTGAGATGTAGCTGTGCGCTCTGGTTAAACGCATGGTCTCCCTCACCCCCAGATCCTCAAGTGCATCAGCCAGCTGGAACTGGCGCAGCTGATCGGGACGGGCGTGAAGGCGCGCTACATCTCGGGCACGGGCTCGGCCAGGAGCGCCAAGGACGGCATCCTGGCTAGTCTGGGCAGCCTGAGGGAGCAGAGCAACGACGAGTACCTGGGCATCGGTCAGTCACCGCGCTCCTGTCATCTCCTCCAGCACACGAATTAATGAATAATACATGAATAATAAATCATGATGAATAATACAGTAAATGTGCCTCAGCCTCTTTTGATGAACATTGTCTCATGATAGGTGGGAACGTGGACCGCAAGCAGATTGCCTGTATCCAGGAGTCTATAGGAGAGACCAGCTCCCAGAGTGTTGTGGTCGCTGTTGATAGGTACGCTGATACTTGATATTCTGGGCCTCAGAATGGAAATGTTGATTCTACCATCAGATTGTGTTACTTTATACATTTTGTTACTTTATACATCTCTTACAATGATGGGAATTGACTGTAGATTGTTTTGTTGTTTTTGTCATCGCATTTGTTCAGGATATTTACCGGCTCCACGAGACTGGATGGCAATGCAGTAGGTTGGTATCTGCTGAACTGCAAACTATTATTCCGATTTGATGTTTTCACTTCATCGATGCCATCGTAATGCACCGCTGCTCGTCTTCCCCCGGTGTTCAGTGGATTTTGTCCGATGGCTGTGCGCCGTGTCCATGGACGAGCTGGCCTCGCCCACACACCCTCGCATGTTCAGCCTGCAGAAGATCGTGGAGATCTCCTACTACAACATGGGGCGCATCAGGCTTCAGTGGTCCAGGATCTGGGAGGTCATCGGCGACCATTTTAACAAGGTAACGGTTTTCTAAAACAACTGTTTCTAAAAGCCGGGTTTCCCGAACGAGTTAAGAAGCACTTAACACCAAAGTACTTCTTAACTCCCATACAAAGGGTTGCTTAAGAAGGGTTCCTTAAGAAGGTTCTTTATCGGGAAACCCGGCCCTTGGCAATACATTATTGAGTGAGTGACTAGATTGAAGGCCATCTCATGTAAAGTATACTCTATATGGATGTATGATTATGTTTGTTCTTTTGTGGTCTGACTGCAATGCAGCAGGTCCTGAGGTGTGCTTTCGTGTGTTTAAACAGGTGGGGTGCTACTCTAACGAGGACGTGGCCATATTTGCTGTGGACTCTCTCAGACAGCTGTCCATGAAGTTTCTGGAAAAGGGAGAGCTGGCCAACTTCCGCTTCCAGAAGGACTTCCTGAGGCCTTTTGAACATATCATGAAAAAGAACAGGTCTGTTTTTTTTTGGAGGAAATACCTTTTGTTGCAGCCATTATTGATGTAATGCTGTTGTTTGAACACTGGGTGGTGACGGTGTAGGGGTGCACATGGTATATAGGTGAGCTCACCGGTACAGGTGTTACTGATTGGGACTGGTGAGCAAACAGTCTTTGACCGTGGCCGTACATGCAAAGTTCTGGTGTTCATGTATCGTGTTTTTAATAGAATAAATTGATTGCAAGTACAGTAAGTCGTCGGTATCGGTTTCACAAGTCTACTAAGTTACCCAGTCCAGCAGTCGCAGTGACTTTGAGTGCAATAGTCAACACACCTTTGAAGGCCTCTTTAGATATTTTAATTTTCTGTGTGTCTAAATACTATTCTGTTTAGATTCAGTACTCCTTTTCCATCTACAAAATCTTCAAATAACCACCAACTTACTTCCTCACGCTATACCAAATCAAATCAGTGTGAGCATCCACAAATCACGTGATGTAATGTCATCCTCTCACTTGGGTTCATAAAATGGAACAGAAATAGTCTGGGTGTGTTTCTGAAGCGTTCATCAGGTTTCATCAACCCTTCTCCTCTCCCTACTGAACGCCTCGCCGTTCAGGCGCCCTGGTTAGACTGCGAGCTGGTGGCACCGCATCCACCCGTCTGCGTCATGTCGTCCTCTCCAGGTCTCCCACCATCAGGGACATGGTGGTGAGGTGCATCGCCCAGATGGTCAACTCCCAGGCAGGGAACATCCGCTCGGGCTGGAAGAACATCTTCTCTGTGTTCCACCTGGCCGCCTCCGACCAGGACGAGAGCATCGTGGAGCTGGCCTTCCAGACCACCGGCTACATCGTCAGTAAGTAGCATGTTGATGGAGATCAGACCTCTGACCTCAAGATGTCCCTCTGGGTTTGATGGGTGAGAGTCTAGTCCGTGACAAGAAAAAACTTCCCGGAGACCAACGCGCTTTTGAGTAATTTCAATGCAGGCTTGCAGGTAGTCTAATCCCCAGAGAAGTGGATCAAATTACAAAGAACATTTAGGACGGCGTCCCTCTATACGGGAAACAACCCTTATCACCCATAATCTGGGCGTAGAGCCATCGTTGCTTCTCTGCTCAGTATTTTGGCACCTGCGTTAACCCCCTCACATTCTTCACATGAGCACTGCAACTCTTATTTTAACAGTTTGTCAGAGGCGCAGGCCTCTATCAATTCTATACAGCAGAAACACAACTGTTACACAGTACATGGCACTATCCATTACATGCTACAGTAGTGTAACTGAGGTGGTTCGGTGAGTGACTGAGACCGGAAGGCTGGTAGCAGAAAGAGCCTGTTGCCTAAGGTTTAGCTCAGCAAGCCAGTGTGGGGGGCAGGAGACAGATTTAAATCTCTACACTCACAGTCTTATTCCATCACAGCTAGTATCGCGGCTCAAAACTCAGCTCTTCAACTACCACAATTCTCCTTCTTAAGCTCATATTGTATTTGAGATTGCTATTCTTGCACTTTGCCTTCAGCACTAGATTGTGCTCTTAGTCACTTGTTTTAGAAAGGAGATGCACTTGTGAGTTCTGGCAAGTAGTAGTGTATTGGCTTTTCCTACGTTAAAATGCAATTATTGGAAGTCGCTTTGGA